>NC_140184.1:32407528-32520028 GCF_963971535.1 Notolepis coatsorum
CACGCTCGTGCCATGTGCTGATAATCGCTGCTATTATTTCCTCATGGCTTTTACAGTCAAAACAGCCATATCACATATAGTGGAAACGCTTATATCTACATGAAAACGAGTCTGATTATCCTAACACTGATAACATAGATTCCTTACCTGACATCAGATGGTATCCAAATGGTATATTCCAATTCCAGATGACCATTCGAAAAAATCGATAAGTATATTGATCCAACATGTGTACAGTATAACGCATGCTCGCCGCGGCTCAGAGGCTCCAGAATGAACTCTGGTAACTCCGGCTGCATCAGTGGACTGGAAAATGTGGACTGGAATCTTTTTTTTCCCCCATCCATTTTCATTGAGTCCATTCCAAAAGGGTGATTTACCATCTGGGAGACGATAGGGGCGCTTTTTTCACATCTGATCGCCGGCGGCCCCTGGATTTCCAACGGTAGGCTCGCGTGATGCAATATGATTTCAGATCGCTAATATATTTTTTTTTAAATAAATCCAGAGAAAAGCTGTGACGTGGCTTTCAACGTCACAATCGTAAACCCGAGATTAGCCGTGAGTGGCGCTCAAAGTGTTAATGGTGCCTCCCCACCATGGCATCGGGGCAGCCATAGCCATGATGTATTGGGCGGTATAGGTGGGCACATGCTGGGCGTGGTAGATCAAACTGATTTGAGTTGCCCTGGCCTGGCCTGGCTCTTGGCAGCTGCCACAGTGCCCTGGCATGGTCTAGCAGTGGGTTATTATCATTGGTAGGGCAAATTCTGTTGACCACTGTTCTGATTTATCTAATCTATACACATTGAAGTGTTTATCAGAGAGTATACAACATTGTCTGGATGCCCAGACAATCTTAAAATTTCAATTATGGACATTTTCATTATCCATGTCATTAACATTACCTCAACTTGCATCCATGGTAGGAGGAAGAAAGACAGCAGATACTAGAATTAACATCATTCAGCTGTGCGCTGAACATTGTACCTCAACCCCATATCCACACATTGAGCAATCGATAAATCTTTAGTCATAGTGAACATGGAGCAGCCAGAGTCCATATTCTCATAATGATGATGGACATCATTTCAAGCGGCTCATCTCGATCGATAAAATAGCCCTGAATAACAACACTCCCTGCCAAGAGGATTCTGGGGAAAAAGACACGGCGTGTTCATGTTGCCCAATAGTCAATAAGCCCTTGTGATGTGCTGACGTGCGCTTATGTCACAATAACTCAAGATATACTCATGATAAATAGTGAATATATAGACCACCTGAAGGTCCGTAAGTGGCTTGCAAGGACAAAATATTACAATCCCACAAGTCAAAGGTCAACATTAGCATATCATCTACATAAAGTAAACATTTGAGGGCTTTTGAATGTGAAAATGTTTTATAAAGTAATATTTTCTCTGAATTTGTATACCCTTTATTTTGATTTGAAACATTTATTTATTCTCAACAAGGCATTGAGGTTTTACCCTAATTTGCAATGTTTTTGAGATACAAACAGCTCAGACTAAATATAAAATAGATAAAAGAAATGTTCATAAACAGGACAAAAACACAGATGAAAGGAGAAGAAAACAGAAAAGATCAAATTAGAAACAGTTACACACGGAGTCATGGTGGTTTGTGATCATGTTCTTAAATTGTCCATAGGATAGTGGGGTATTGATTTTGAGAGTGAGTTGAAAATCATTAGAGGAAGCTGGTGCATCAAAACAAAAGGCAGATATACCAAGTTCAGATTGAACTCGTGGGACCTTAAGTGTAAGCCAATCATTTTAGTGGATCAGATAAGGTCCATAATTCCAATCTAGTATCATTATGATATATGGTGGCAATTTTCCATCAATGGCCTTAAAGATAAACAGATACCAATGCCTATTTCACCTCTCTGATAGAGAAGACCAACCCACCTTATCATACATGATGCAAAGGGGCCGTAATTATCACCAGTAATAATTAGCTAAGAGCAGAGTGGAAGGGGCAGCATTTCTATAAATTACATCACCATAATCCAAAACTGACATGAAGACTGCTTAACACTTTGGTTGCCTAAGGTTAAATTAATGATATACCATAGATTGCCAGCGCTATTTGTCTATGGAGAAAGTCCCCTTCTTTGCAGGGCTATAACTTTTTAAATTCTATTGCTACATTGCCATTATTAGGGCCCATTCAAAGTCCTATATGTATTGTTCATTGTGTAGCAACGTTAAACTTTTTCATTCACATATTCATAGTAAAGTATGGTCTAATGTATAAGTATGTTTTCATCTCTTTCTGCAGCTTTCTCCAGAACGTGATATATAGCCCCAAATGCATTATATTGATGATGAAATACAGTTTGATGGCAATCAGCGCGATATAAAAAATTCCAACTAGACGTACTTCTAGAAGTTACTACACGTCATCTGATGTTGACCGGATGGGCGAGGGGGCGTTTATAATTCCGTGGGCAGCGTTATACCAATCATCTAATGTGGGTCAAATGTTGATAATATCAGTTATTATCGAAGACGGTAACGTTACACGCTGAAACTCACCCCAGTCTCCGCGCGCCGTTGGGCGATCATCGTCGAGTAGAAATTTTATCATTATGGGATATATTATTACCTGGTCCATCTCCAGCTTGTATAATGGTATATACGTCCAAATCATGTTGTTTATCGAGTTATTGGCAATCGATCGCTATGTAGAGTGACGAGCTAGAGTCACGGGACATGTACCGAGTGGCCGGAAGCAATACGGACGTCTAGCAAAACCTCTAGTGCGCTTCCTGTTAAGCGCTTGCGCCGATCGGCCACCAGATGGCGCTCCTGAACCGCCAGAGAGCTCAGTGGGTCCTGCTGGTGAATCTCAGGCCAGCGGAGGGACATTATGAATCCGATCGCAGATTTTTGAAATATTGATATAAAGACGACGTACAGCGTCCCCCGGCAACTTTAGCATGGCCAGCAAAGACGTCTAAAGACGCCCCCTGGCAGTCAAAGTGTTAAAAACAATACTCTTTCTGCAAATCAAAGGGAAGCTGCATTCTTTTCTGTAAAATAACACATTTCTGTCTCAGTTTGCTACTGAGATTGGCTATGTGGTATTTAAAAGTAAATTTTTCATCAAGCTAAATGCCAAGATTGTGAGAAGGGGATTTGGCGGAGCCCAATAGCAAACACAGGAGGAGAGAGAATGGAGCGTTTTAGGGTATTTTAATGTAGTTTTTCCCTAAGCAGACAGTTTGACAGATGGAATGTGCGACAGACAGGTATAGAAATGTTCTTGGGGTTAGTACAGGTGCACTCCTTGTGCAGTACGGGAGAATGTTCTTGTGGTTAGGACAGGTGCACTCCTTGTGCAGTACGGGAGAATGTAGACACAGGGCTGTGTCGGGGGTGAGAGCAGGAGCACGCCTTGTGCAGTACGGGAGAATGTTCTTGGGGTTAGGACAGGTGCACTCCTTGTGCAGTACGGGAGAATGTAGACACAGGGCTGTGTCGGGGGTGAGAGCAGGAGATCTCCTTGTGCAGTATCAGCACGGGATGTCCGGGTAGGAGGGACACTGGAGCGGAGGTCCTGGGCACACAGAGAACAAAGGTTAGGTCAGGGAATATCAATGAGTACAGGTAGCAACTAAGACTTTGGTTCAGTCTTCTTACTTGGAAGGTAGATCTCCCAGGTGGCGGCGGCCACCAAGCAGGAGGAGGGGAAGATGGTGTCAGGGTGCGCGGGACCCTCTTCGGGGACAAACTGCCGGGAGAGGGCGTCTGGCTTGGTATTCTTGGAGCCCGGCCTGTAGGTCAGGGTGAAATTGAACCTTGCGAAGAACAGCGCCCAGCAGGCCTGGCGGGAGTTCAGGCGCTTGGCCATCTGGACGTAGGCAAGGTTCTTATGGTCCGTCCAGACCAGGAAGGGGATCTCTGAGCCCTCCAGCCAGTGCCTCCACTCTTCCAGGGCCAGCTTGACTGCCAGGAGCTCCAGGTTTCCGATATCATAGTTGACCTCTGCTGGGGTCAGGCGGCGAGAGAAGAAGGCGCACCACGAACTGGCGGGACGCGTCCGGCTGGATGAGGTGAAGCGCCGGCGCAGCTCGGCGAAGGCGGAGTCCACCTTGTCAGACCAGACGAAGGGCACGGAGGGCGAGGTGAGTTGGGTAAGGGGTGAAGCGACCCGGCTGTAGTCCCTGATGAAACGCCGGTAGAAGTTAGCAAACCCCAGGAAGCGTTGGAGCTGCTTGACGTTGGTGGGACGGGGCCAGTCGGACACCGTCTTGATCTTCTCGGGGTCCGCCCGGATCCGGCCGCTCTCTATGATGTAGCCGAGGAACCCGATGGAGGAGACGTGGAACTCACACTTCTCCGCTTTGACGAACAGCTTGTTCTCCAGTAGGCGTTGGATGACCCGGCGGACATGCTGTACATGCTCCTCCATAGAGTGGGAAAAAATCTGAGTGTCATCCAAATAAACAAAAACAGAGCGGTTAAGGACATCACGGAGTACGTCATTGACAAGGGCCTGGAAGACAGCAGGGGCGTTGGTCAGCCCAAAAGGCATTACCTTGTACTCGAAGTGACCGAGTGGGGTCTTAAAGGCCGTCTTCCACTCGTCCCCCTCCCGGACACGGACAAGGTGATAGGCATTTCTGAGGTCCAGCTTCGTGAAAATGATTG
The DNA here is from genome assembly GCF_963971535.1 of Notolepis coatsorum. Classification (NCBI taxonomy): domain Eukaryota; kingdom Metazoa; phylum Chordata; class Actinopteri; order Aulopiformes; family Paralepididae; genus Notolepis; species Notolepis coatsorum. Next base: position 32,412,205 of record NC_140184.1, read on the forward strand.
CATCTTGCAGTGGTTCAAAGGCAGAGTTAATCAATGGCAGGGGGTACTTGTTCTTGACCGTTATGTTGTTGAGACCCCGGTAATCAATACAGGGGCGAAGGGAGCCATCCTTCATGGAAACAAAAAAGAAACCCGTGCCGACAGGAGAGGAGGAGGGGGTAATAATGGCTGAGGCCAGGGATTCGTGGACGTATTTCTCCATGGACTCCCTCTCTGGGCGTGAGAGGTTAAACAGGCGACTAGCGTGGAGCGTAGCTCCCGGGAGCAGATCAATAGCATAGTCGTACAGGCGATGAGGTGGCAAGGAGAGAGCCTGTTGTTTACTAAAAACAGCCTCTAAATCATGATAAATTGGAGGAACAGCTGAAAGGTCAATAGGTTCGTTGGGAACGGGAGAACCAGCGACTCCCAGTGGCGGCCAAGCTGACTGTAGACAAGAGGCGTTGCAGTGAGCACTCCAGCTCGTGACTGAGCCTGTTGGCCAGTTTATAACAGGGTTGTGTAGCTTTAGCCAAGGCATGCCAAGAACGATGGGATTATGGGGGGAATTAGTGACGTGGAAACGGATGTCCTCGCTATGATTCCCTGAGAGTTGGAGGCGGAGAGGCTTGGTGTGGCGGGTTATTTGCGAGAGCAACCTCCCGTTTAGACCTTGAGCATCGCGGGGAATTGGCAAGGCGTCAGTGGCAATGTGGAAGCGGGACACTACCCCAGCGTCAATGAGGTTTTCGTCGGCGCCTGAATCGACCAGCGCAGACAGAGGGAGCGATTGACTATTGTGACAAAGCATGGCACTGAATTGCATGTTTGGACCAGAGCTGGGAGCATAATTAAGGCTTGTACATGCGCCCAGCGTCACTGTCGAGCCCCATCGCTTGGGCGAATCGAGCAAGAAGCGATGGTGTGGTTGAGTTGCCCGCAGTACAAACATGCCCCCGTCTTGAGTCTGTGACGGCGAGAGCTGAGAGGGAGGCGAGAGCGGTCAAGCTCCATAGGCTCTGAGTCTTCGGCTCTGCGGCTCTGCGGCTCTGCGGCTGCACACTATTGCACACAACCCTGGCCTGGCCTGCAGTGCACAGATAAAAAAATATATATATAAAAAAAATATATAATTAAAAACAAAATGATTATTATTATAATTTTTTGCCAGGCCATTGTTTCTAGTTATGGCGGTGCGATAGTTAGATAACCTAAGTGGGTGGGGAACAACCAGGATTTCACTGTCTGCGACAGAGTTGGAGAACTATCTCTCTGACTCTCTCCCTCTTGCGGATCACACACACACAAATTAGGCTGGTAAAGCTATGCCTCCTAAAGTGTGCAAACGGAAGTACAGGAAGTACTGGCTACAGGCTTTCCGGTTTCGACAAAACAATTATAGAAACGTGTGGAGTGCACAATATTTCCTCATTTAAGCCACTGCAACGGCTTTGCCTGAATAATTTACTACATGACCTATGTTGTGAAGGATCAGATTAAACCGAATATATATATTTATTTATGGATATATATTTAATAGTATTTGTATATCGTTTGATATCCCCTGTATATTCCTTGTACAATATGCACTGAATATCCCTTTAGTCTACTAACAGCCCATAATAGTTTCATTCTACCATTGGACGAGAACCTGGCGCCAGCAGCCAAGCCCCTTGGTTCAAGTTCAATCGTGCCGACCAACATGTCGTTACAAGCCCGGTTCCGCGTAGGAATACGTCTGGCGAAATACGAATGGTACTATTTGTTCACAGCGCATATATATATGGCGCAAGTAAAGTAGAACTTTTTTTAGTCCATTAGTCCTTTACCCTCCAACCTAGTAACAGACGCGAAGCCTCACCCACGACGCACGTGTGGTGCAGTAAGGCCTACTTGGCCTCAGAATAGGCATTGAGACATCGTGTGGATTAATAGTTGAATTGTCATAGTTTGGCACTATACCGTCGAGTTGGACGTATTTCTATTAAGTTAATAATAGTCTATTATGTATGGTGCATCGTTCGGTTAGAGTTATAAAGTGAGCAGTACCCCCATCGTTCCTGACGTTATCTGGAGTCTTAACCAGGCTGGGCAGACCACGTGTGGTGCTTGCATCCGAGGAGCTCCGGGCCAGGACGAGTGGACCTGTACATTGGATTACTTTACCCGGACGACGGCGAGCCTTCCACGGCTTGGATTATCTACATGCTTTGGGTGCTTTGATTATTCCATGGATAACGGTCAACACTGCTGAGTGTTGGAACTACCCCCCGGAGAGGAGTCCAGGTGAGACGGCCCTCTACCCCGAGTGAGGTCGCCTCACGTCTCTTCGTTGTGGACCGGCAGCTACCGTCCACCAGAGGGTCCAGCTGTATTCATCTGTGGACCGAGGTTCTGTGGGCACCGTGTTCAGCACTCTGAATTCTCCCAATAAATCGTCGGCCAGATGGGATACCGCCAGCGGCTCTTCTAACCCCCCCCCCTACTGTCTTACAACCAGCGGGACCCCCCCCCCCCCCCTTTGGTGTATCCAGCTATAATCATTTAAGTACCATCGCTATAGTTCCCTAAAGAACCAGGTTGTATACTTGCTCCCTGCGTAACCAGAGATTGGACATTCAATGTTGATTTACCTACGAATACTCATTTGCCTTACAAGTGCATTTCAAATCATAAATGTCATTAAGTGAACGTTGTATATACCCTTTGCTATATAAAATATTCGATTTATACATTTGTGTGGACTTCGTTTCATCAGGTGGGAAAGTGTTCATCATATCTATATCATGTACTGGATGGCCAGAAGTTAAAGTACAAGCGGTAGTGGTTTAATAATACCATACTTATCAATACAGTCAGGGAATTGTACCCCTCAGTTACAACCTAGCTTGTTTGCCGACAGGATTCGGGAAAAGTTTGGTCCGTTCGGAGGCAGCTTCCAGGGGAAGTACATACACCGGAAATTCTAGCCCATACACACTTTCGAGCGTAGTGCTTTACCAGTCTTTATCTCACAGAGGAGATAAAACTGGGAACGAGGTTAGACACAAATGGAGCCGTGCTTCCGCTTGTGATTGGTGGAGGCGGGACCAGGCGATACAACTGATTGACAGCGGAGGCAGCAAATGGAATGGCAGATGGCACTCTGCAGAATAACAGCCAGTGAGCCAGGTAGTGCATGAGGGACTCGGGAGAGATAGAGCGAAAGTCAATTAACGTTGATGTCAAGATGGACAGTGGAAGAAAGAGAAAGGGTGGAGGAGAGAGGGATAAAACAAAGAAAATTAAAGGCCCTTACAGGAGATGCTGATAAATCTGGCAACATTTATCAAATGTTTTCTTGCACCAAGGTCAAGGGACCAGCAGGTTAGTCAGTGATAAAAATAAACATGTGGATGTTAACGTTACCATGCAATGCATCATCTCCCCTGTCAAAAGCCCAATGTTAAATCTGCCAAGAAACAAATAAATAATTTAACCCTTGTGTCTGAAAACTAAAGTATTATACTCTTACCATATTAGGGGACTAAATTGAAAAACGCCATAAAAAGATTATATGTTGAAATAATTTCACACTTTCTTTGCCATAAATATTTTATTCAACTTCAGCCCTGATCATAACCATTTAATTTTTTTTTTGTAATGTCAGATTAAAAATGAAATACTCCCACTTTTCTGAAAGGAGTTGTTAAATCTGACATTACAAAAAACAATATGTGGTGGTTATGATAGGGACTGAAATTGAATAAACAATTTATGAAAGAGAAAGTAAAAAAAAAAACAAGATAATTCAAAGATTACACACCTTTGCCACATATATTGGCTACAAACATAATCACTGCAAAGTTATCAAAAAAATAAGAATCTGATCAGACACAAGAGTTAAGTTGTTGTTCCCTTTCTAATTTCCTCAAAAACATCTAGTCTAGTTAATGTGATCAATATTATTTGACATTTGACACTTTATTTGACACTGCTTTTTGTTGGAAATTTCAGTCAGTGAGCTCATACTTTGAGCTCATAATTTTATAGTTAAAATGATTGAGACAACGCAGTCTTCTGTCTTCGTTGTGCATGCATGCGTGTGCTCACCATATGTGTCACACTATTCTGGCAGTGGCTACTGTTATTATAGTATTGTTAATGAAAGGTCTGTTATTTAATGTTTGTGTAAAGGGCTATTTTAACTGTTGATGGGTAGTGGTGCATCAGTAAACTGAATCCCTATTCAGTTTACTGATGCACCACTACCCATCAAAAGTATTGTGTATTGGGTATTGTGCTCTTACTCTGTTAGAATAGGTGGAGAAGTGGTTAACTGTATAATAGTAAATAGAAAAATATTTTGTGTTCTTGCTTTTTTCTTTTTGAAGGTAGAGAGAGTAGCATTGCTAGTGCCACAACAGTTTTATTTGAGGTTCATAACAGTACATTGTACTAAGCAATTGTTGGCTCATTAGTTTGTGATTCACATGCACTAAAATTCACCTGAATGCAGGAAATTAAGTCTTTGTAACAAAAATGTTCCTGGTGGGGGACTCCCAGACCCCAGCTTAAAAAGTGGCCTGAATGGGGCTATATTTCGCGCTATATCTCCCGGTATGAATTATTTCCATCACCAATGGTACCATCTGACCCAACATGTCTTGTATGTCATAAAATTGTATTTAATGTCTTGATGAATTGAAAATGGAGGACCCTTATGTAAACAAGACGAAAGTATTTTTCTGGTCTGCATCCTCTTAGCAGTTGCTTGTATTGAGCCGTACTGTATTGTACCCATTCTGCAAATCTGTTAATAAAGTTTTCAATCAATCAATTAATCAATCAATCTATCACATGGGGCCACAATGACCAGGACAACCAACCACAGCCTTGCAGAACTTGACCACCCCTTGGCAGACAGACGATGGCCGGAGGAAAGGCAGAAATGTACATTGGAGGTGGTTGGGTGGGTGGGTGGAGGGGGGGGGGGGGGGGGGGGGTGAGGGACTGACAAAGGGTGCTGGCCTGCAAAAGAAGAAAATAATGTAGGGGGTGTGTGGAAAAACAGTTTTCCCAAAAAGAAAGCTTATTGGGTTGTTTTGCCCTCATCTGCAAGTCCACACTTTGTAAACAGAACAAGTCTGAAGCATGCTGTGATTATTCCTGTGTGAAGTACAACATTATACTAAGTGTTTTGACAGATTGAGTTTTACAAGCAATGAATAATTTATTAAGTATCTGAGAATGGACTCAGCGATTCATTATATTATTTAATGAATGTATTGATGATAATGAATCAATTCAATTCATCCTCTATTATGATCATAGTGTGTGTCTGTGCACTTGAAATGCTGAGTCATTCTGACTACGTTTGAGATCCAGTAGATGTGGTCTGGTAGATCCTGATGAGTCTACAAAAACAAGGTACAATAAGGTCATAATGGTTATAGTTGTTTTTCATGGGGCCATAGCTTAGCACAAATTAATGGAAGCGGATACAGACCGCTAGCCTGGCTTATAACTGCTAGGCTAGTGGTCCGTATCAACTTCCATTACTTTGTGCTAAGCTAGGTTAACTTGCAGCCCAATAGCTTTCTACTGAACACACAGAGAGGAAATTGGTATCTATCTTCTTGTCTGACGCTGGAGAAGATGGTAAGCACATCTTTCCCATAATGTTGGAATGTTCCTTTAAGTGAGAACAGGTGCATGATAAATTGTATGAAATAAGATTAGATAAGATAAGATACGATTAGATAAGATAATTCTTTATTGTTTGTTGGTACAGAAAATCCGCTCACAAGACATCAGATAGACAACCATGTTACAGCATAGACAGACATACAAACAAGACATCAGATAGACAACCATGTTACAGCATAGACAGACATACAGACAAGACATCAGAGAGACAACCATGTTACAGCTAGACAGTCATACAGACAAGACCTCAGAGAAACACATGTAATTAACCCCATCCTTTCTTCCCAGCCAACATTATTCATTTTGATTCAAAGTCCCATAAGTCCAAGGTTATTTCATATTGCACAGCCCTTTTATATTGTACTGTTCCGTATAAGTTGCAACCACATTTCTACAATACTTGTTGCTTATTGAATGTGGCACAAATTCTTTTTTTAATCATTTCAGTGTCCACTTGGGGATCTGAAGTGCCCAGTGGCGTCGTTAGCCCTGGGCTTCCGGGGCTTCAGCCCCGGATGTTTTTCTCCTAGCCCCGGATCTAAAAAAAAATTGTTTACATTTTTTTTACATTTTTTTTTATGTCAGCATTCCCATTGTCTGTGCTGAATGTTTGTTAGTGTTTGGTATTTTTTGTTGGTTTTTAGTACTTTTAAACATCCATTTTTAGTAAGTAGTTTTCATTTGATCCTATAATTTTTTCATTCACCGATTTGTGGACTTTTTTTTTAGTGTCCTGAAAGGCGCCTTATAAATCAAATGCATTATTATTATTATTATTATTATTATTATTATTATTATTATTATTATTATTATTATTATTATTATTATTATTATTATTATTATTATTATTATTATTATTATTATTATTATTATTATTATTATTATTATTATTATTATTATTATTATTATTATTATTATTATTATTATTATTTGGATAGTAGGGACTGCATCTCTGCCTGTCCTGACCAGGAAACACTTTGCAACTGTGATCTCCTCTGGCAATAGTTGGATATTGTAATGTGTGGCGAGGGGTTGCAGCAATTCCACTGAGAGAAACTGGTCTGAGGCTGGATAACATGCCTGTATGCCTCTCATAAGTTGTTATCCAACTCATGAGAACCTGCTCTCAAGCTCTTGCAGCATTCTGTCGACGACTGGATAGAACAGTCTCTGAGCTGAGGTCTGAGCTTGTGCCACAAGATGACTCAACTACATACTCGTCCATCCTTTTCTGCTTCCTCCTTTGGCTGGTAGTATGTTCCTCAATCCAAAGGCCATTACATATGGCCTTTGTCCTGTCATACATGTCCACTGCCATCTCTGAGGTGCGATAACCTTTGAGTGTGTCCTGCACTGTGCTTTTAAATAGTACAGATATTGAAGATGTGCACTTTAACGCAGCAGCACCTGGAGCCATCCATACCCATGTCCAGTGTCCTATAATAAGCTTTAATCGAACCCCTCGGATAGTCCGGTTGGTTTGGGGTGGTGTGAAAGCTCATTCACTCTTGCAAGTGAACCCTGCTGCGGTTCATTTGAGATGTGAATGCAAAGCGGACCAAAGGCAGGAAAAGACCCAAAAATCGAATCTTTTTTTTACGAGAAGACTGAAACATATGTATATAATGAAACACACAATACAGTTTTTTTTCCGATTGCCTAAGCATGATTTTGAAAACGGGGGCCGGTGTTTCAAAACACACAATTAGCACAACCACACACACAATTATCAGAACACATCAGATCCTTTGCTAAATTAAACACTTGTCAAAACCATACACTAATTTATAAAAACTACATTTTGTTACCATATGAAACACACGTTTCATATGACTTAATTCTGTTTGAACCAGTTACACACACTGCTGTGCTTAACCTAAAACACATTTAGCAATTCTACTTCTCAGTGATTAGAGTACTTACTGTAAGTGAAGTACGCAGAGAATGTGCAAATATACAATAAATTCACCAAACACTACAAGACCAATGCTGTGATGAAAATATAATTTATTTATCTACATATACCCAAATCAATGATGCAGACTGATGAAAAAAATTACATTTTCTCTCCATATACCCAAATCAATGATGCAGACTGAAAATATAAATGTTCTCTCCATATAACCAAATCAGTCAACATTTCAACATGGAGAATCACAACAATACATGTCCCAGTTTTCATGCTACTATGTGCATAACACTGTAAGCTCAGCAAATATCAGACAAACATAAAATACTGTATCCAGTAGGCCTACAGGTTAAAATTACAGTAAAACAATTTTTTTTGAAAAAATGTAAACAGAAAATACTAGACATTATCTCTTTGCCTAGCTAGTCGAATTGTTTAGAGACTTGAATAAGGGAATGAAACGTTGTTAACTTGGCTATGTCACATATAAACACAATGTAATGTATCACGTTGGCTGCTGGCTGCTAATGCAGCCTGCAGATAATATTTGCATGTGCACTGTGTTAGTGGTGCTGCCTAAATGAATGAATGTTTGCCGCTAGCTTGTGGCTAGGCTAGCGTATGTTGCACTGATCTAGTGACTAGTGCCTCTGTGGAGGAGGAAGTAAACATTGCCAGGCATTCTGGTCATTGTAGTTCTCCCTCTTTTCACCGGCAGTTAAGGGAGACATGACATGCTCGTTTGATGAAATGTATAGTGTAAATGAAATGAATAGTGTATGTATATTCAATAGTAGTATTGATAGTATATTAGCCACTGTATACTGTACATGGTCTGCTTGGTTTGATCGGGCCGCCGAGCCATGGTCTGCTTGGTTTGATCGGGCCGCCGAGCCATGGTCTGCTTGGTTTGATTTAGGGGAGTGGTCTGCCCTGCGGGGGGGCCCCGACATATTGCGCAACACCACTGCATACCATTGACTCAGAAAGGTCTGTTTTATTGAAATCGTCACAGCAGTATAGTTTGTTTATACTTCAGAAGGATGATATTTAAACATGGTCCCCAAAATGAATGGAAGCTAATGAGGAGCCTGACACCTGGGAGAAATGGGGGTGTTGCAGCGTTGGGGATGTTTAAAAAATATAATTTAATATATAATATAATAATTTGTGCTTCACCTAAAAATTTGGTCTCCACTGACTTGCACTAATGCATTATGACATGACTCAGCAGATATGTATCTATACTATTAGACTACCGTGTTTGTGCAACTGTATCGTAGTTATATGAGTATAGCGAGCGCTCTGCTCTTAGTGGAACTGTCCCTTTATCCAGTCTAATAATGAATAATTTTCTCCACATGCACACACCCATCCGCCTGGCCACACCCACATCCGCTCCTCTACATAAGCAGGGTCGTGGCCACACCATCAGCTCCTTCCCAAGTCTTTCACCACCGAAGGCGAAGACCACGGGGTCCTCAGTGAGTCAGAGCAGAGCGCTCGCTATACTCATATAACTATGGTTATAGAATAACCGTACGTTATATAAGATAAGATAAGATAAGATAAGATATTCCTTTATTGATCCCCTTGGGGAAATTCAGGCATCATAGCAGCATGGGGGGGAGGGGGGGAGGGGTACAGGTCGTAAAACAACACAGTATACAGGTAGTAAAAGACAACACAGGCAGTGTAAACAATTTGATCAATATGGTCAAAATAATTTACTATCTGACTAGCTGAGGAATATTCACATTATTCACAGTGTCACATGAGGTGCAGTATGCAAGAGGTAGTGTTATAATAATTTACTATCTACTGAGTATACATTAATCAAAGTACCAGGGTAGTCTACTTTGTCCCCCTTGGGTTCCTATAAGTCCCAGGTCAATGTCTGGTAGCAGTCGCTGTCGCTGCCCCCTGTTGTGGGGCCTGGAGGCTGCTAGTCGCTGCCCACTGTTGTGGAGCCTGATGGTCGCTGGTATGAAGGACTGTCCGAGGCGGTTAGTTGAGTGTCGGGGGGGGATGAGTCTGTGGCTGAACGAGCTTCTCATCTTGACTAGCTCGTCGTAGAGGGGGTGGTAGGGGTTCTCCATGATGGCATCCAGCTTCCTTATCATCCCCCTCTCTACCATCACCTCAAGTCTAGGTAGCTCGACTCCCACCACGGAGCTAGCCTTCCTCACCAGCTTGTTGAGCTTGTTGGTGTCCCTTGAGTTGATGTAGCCTCCCCAGCATGCCACAGCATAGAAGAGGATGCTGGCCACAACAGACTGGTAAAAAGACTGCAGCAGTTTGTTGCACACATTGAAGGACCTGAGTCTCCTCAGGAAGAACAGCCTGCTCTGTCCCTTCCTGTAGAGGGCCTCTGTGTTGTCCGACCAGTCCAGTTTATTGTTCAGGTGTACCCCAAGGAACTTGTATGAGTCCACCATCTCCACATCCACCCCTCGGATGGAGATGGGAATCGGGGGGGGCCTCTTCTTGCCCCTCCGGAAGTCCACCACCAGCTCCTTGGTCTTACTGGTGTTGAGTTGGAGGTGGTTGCTGTCGCTCCACCCCACGAAGCTCTCCACCAGGGCTCTGTACTCCTCCTCATCATCGTCGGTGATGTAGCTTACGATGGAGGAGTCGTCTGAGAACTTCTGCAGGTGGCACCCGCTGGAGTTGCGGCAGAAGTCTGAGGTGTAGAGGGTGAAGAGGAAGGGTGACAGCACAGTTCCCTGGGGGGCGCCGGTGTTGCTCACCAGTACGTCAGACTGACTGTCCTTTAGTCTGACGTACTGTGGCCTCTCAGTGAGGTAGTCCTTGATCCAGGCCACCAAGCCGTGCTCCAGCTGCATCGCAGAGAGCTTCTCCGCTAGCAGTGACGGCTGGATGGTGTTGAAGGCGCTGGAGAAATCAAAGAACATGATCCTCACTGAGCTGCGCGGCTTTTCCAGGTGCGTGTACGCTCTGTGGAGCATGTAGATGATGGCATCCTCCACCCCGATGTTTGCCTGGTATGCAAACTGCAGGGGGTCGAGGGAGTCACGCACCAGGGGCTTGAGGTGTTGCAGGACCAGTCTCTCAAACGTCTTCATGACGTGTGACGTCAGAGCGACTGGCCTGTAGTCGTTGGGGGTGCTGGGACGTCCCTTCTTGGGCACCGGGACAATGCAGGAGGTCTTCCAGAGCTGGGGCACCCTCTCCAGCCTCAGGGAGAGGTTGAAAAGATGCTGGAGCGGTGCTGCCAGCTGCTCTGCACATACCTTGAGCACCCTGGGATTGGTGTTGTCCGGTCCTCTGGCCTTGTTTACATTAATTTTGGAGAGCTGCCTACTGACCTGACTGGTTGTGATCGTCAGGGTTGGGGGTGGTGGGCAGTCTGCTGGTGTTGGGGGTGGGGTGCCGTTGCTGATGGGTGTGGGGGGGTGGGGGGTGGGGGGGCTGCTTTGTAGGTGTGATCTGGTGCTGGTGTCGATGGGTGGGGGGAGGGGTGTGGGGAGGCCACTCTGGTCAAAGCGGTTGAAAAACGAGTTGAACTCGTTTGCACGCTCTGGAGGGCCCTCCACAGCTGTGCCCTGCTGTTTGAAACCAGTGATCTTCCTAACCCCCGCCCACACCTCCCTGGTGTTGTTGGCCTGTAGTCTGCCCTCCAGCCTGTCCTTGTAGCTGACCTTGGCTGCCCTTAGCTCTTTTTTGAGCTCCCTTTGGACAGCCCTGGCCTGCTCAGTGTCCCCTGCCATGAAGGCCCTCTTTTTCCTGTTTAGCAGGTGTTTAATGTCCTTGCTAATCCAGGGTTTATTGTTTGAGAAGCAGCGTACCCTCTTTGTGGGTACGATGCTCTCCTCACAGAACCTGATGTAGTCTGTGATGCAGTGGGATAGTCCATCAATGTCATCACCGTAAGCCCTCTCAAACATATCCCAGTCTGTCGACCTGAAACACTCCTGTAGCTCCTCCTCGACGTCGTCAGACCACTGTGGGACAGACATGGTGGTCGGGGGCTGTCTCTTAATGAGAGGCGTGTATGTGGATACAAGCCTCACAAGGTTGTGGTCTGACTGGCCGAGGGGGGGCAGGGAAGTCGCACTGAAAGCCTCCTTCACGTTAGCATACAGGAGGTCCAGAGTTTTGTCTCCCCTGGTTTTGCAAGTGACATACTGGGTGAAGTTTGTCAGGGTCTTGTTCAGTCTGACATGGTTGAAGTCCCCATTGATAAAAATAAATGCATCCGGGTGTTTTGTCTGAAGCGCCGCGACGGTGGAGTGTATGACGTCACTCGCCTGCGCCGCCGCCGCGCTGGGAGGGATGTAAACAGTGAGAGCCAGGACGTGTGTTATTTCTTGCGGTAAATAGTATGGCCGCAGACTCAGTGCCAATAGTTCAATGTCGGGGGAACAGATACGTTCCTTAATGGTGATGTGCCCCGGGTGGCACCATTTGGAGTTCACAAAGACAACAAGCCCTCCGCCTCTCCGCTTGCCGCTCTGTTTACTCCGGTCGGCGCGCACCACCGTGAAACCCTCCTGTTCTATTGCACTGTCCGGGATGTTCTCGTTCAGCCAGGATTCGGTGAAGCACAGTAGGCTTGCCTCCTTGTACTCACGCTGGTTGATCATCAGGGCTGAGAGCTCGTCGGTCTTGTTGACCAGCGATCGCACGTTCCCCATGACGACAGCGGGCAGGTAAGGCTTGAATCTCCTTCTCTTCGTATAGCTTACGCTCTGCTCTTAGTGGAACACAGGAGCTGAGCAGAGCGTCAGCTCGACAGATGTACCCGCTGAGGCCCCCCACAACCATCAGAACCGGGGAGGACCCGAGCCCCCTGGACCCGCCTAGCGGAGGACGGGAGGGAATCGGATCCGACTGTGCGGTTGTCTCCCCGGTGCGCCGACTGGTCCCACAGTGTTGTGGGGGTGTAGCCTCTTGTGGAGTGCTTCAGGGCGGCATGCTGTAGGTGGGAAGGGCCTGCTCTTGGATTGGGCCCTGTCCGATACGCTGGCGATGTGGGCGGTGGTGTCACCAGTGACTGTCTGGTGGGGTCCCGATGCTAGGGCATCGTTGGCCTCACCGGGCCCCCTTTTTCGGAGGGTCCTGGCCCTGGGGCTGGGTCCTCCTCTGCTGCTACGGCCTTGCCATGGGGTTGGGTTCTTGACCTTTGACCCTGTGATGTTTGGGGCTGTGACGGCGGTGTTTTGCTTCCCGTCCGTTCCCTGGTGGCATGTGGGATGCGCGCCTGAGTGGTCGCGGGTCCTTCTGTGTGAAGGTAAGTCCCACGGTCTGCTCACCATGTGCGTTTTGAGGTGCTAAACCCTCTTCGCACAGTCGGATCCGATTCCCTCCCGTCCCCCTCTAGGGGGTCCAGGGGGCTCGGGTCCTCCCCGGTTCTGATGGTTGTGGGGGGCCTCAGCGGGTACATCTGTTGAGCTTCCGCTCTGCTCAGCTCCTGTGTTCCAATAGAGCAGAGTGTAAGCGATACGATAATATAATGTCAGGTTATTCTATAACCCTAGTTATATGAGTATAGTGAGCGCTCTGCTCGGACTCACTGAGGACCCCGTGGTCTTCGCCTTCGGTGGTGAAAGACTTGGGAAGGAGCTGATGGTGTGGCCACGACCCCGCTTATGTAGAGGAGCGGATTTGGGTGTGGCCAGGCGGATGGGCATGTGGAGAAAATTATTCATTATTAGATTGGATAAAGGGATAGTTCCAATAGAGCAGAGCGCTCGCCATACTCATATAACTAGGGTTATAGAATAACCTGACGTTTCAGATTCAGAACTATTTAGTTATAAGAACATAAATAGTTGCCATTGAATAAGAACATAAATAGTTAATGCTATTGTGATCTTGCCGTCATGCTGAGAAGACCCACATGGAAGGCACTGGAGGACGGTCTTAACCAAGACATGGACATCCTAGTAGCCTATCTACAAAAGTGGCGCCTACAGCTCAGCACCAGCAAGACCGTTACAGCAGCATACCATCTCTGCAACAGAGATGCCAAGAGGGAACTGGAGGTATATGCTGACCACAAGCGTCTGGAGTCCCAGCAAGCCCCTAAATACCTTGGCGTGTGTCTGGATCGGGAGGTATATGCTGACCACAAGCGTCTGGAGTCCCAGCAAGCCCCTAAATACCTTGGCGTGTGTCTGGATCGGACACTGTCCTTCAAACAACACCTCGAAGATGTCAGGGCAAAGACAACATCAAGGGTTGCGCTGATCCGACACCTCGCAGGTACAACCTGGGGAGCCACTGCCAAGACCGCGTGGGAGCAAATTCGAGACACATATTTTTTTGCAAAAAGGTGTCCCACGGTCTCCTCTATGGCCGTGAATATTTTCACGCGGATCGGAATAATGGCGCGCCCGTGGGACACTTTTCCGTTTCGGCGAGTTTATTCCATGCTTTCGGTTTTCCTTTGCTAAGCATTTTCGGGGCTACATGTGAACGAGTAAAAGTTGCGGGACGCCCAGATGTTTCCACGATAGAAAGCTTGCGTGGATCCCATAATAGGCTCACTTAATACAGCGTTTTTAAAATCACGCAACATTTTCAGGGTCGCGAGCCGACCTTTTCCCCTCGTTTTCGATGATGGAAGTGATTTAGGAAAAGCTTCGGCACGCCGAGAGGTACCCGTGGATTTAATCTCGTGAGGATCGGGGCAATATTCGGCCCGTGGGAGCAGTCACGGGTTAATACAATGTTCAGAGGGGAGGTGTGCAGAGGGGAGGCCACACTCAGGATTCTTCTCACAGCCCCGTTTTAAACTTTTAGGGTGTGGCAGTCAGCTCGAATCTGATTGGCTAGGATCGGATTTGGACTCTACATACATGAATCACATGGTTGAGGCTGGAGAAAGAGACCTACCCCCTGCCTCCTCTCCTCTATAGCTGCAGTGAGCAGTGAGTCTGACAGTGTGTTAGAGGGAGTGAGAAGGAGAAGAGGGAGACATTTAAAAAAAAAAAAAAAAAATTATAACACAGATGAAAAAGAATGTAAACTATATTAAAAAAAAATATATATATATATATATATATTTTTTTTTTCATATTTCATATTTGATATTAATTCATATTTTAATAGGGAGGCATGGCTTCCGTTGGCTTCCATAAGGATTTGCCACTGTGTTAGTGTGGTCATGACCCCGCTTATGTAGAGGAGCGGATGTGGGTGTGGCCAGGCGGATGGGTGTGTACATGTGGAGAAAAATTATTCAGTGCTAGATTGGATAAAGGGATAGTTTCACTAGAGTGCAGAGCGCTCGCTATACTCATATAACTATGGTTATAGGATAACTGTATGTTTTACTACCCCCCGTTTCCACCCCCGGGAAGAGTTCCCAGGAGTCCTGACCGACCACCACTCATCATGTGTGCCAACCCAAAGAATCTCAGATATAGATCTGGGCCCTCATGCATCAACGTGTTCTACGCACAGATTTGTGCTTACCCTGTGCGTACGATCATTTCTAAGCAAAGAGTGGGATTCATCAACTTCAACTTGAACTTGACTTCGTGCTTACATCTACGCACAGGTCAGACCTGGCGTACCTAGCTCCCAGTGGTAGAATATATTATTACAACAAGGAAATGAGCTTCTGTGCATAATAACACCGGCATGTTCTGTACGAACCGTAGTTCATTATAGTTCATTGTAGAATAGCAACAGTAGTGTAATTATGGTCAAAACCCTATAAATAGCATTTGGAATAATAGATCTTTCTCTCAGAATGAATGCAGCATGGTTTATATAGCGTTATCGGAATATACGGGGTGTAGGCTAACTGACTGCGCTCCGCGTAGCTTGATTGATTGATTGATTGAAAAGTTTATTAACAGATTGCAGAATGGGTACAGTACAGTACAGCTCAGTACATACAATTGTTAATTGGGGATGCAGACCAACTTTCGTCTTGTTTACATCAGGGTCCCCCATTTTCAATTCATCATAAATCATAAAGCTCAACTCGTTATTATTCTGCGCAGACCGCAGAAACACGGGAACGTTTTGATTATATTTAAAAGGCTTTACGTTAAACGAAACAAGTGGAACTTCGAAGCTGTAAGCAGAATACAAGTCATATTAATATAGTGTTCTTCCCCCTTTTTACTGTATAAGAAATAATAGAAAACGCATTGCAATGACACTATAGTGGACAGACTATGTATATGATGGGATTCAAGTTCATGTATTGAAAGGCAGGCTATCATACATGCAGTGAGATTCATTGTTCTTGTATATGCTCTCGTATTATATTGTTTATATAGGCTACCCAATACTGACATCAAAATAGATTGTAGTATGCCTCTAGAAATCATATGCAGCAGGTAGAAAATTGACGGGAGATCCATCGCGATTTGGAATAAAATTGAGGAGAACTTTAATCCCTGGGGTATTAATCAAACAACACGGGAAAAGGCAGTCATATTCCAGCGCGGTCTTTATTAGCCGACAACAAAATAGATGCATCTAAAAATCATATAGCCAATCGAACACAACTAATAAAGGCATTCATATTACAAGCACGGTTATAATGACACACAACCAACGCCAAACAGTGGTCAACGAACGGTCTTTATTAGTATTTTGAGCTGTCCAGGCAGAATTGCAGCAATGGTCTTAGGGAGCCGTTGATATCTGACATCACCGTTTACAAATCCGCCTTTTATTTATCCCACAATACGCGATAGTGTCTTCTTGGTTCGACAGCAGTGAATTCTCCGTGGAGTTTCTCAGGGTTCCGCTCGGGTCCGTCCATTATTTCACATCCCATGGGGGGTGTTTCCTCATTTTCATGACCATATATGGATAATCATGCACGAGCATTGACGGTAGAACAAAGTGGTATTCATCAACACGGAGGACCATAGAGCCTGCGTACGCACGTGTGATGAATGCCGACTTCCCTGTGCGTACGCTAGTTCTACATTCCGTGCTTACGTGTGGAAGTAGGTCAAGTTCTACGTCCACATTGATGCATGAGGGCCCTGAGGGCTATACCCAGGAGCCTGATCTGTTACCCCTGTTGCCTCAACAATTGGGTAGGATTGTGAATTGCCTTCCTCACTCCCAGTGAGGAAGTGGATCAGGAATTAACGAACTAATTGAACTTGAGTCACAAGAACTTCCAAGGATATGAAGGTCATACTATCCTTTTCTATGATACTGATCTGCATTTTGCAAGTGACATACTGGGTGAAGTTTGTCAGGGTCTTGTTCAGTCTGACATGGTTGAAGTCCCCATTGATAAAAATAAATGCATCCGGGTGTTTTGTCTGAAGCGCCGCGACGGTGGAGTGTATGACGTCACTCGCCTGCGCCGCCGCCGCGCTGGGAGGGATGTAAACAGTGAGAGCCAGGACGTGTGTTATTTCTCGCGGTAAATAGTATGGCCGCAGACTCAGTGCCAATAGTTCAATGTCGGGGGAACAGATACGTTCCTTAATGGTGATGTGCCCCGGGTGGCACCATTTGGAGTTCACAAAGACAACAAGCCCTCCGCCTCTCCGCTTGCCGCTCTGTTTACTCCGGTCGGCGCGCACCACCGTGAAACCCTCCTGTTCTATTGCACTGTCCGGGATGTTCTCGTTCAGCCAGGATTCGGTGAAGCACAGTAGGCTTGCCTCCTTGTACTCACGCTGGTTGATCATCAGGGCTGAGAGCTCGTCGGTCTTGTTGACCAGCGATCGCACGTTCCCCATGACGACAGCGGGCAGGTAAGGCTTGAATCTCCTTCTCTTCGTATAGCTTACGCTCTGCTCTTAGTGGAACACAGGAGCTGAGCAGAGCGTCAGCTCGACAGATGTACCCGCTGAGGCCCCCCACAACCATCAGAACCGGGGAGGACCCGAGCCCCCTGGACCCGCCTAGCGGAGGACGGGAGGGAATCGGATCCGACTGTGCGGTTGTCTCCCCGGTGCGCCGACTGGTCCCACAGTGTTGTGGGGGTGTAGCCTCTTGTGGAGTGCTTCAGGGCGGCATGCTGTAGGTGGGAAGGGCCTGCTCTTGGATTGGGCCCTGTCCGATACGCTGGCGATGTGGGCGGTGGTGTCACCAGTGACTGTCTGGTGGGGTCCCGATGCTAGGGCATCGTTGGCCTCACCGGGCCCCCTTTTTCGGAGGGTCCTGGCCCTGGGGCTGGGTCCTCCTCTGCTGCTACGGCCTTGCCATGGGGTTGGGTTCTTGACCTTTGACCCTGTGATGTTTGGGGCTGTGACGGCGGTGTTTTGCTTCCCGTCCGTTCCCTGGTGGCATGTGGGATGCGCGCCTGAGTGGTCGCGGGTCCTTCTGTGTGAAGGTAAGTCCCACGGTCTGCTCACCATGTGCGTTTTGAGGTGCTAAACCCTCTTCGCACAGTCGGATCCGATTCCCTCCCGTCCCCCTCTAGGGGGTCCAGGGGGCTCGGGTCCTCCCCGGTTCTGATGGTTGTGGGGGGCCTCAGCGGGTACATCTGTTGAGCTTCCGCTCTGCTCAGCTCCTGTGTTCCAATAGAGCAGAGTGTAAGCGATACGATAATATAATGTCAGGTTATTCTATAACCCTAGTTATATGAGTATAGTGAGCGCTCTGCTCGGACTCACTGAGGACCCCGTGGTCTTCGCCTTCGGTGGTGAAAGACTTGGGAAGGAGCTGATGGTGTGGCCACGACCCCGCTTATGTAGAGGAGCGGATTTGGGTGTGGCCAGGCGGATGGGCATGTGGAGAAAATTATTCATTATTAGATTGGATAAAGGGATAGTTCCAATAGAGCAGAGCGCTCGCCATACTCATATAACTAGGGTTATAGAATAACCTGACGTTTCAGATTCAGAACTATTTAGTTATAAGAACATAAATAGTTGCCATTGAATAAGAACATAAATAGTTAATGCTATTGTGATCTTGCCGTCATGCTGAGAAGACCCACATGGAAGGCACTGGAGGACGGTCTTAACCAAGACATGGACATCCTAGTAGCCTATCTACAAAAGTGGCGCCTACAGCTCAGCACCAGCAAGACCGTTACAGCAGCATACCATCTCTGCAACAGAGATGCCAAGAGGGAACTGGAGGTATATGCTGACCACAAGCGT
Source organism: Notolepis coatsorum (assembly GCF_963971535.1). Lineage (NCBI taxonomy): Eukaryota > Metazoa > Chordata > Actinopteri > Aulopiformes > Paralepididae > Notolepis > Notolepis coatsorum. The sequence continues at coordinate 32,430,847 of NC_140184.1, forward strand.
CTGGAGTCCCAGCAAGCCCCTAAATACCTTGGCGTGTGTCTGGATCGGGAGGTATATGCTGACCACAAGCGTCTGGAGTCCCAGCAAGCCCCTAAATACCTTGGCGTGTGTCTGGATCGGACACTGTCCTTCAAACAACACCTCGAAGATGTCAGGGCAAAGACAACATCAAGGGTTGCGCTGATCCGACACCTCGCAGGTACAACCTGGGGAGCCACTGCCAAGACCGCGTGGGAGCAAATTCGAGACACATATTTTTTTGCAAAAAGGTGTCCCACGGTCTCCTCTATGGCCGTGAATATTTTCACGCGGATCGGAATAATGGCGCGCCCGTGGGACACTTTTCCGTTTCGGCGAGTTTATTCCATGCTTTCGGTTTTCCTTTGCTAAGCATTTTCGGGGCTACATGTGAACGAGTAAAAGTTGCGGGACGCCCAGATGTTTCCACGATAGAAAGCTTGCGTGGATCCCATAATAGGCTCACTTAATACAGCGTTTTTAAAATCACGCAACATTTTCAGGGTCGCGAGCCGACCTTTTCCCCTCGTTTTCGATGATGGAAGTGATTTAGGAAAAGCTTCGGCACGCCGAGAGGTACCCGTGGATTTAATCTCGTGAGGATCGGGGCAATATTCGGCCCGTGGGAGCAGTCACGGGTTAATACAATGTTCAGAGGGGAGGTGTGCAGAGGGGAGGCCACACTCAGGATTCTTCTCACAGCCCCGTTTTAAACTTTTAGGGTGTGGCAGTCAGCTCGAATCTGATTGGCTAGGATCGGATTTGGACTCTACATACATGAATCACATGGTTGAGGCTGGAGAAAGAGACCTACCCCCTGCCTCCTCTCCTCTATAGCTGCAGTGAGCAGTGAGTCTGACAGTGTGTTAGAGGGAGTGAGAAGGAGAAGAGGGAGACATTTAAAAAAAAAAAAAAAAAATTATAACACAGATGAAAAAGAATGTAAACTATATTAAAAAAAAATATATATATATATATATATATTTTTTTTTTCATATTTCATATTTGATATTAATTCATATTTTAATAGGGAGGCATGGCTTCCGTTGGCTTCCATAAGGATTTGCCACTGTGTTAGTGTGGTCATGACCCCGCTTATGTAGAGGAGCGGATGTGGGTGTGGCCAGGCGGATGGGTGTGTACATGTGGAGAAAAATTATTCAGTGCTAGATTGGATAAAGGGATAGTTTCACTAGAGTGCAGAGCGCTCGCTATACTCATATAACTATGGTTATAGGATAACTGTATGTTTTACTACCCCCCGTTTCCACCCCCGGGAAGAGTTCCCAGGAGTCCTGACCGACCACCACTCATCATGTGTGCCAACCCAAAGAATCTCAGATATAGATCTGGGCCCTCATGCATCAACGTGTTCTACGCACAGATTTGTGCTTACCCTGTGCGTACGATCATTTCTAAGCAAAGAGTGGGATTCATCAACTTCAACTTGAACTTGACTTCGTGCTTACATCTACGCACAGGTCAGACCTGGCGTACCTAGCTCCCAGTGGTAGAATATATTATTACAACAAGGAAATGAGCTTCTGTGCATAATAACACCGGCATGTTCTGTACGAACCGTAGTTCATTATAGTTCATTGTAGAATAGCAACAGTAGTGTAATTATGGTCAAAACCCTATAAATAGCATTTGGAATAATAGATCTTTCTCTCAGAATGAATGCAGCATGGTTTATATAGCGTTATCGGAATATACGGGGTGTAGGCTAACTGACTGCGCTCCGCGTAGCTTGATTGATTGATTGATTGAAAAGTTTATTAACAGATTGCAGAATGGGTACAGTACAGTACAGCTCAGTACATACAATTGTTAATTGGGGATGCAGACCAACTTTCGTCTTGTTTACATCAGGGTCCCCCATTTTCAATTCATCATAAATCATAAAGCTCAACTCGTTATTATTCTGCGCAGACCGCAGAAACACGGGAACGTTTTGATTATATTTAAAAGGCTTTACGTTAAACGAAACAAGTGGAACTTCGAAGCTGTAAGCAGAATACAAGTCATATTAATATAGTGTTCTTCCCCCTTTTTACTGTATAAGAAATAATAGAAAACGCATTGCAATGACACTATAGTGGACAGACTATGTATATGATGGGATTCAAGTTCATGTATTGAAAGGCAGGCTATCATACATGCAGTGAGATTCATTGTTCTTGTATATGCTCTCGTATTATATTGTTTATATAGGCTACCCAATACTGACATCAAAATAGATTGTAGTATGCCTCTAGAAATCATATGCAGCAGGTAGAAAATTGACGGGAGATCCATCGCGATTTGGAATAAAATTGAGGAGAACTTTAATCCCTGGGGTATTAATCAAACAACACGGGAAAAGGCAGTCATATTCCAGCGCGGTCTTTATTAGCCGACAACAAAATAGATGCATCTAAAAATCATATAGCCAATCGAACACAACTAATAAAGGCATTCATATTACAAGCACGGTTATAATGACACACAACCAACGCCAAACAGTGGTCAACGAACGGTCTTTATTAGTATTTTGAGCTGTCCAGGCAGAATTGCAGCAATGGTCTTAGGGAGCCGTTGATATCTGACATCACCGTTTACAAATCCGCCTTTTATTTATCCCACAATACGCGATAGTGTCTTCTTGGTTCGACAGCAGTGAATTCTCCGTGGAGTTTCTCAGGGTTCCGCTCGGGTCCGTCCATTATTTCACATCCCATGGGGGGTGTTTCCTCATTTTCATGACCATATATGGATAATCATGCACGAGCATTGACGGTAGAACAAAGTGGTATTCATCAACACGGAGGACCATAGAGCCTGCGTACGCACGTGTGATGAATGCCGACTTCCCTGTGCGTACGCTAGTTCTACATTCCGTGCTTACGTGTGGAAGTAGGTCAAGTTCTACGTCCACATTGATGCATGAGGGCCCTGAGGGCTATACCCAGGAGCCTGATCTGTTACCCCTGTTGCCTCAACAATTGGGTAGGATTGTGAATTGCCTTCCTCACTCCCAGTGAGGAAGTGGATCAGGAATTAACGAACTAATTGAACTTGAGTCACAAGAACTTCCAAGGATATGAAGGTCATACTATCCTTTTCTATGATACTGATCTGCATTTGCAGAAGAAAAGATAACAAGTTAACTCACGAAAAAGGGATACATCTAATGTCCAACCTTGAACCTAGCTTCTAGCTAGTGATAACCTCAGAGACGTCTGAACTGAACCAAATGTCTTGATCCAATCAACCTAGAACCTGATACCGAACTAACCTTCTTGAGAGAAGGAGTCGTTCTGAACCAAATGTGTTGATCCAATCAACCTATAACATGATATCGAACTAACCCTCCTGAAAGCTCTATCTTAAATTTTTCAAAATGTTTCACTACACAGTGCATGCTTACCAACTGTTCGCCTGTTTTTACTGCAACACTACTATCACCGACATCTAAGAAGGGAGATACCCCCTTGAATGGCCCTTCTAAGGTTTCTCTCCTCCACATTGCTTGTGGTGAATTTTTTTCCTATTGCTAGGTTTTAGTGAGATTTTCCTTACCTTCGCGTGGGGTATGTCTGGGAGTGTTGCATTTATTTATTTCGCATTTATTTAAAAAACGTTTGGACCTTATGGTGTCCTTGTTTTGTTCTTGAATTATTGTGATGTTTCTTCTTGACTTGTTTAAAGAAGACGTGTACGGCCCATGGGGACATTAACGTGTGTTGCCGGGCCTTACAAATAAATTTGATTTGATTTGATTTGAAAAAAGGAGTGGTTAGAGAAAGAACCTAAAAAGGGATATTTCACACTACCTCACTCATTCGTTACTCATTGTATGTATTGCAATTGTCTAGCTAGCACTGCTGTTAAGAATAAATACCGGTCACTGTTATAACCTTGTCTCTGGTCTACTACTCCTTTTACTGGGTATATCACTCCTCTCCTCATTCGAATCTAGAACTGGTCCGTGGCGAACAGCTGTTACTGTTAGTGATACAGGTGCTACACCTACATTCCTCTCTCCGCCAATATCACATCCCACGTTTCTGTCCTCTCCTCTCTCTAGCTGTTTTAATGAAGTTGCACAGAGCTGCACTTTCCTCTGCGCTGGGGCTGGATATGAAAGAGAGCCCTCAGAGCCATAGCCGTGGAGGGCTCTTTCTCCCCAGCCACTAATGAGCTGAGCTTTCAATGCACTCACTAATTAGTTCATCCATAACTCTAAGCACTCAATTACTCCCCACCACCACCACCACCACCACCACTACTACAGAGAGCTGAGAAAGGCGATAAGACTGACAAATGCCTCGGTGCTGTGTTCAAGAACTCTCCCTCTATATCTCCTTCTCTCCTTCTCATGCAGGCATCCACTTAGGCACACACAAGCATGCGAGGACACGCTGCTCACACACACACACAAACACGCATGCACACGCACGCACACACACACACACACACACACACACACACACACACACACACACACACACACACACACACACACACACACACACACACACACACACACACACACACACACACACACACACACACACACACACACACACACACACACACACACACACACACACACACACACACACACACACACACACACACACACACACACACACACACACACACACACACACACACACACACACACTAGTGTTCTCAACCAGCCAAAAAATCAAAACCCCAATCACATACAATACTGAGCCCGAGACTGACCAAACCCCGGAAAAGACGGTTATTGTCAGAAAAGGCTGCGCAATTTACATAGGCGGTGGCTCAAATCACATAGGGCAATGGGGTGAGAGAGAGCAAAATAGAGAAAGAGAGAGAGAGAGAGAGAGAGAGAGAGAGAGAGAGAGAGAGAGAGAGAGAGAGAGAGAGAGAGAGAGAGAGAGAGAAGCGAGCAGGCAGGAACGCCACAAACTATGTTTTTAGCCTACTGCTGCTGATTGCTAAATGTGGAGTTCATCTTTTGTCAAGACTTTCTCTACTGGTTCAAATATAAGAATGCAGATGATCTACTGTAGATACTAGATACACTCAGAGACCTTCCTTTTTCTTGTGCAGCCTGAGCTCTACCCGGCCCAAACAATTAGCATAAATTGGCCGCTGGAACCTGACAGGCTTTTTCAGGCCCTGTGGGCTTGGGCTGAAACTGAGAACTCTCACTCACACGCACATTAACGTGCAAACGTGCACAACACACTCGCATAAAGCCTTTGAGCTGGGATCGAGGCACAGAGGAATGTTTTTTAGACTTCCCACGCTTCCACATGCTGTTCAGACAAAAGTCATTGATCTTCACTTTTACTCTCTTTTTCTTCATGTGTCTCTTCTCCTCCTGCTTAAGCCCTTAAAGACTAGTAGACACTCACACCATACACACCGACACACGTAAACACAAACGTGCGTGCACATGCACATGCACACACACACACACACACACACACACACACACACACACACACACACACACACACACACACACACACACACACACACACACACACACACACACACACACACACACACACACACACACACACACATTCGTAAATCATTTATCATTTATCTGTTGACTCACAACACCATATGCAGTTTTTCCTTGAATAAAAACATAAAATGGCATAAATAGTTTATGGATGCAGCATTAATGACATAAATAATCCATTAAAACTGACTAACTAACTAAAGAGACCAGTCCCCTGGGAATGTCTCTACAAGGTTCATTAAACCTATGCAAATTACCAACAGGTAGATTCGGCCACCTCATTTGCACACAACACATTCTACAACCGCTCTTTATACATGCACACATAACACAGTCTACAACAATCTCAGCAAGGCAGATGGCTTCTCAGTTACAGTGGGTGACAATATTGTCACAGGGAAAGATGAAATTACCTACCTAGGTTACATCCTAGAGGCTAATCTTTCCTGTGACAAAATGGCATCCAATGTAATAAAAAAAGTCAACCAACGAACTAGATTCTTGTACCGGATCTCCTCACTGGTAAACAAGAATACCCTGAATACTCTGGCAGGAGCACTCATTCAATGGTACTACGACTATGCTTGCACCTCATGGTACCAAACTTCTGGAATACAACTGCTTTGCCTGCTTTTTTCCCGTTGCTGTTTCCTGGTCTATATTCTCTCCAGGACCTTTCTGTGGAGAACTGTTTGGAACTGCGCCTTGTTACCCGTTACGCGTTGCACTTGGGTGAGTGGAACCAAACCCCTCTGATCATTTGGATTGTGTGTTATTGAAGAAACACAGAAGATATCATTTTGTTTGCTCTGGATAGTTCTGATTGTGTGTTATTGAAGAAACACTGAAGAGATAATTTTGTTTGCTCTGGATAATTCTGATTGTGTGTTATTGAAGAAGCACTGAAGATATAATTTTGTTTGCACTGGACACAGCCGGATTGTGTGTTATAGAAGAAGCACTGAAGACATCTTTTGTTTGCACTGACTCTGCTAACTGTGTGTTGGGGAAAACACTGATACCTCTCTCTTTCTCCGTTTCCCACCTCGAGGAAGAGTTGGGAGTATCTGCAGAGCCGCTACAACATCATATGCCAAATTCCCACCACTGTCGCCAGGAGGATTCTGCAGAGCGGCTGATGACTCTGCCGGAGGCAGTCTCCCTGTTTGTTTGATTACTGTACCTATTCCATCTTTTGACTCTGTAAATAAATACGCCCTAGCATTTGGCTAACTCTGAACTTCCTGTCTGTGCCGTTGCGTTTGAGGTCGGTTACAAACCATAACATTACGACCCGACCATGACGACCTCAGCCGACACAGACAGGGTCAGAACAGCGTCGTTAACCAACGACCACAGCCTACAGCTAGGTGCGGCTGCGGCTGCGGCTGCTGTACAGGAGCTCCGAGACCAGGTCCTGCCAATTCAGGAGTCCCTTGGCTCTCTGGCTAGCCAGCAGACAGCCCAGGGTAATCAGCAGACTAATATTCTCCACCAATTACAAGCGCTGAGTGAAGCCGTTAACACCTTGCTTGTAACCCCACCTATTTCAGGAGCCTCAGCCGGAGCATCACCCGCAGCCCTGGCAGGCCCCGCGCCTCCCGATCCCGCACCTCGGGAGCCCCGTCTCTCCGAACCACGGTTGTTCGATGGTAACTTCGAGGATTGTGCCACATTCATCATGCAATGTGAGTTGGTTTTTCGTCATCAACCCAGCCGATTCACTTCAAGGGGAGCCCGAGTGGCTTACATGACTAACTTGCTCTTAGGCCGGGCAGCCCAGTGGGTCACTGCCTCCTGGGCAATGGGGGCTGATTTCTGTTTTTCCTACCCAGACTTCGTGGCTGAGCTCCGCAGGGTTTTCCACCACCCAGCCCGTGGCCAGGACCCTGGAGCCCGGTTGGGCACCTTCCGGCAGGGCAGTGGCGGGGTCACTGACTACGTGCTGGAGTTCAGACTGGCGGCAACGGAGAGCGGTTGGAACGATCAAGCGCTTCGTCTCACCTTCATGAGGGGGCTCAACGACGCTGTCAGGGACCAGCTCGCGACCCGTGAGGAACCTGAGTCCCTCGAGGACCTATTCAGCCTCGCCATTCGCTTCGACGGACGCCTCCAGGAGAGAAGACATGAGAGAACCCGACAGGGACCTCCAGAGGTTCCCCAGACCCCCCGTACTCGTGACGGTACTGCGGCCCGCCCTGCTCCCAACACGACTGGTGGTTCCTTCCCCTCCCGTTCGGTGCCCGGGGAGGAACCCATGCAGCTGAGACGTTCACATCTTAGCCAAGCTGAACGGGAGGCGAGGTTCAGGTCTGGCCTTTGCCTCTACTGCGGTCGGGATGGACACCGTATCGCCAACTGCCCCACCCGGCCAAAAGACCAGGCTCGCCGGGACCCCGGGAGATCCTGGTGAGCCGTTTTTCTCGTTCCCAGAGCCGTGCACCACCTAGCCGTCTGATGAGCGTCACCCTGGCCTGGGCGGACCAACGGGCCACGGTGGAGGCACTCATTGACTCGGGTGCTGACGAGAGTTTCCTTGACTTCGAGTTTGCTACCCAGGCCAACATTCCACTAGAGGACCTTGTGAGGCCATTGGAGGTGTTCGCATTGGACCAACACCGCCTGGCTGACATCACTCAACGCACCTGTCCTGTCCTGCTCACCATTGCTGGTAACCACGTTGAGAGACTCCAGTTTTTTATCACCAGATCCCCTCTTGTCCCAGTAGTCCTGGGCCGGCCCTGGCTCGCGCTGCACGAGCCCCACATCGCCTGGTCCTCCGGTACCATCAGGGGGTGGAGCTCCTCCTGTCATGCACAGTGTCATCAGGCGGCGTCCTGTCCCTTGCCCCGGAGATCCGTTTGTGAGCCACCTCCGGACCTCTCGACCATACCCCCCGAGTACAACAACCTCAAGGAGGTTTTCAGTAAGTCCAGGGCTCATGCCCTTCCGCCTCACCGGCCTTACGACTGTGCCATCGACCTCCGCTCAGGGGCTCCCCTTCCCGGCAGCCGCCTCTACAGTCTGACCGTCCCTGAGAAGGCAGCGATGGATCAATATATCTCTGAGTCCTTGGAAGCAGGACTCATTCGGCCTTCCTCCTATCCTGTGGCGGCCGGTTTCTTCTTTGTTGGGAAGAAGGATGGAGACCTTCGACCCTGCATCGACTATCGTCAGCTCAACTAGATCACCATTAAGAACAAGTACCCTCTTCCTCTCATGAACTCCACCTTCGAGCCTCTCACCCAGGCTACCGTCTTTACCAAGCTGGACCTCCGGAGTGCCTACCATCTAGTCCGTATCCGAGAGGGCGATGAGTGGAAGACCGCCTTCAAGACTCCCAGGGGCCACTACGAGAACCTGGTAATGCCGTTCGGCCTCACCAACGCTCCGGCGGTATTCCAGGCGCTCATGAACGACGTCCTTCGTGACATGCTGGAGGAGTTTGTGGTAGTATACCTAGACGACATCCTCATTTTCTCCAAGACCCTCGAGGAACACATCCAGCATGGCCGCCGTGTGCTGGAGCGCCTCCTCCACAATCGGCTCTTCGTCAAGGCAGAGAAGTGCCGATTCCACTCCGACTCCGTCGATTACCTGGGCTTCATCGTGGAGAGAGGCTTGACCCGAGCTGACCCTCGCAAGATCCGGGCCGTGGAGGAGTGGCCGGAACCCACCTCTCGGAAGGAGTTACAGAGCTTCCTCGGGTTCGCCAACTTCTACCGAAGATTCATCCGGAACTACAGTCAAGTGGCGGAACCGCTTACCAGGCTGACCTCTCCCGCCCTGCCGTTCGACTGGTCCCCAGCGGCGTGTGCTGCGTTCCGCTCCCTCAAGAAGAGGTTCACTTCCGCCCCGATCTTGCTCCATCCAGACCCCAAGAGACAGTTCATCGTAGAGGTGGACGCCTCGGATACCGGACTGGGAGCTATCTTATCCCAGCGGTCGGCAACGGACCAGAAGGTACATCCGTGCGCCTTCTACTCGCGTCGTTTCCTCCCTGCCGAGAGGAACTATGACATCGGCAATCGGGAGCTGCTGGCGGTTGTGGCTGCCTTGGAGGAGCGGCGTCATTGGCTAGAAGGGGCAGAGGAGCCATTTACCATTTGGACGGACCACAAGAACCTGACGTACATCCGTGCTTCCAAGCGCCTCAATGGCCGGCAGGCAAGATGGGCCAGCTTCCTCAGTCGGTTCGACTTCTCGCTGACGTTTCGCCCTGGTTCCCGCAACACGAAGGCCGACTCCCTTTCCCGGTTACACTCCAAGGGGGCTCCAACCACTGAGGACCCGACTCCCATCCTCCCATAGGCCAGGGTGGTAGGAGTAGTCACCTTGGGCATCGAGGGGGTGGTAAGGCGTGCCCTACGCTTCCATCGCGCTCCAGGCAATGTACCGGTTCATCGTCTCTTCGTCCCCGACTCGGTCCGGTCCTGGGTCCTCCAGTGGAGCCATACCAGCCGGTTCGCCTGCCACCCGGGCGTTCATCGCACATTCTCCTTCCTGGCTCGTCGATTCTGGTGGCCCACCATGAGGAACGACGTCAAGGAGTTCGTACTGGCCTGCGCAGTCTGCGCCCGCAGCAAGGCCTCCCACCAGGCACCCTCCGGGCTATTGCAGCCGCTTCCCATTCCGAGCCGTCCTTGGTCCCATGTGGCGTTGGACTTCGTCACGGGTCTTCCTTCTTCCCAGGGGAACACGTGCCTACTGACCGTGGTGGATCAGTTCAGCAAGGGGGTTCACCTCGTGGCCCTTCCCAAGCTTCCCTCGGCGGCCGAGACGGCGGACCTCCTGACACGCCACGTGTTTCGCCTCCATGGTTTTCCCCAGGACGTCGTCTCGGACCGGGGGCCCCAGTTCACTTCCCAGGTATGGCAGGCTTTTTGCAAGGGATTGGGGGCAATGGTCAGTCTTTCCTCTGGTTATCATCCACAGACTAACAGACAAATGGAGAGGATGAACCAGAGTGTGGAGTCCGCTCTACGGTGTGTGGCTGCCGCTTCTTGGAGCCGTTTCCTTCCCTGGGTCGAGTACTCCATCAACTCCATGGTCAGTTCCGCCACCGGCCTCTCACCCTTTGAGGTATCCCTGGGATACCAACCCCCTCTTTTCCCTGCACAGGAGTCGGAGGTGGCAGTTCCCTCCGTACAGGACCACCTCAACCGGTGCCGTCGGGTCTGGGAGATCACCAGGACTGCGCTGCTCCGGTCATCGGAGCGCGCCAGTCGTGGGACTGACCGGCGCCGGGTCCCTGCGCCGACGTACCACCCTGGGCAGAGGGTGTGGCTTTCCGCAAGGGACCTTCCACTTCGGTCCTCGGCCAAGAAGCTTAACCCCCGGTTCGTCGGTCCTTTTGAGGTTCTGAAGGTACTCAGTCCGGCGGCGGTGAGTCTTAAGCTTCCTGCGTCCATGCACATTCACCCCGTTTTCCATGTGTCCCGGGTTAAGCCTGTCTCTCTCAGTCCCCTGATGCCTCCTGCTCCGGAACCACCTCCTCCCGAGATGGTGGACGGTCACCCCCAGTGGCAGGTCCGCCGGTTGATGGGCGTTCGACGGCGGGGTCGGGGGGTTCCAGTACCTGGTGGACTGGGAGGGGTACGGCCCGGAGGAACGGAGCTGGGTCTCCCGCCAGCTCATCGTGGATCCCGGCCTGATCACCGACTTCCATCGTGCCCATCTGGGCGAGCCGGGTCGGGCTGGTCGCCGGGTGGCTCCCGTGGAGGGGGGGGTACTGTGAGGTTTGGTCCGTTCCCCGCCACACGCTCCGTTCCTTTAAGGTGCCGTGTTGATTGGTGCATTCCCCGCCACACGCTTTTGGAGCAAGTATCGATCTCATCACACAGCTGTCACAGTTTGTAATTAGCGCCCCTGAAGGCTTTATATACACAGACCTTCTTGCTATCGCTGTCGGGTCGTTCTGGAATACAACTGCTTTGCCTGCTTTTTTCCCGTTGCTGTTTCCTGGTCTATATTCTCTCCAGGACCTTTCTGTGGAGAACTGTTTGGAACTGCGCCTTGTTACCCGTTACGCGTTGCAGTTGGGTGAGTGGAACCAAACCCCTCTGATCATTTGGATTGTGTGTTATTGAAGAAACACAGAAGATATCATTTTGTTTGCTCTGGATAGTTCTGATTGTGTGTTATTGAAGAAACACTGAAGAGATAATTTTGTTTGCTCTGGATAATTCTGATTGTGTGTTATTGAAGAAGCACTGAAGATATAATTTTGTTTGCACTGGACTCAGCCGGATTGTGTGTTATAGAAGAAGCACTGAAGACATCTTTTGTTTGCACTGACTCTGCTAATTGTGTGTTGGGGAAAACACTGATACCTCTCTCTTTCTCCGTTTCCCACCTCGAGGAAGAGTTGTGAGTATCTGCAGAGCCGCTACAACATCATATGCCAAATTCCCACCACTGTCGCCAGGAGGATTCTGCAGAGCGGCTGATGACTCTGCCGGAGGCAGTCTCCCCGTTTGTTTGATTACTGTACCTATTCCTTATTTTGACTCTGTAAATAAATACGCCCTAGCATTTGGCTAACTCTGAACTTCCTGTCTGTGCCGTTGCGTTTGAGGTCGGTTACAAACCATAACAGACACAACACAGTCTACAGCCGCTCTTTATACATGCATACACAACACAGGCTACAACCACTCTTTATACATGCATACACAACACAGGCTACAACCACTCTTTATACATGCATACACAACACAGGCTACAACCACTCTTTATATATGCATACACAACACAGGCTACAGCCGCTCTTTATACATGCATACACAACACAGGCTACAACCACTCTTTATGCAGACATGACACAGTCTATAACCACTCTTTATACATGCAGACATGACATGGTATTTACAATCTATCTCTATCACTCTCTCTCTCTCATACATACACACACACACACGCGCGCACACACACACACACACACACACACACACACACACACACACACACACACACACACACACACACACACACACACACACACACACACACACACACACACACACACACACACAGGGTTAGACGATGAACACAAATATTGTGAAAACATAAATCAATTCAAATCTAGACTAAACAAATATATTTTCGATTGGGAACAGAAGTGAAGAAGAGCTTTAATTACATTTAATTAATGACATTATGAGGCATAATAAAATACATATATTGTATTATACGTTATATTATATTACATTTTATTACATGGCGTTTTCACATTCGCCGAAATGCTTGCTTGTGATTGGTCAATAGCCCCCCGACAGCGGTCATTATCAGACAATAATGACCGCTGTGGGACAATAATGACCGCTGTGCGCAGCTGTTCGCAATCAAGCCCACTGACACACACTGTTTCAGTGCAATTAGACACTGCCGGTGTTCTGCTGCCGGCGATGACAGGGGGCGGAGCGACGAGCGGAGCCAGAACGCAGCCAGAACCAGTGTTGCGAGTCGATGTAAAATGAATTAGGTATATTGTTAGTAAGTTAGCCATGTAATAAGCGGGATAATGTATAGCTATACTCGATCATTGTCGCAAAATAATTGACCTTCACTGACGTTTTTTATTTTAAACTCTGTGTCGGTCAATTATTTTGCGACAATGACCTCGTAGCTATACATTATCCCTTACATATAATCTTATTATAATAAATTATTACTATATTACACTATATATTATTATATTATTGTACTATATTATATTGTATATATCATATACTGTATATCTTATATCACATTATATATGTGTTGTATACACTATTATATACTGCAGGCAGGGCCACCTGGGAGAAATGCGAGGCCCTGTGCGAGATTTAAACGCGAGCCCCCCCCCCCCCCCCCCCAAAAGGTAAAAGAAAGAAAATATATATATATATACATTTTTTTTTTTTTTTTTTCATACAGTCAACATATTCTTAAATAATAGCGCTGCCCGAGGCTTGGCATGATACAGTCAACATATAGCAAGAGAGAGAGCGAGAGAGAGCTCCCGTTCTACAGTCAATATACAGTGTACAGAGAGAGAGAGAGAGAGAGAGAGAGAGGGAGAGAGAGAGAGAGAGAGAGAGAGAGAGAGAGAGAGAGAGAGAGAGAGAGAGAGAGAGAGAGAGGGACACATTGGAGAGAAATTGAAATGCTATTTGGCCCTAAACAGAGAGTACACAGTGGCAGAATACCTGAGCACTGTGACTGAAGATCCTTGACTAGGTACAGACTCAGCGAGCACAGCCTAGCCATCGAGAAAGGCCGCCATAGGCAGACTGTGTGTGTTAGAAAGAGAGAGAGAGAGAGAGAGAGAGAGAGAGAGAGAGAGAGAGAGAGAGAGTAGAGAGAGAGAGAGAGAGAGAGAGAGAGCATGTGTGTTTGTGTGTTAGAGAGAGAGAGCATGTCTGTGTGTCGTGTGTGTGTGTGTTAGAGAGAGAGCATGTATGAGAGAGATAAGCAAAGATGAGCCCCTAAAGGATATTCAACTTTTAATGGAAGAACAAAACAGAAGGAAAAGATAACTTCACAAAGGCAACATGAATATACATGGATCCAAAAGGACAAAGATCAACACTTAAATCCAAAGAGAAGAGGGTCCGTCCTCTTCATCTTGGCATAACAATGCTGCACGCGCTGTCTCTAGGTTAGCTAACGCTAGTTAGCCTTTAGCTAAGCTAGCTACTAGCCAACATCATCATGGCTATATCCCGACTGAACCACACGTTAGCACTCAATATTATAACGTAGCTAAAGCTAACTAGCTGTCCCTGTCTTTTGTTCAGTCAGGCTAGGATGGCTAGCCTGACTGAACTGTCTAACATGCAACAACTTTCATCTTCAGTCCATCTGCCGAACGATGTCCTCTTCATCTTGGCTGGCATAACCTCCAATGCTGCACGCGCAGCTAGTGATGGGTCGGTCATGAGCGACTCGTTCATAAGAGCCGATTCATTGCCGTGAGCGTGAGTCGAATCGCTCACGTCTGGCAATGAGTCGGTTCACGCCCCCCCCCCCCCCCTCCCCCGGCACGCACACAGACACACAATGAACTCAACAGACGCTACCTTACCTGTAACCCCTCCCCTCATTGAAACCAATTATGCTGCCTGCAGAGCCTCAGAGCTGCCTGCATAGCCTCAGAGCCAGGAACAAGTCAGACACATTCTACAAACGTGTCTAATGTGAAATATTTTTTTTAGTTTTTTTTTGTGCGAGGCCCCCCTTCCCGCGAGGCCCTGTGCGACCGCACTGCTTGCACACCCCCTGAGGCGGCCCTGACTGCAGGTATACTATGTAATGTGTGCTATATAAAAAAAACAGTGCTTCTCCCTAGCCCTTTTCGAACAATTGGACAATGCTGCAAAAGCAGCTGGTAAAACGTTGACGATTTATGGAATGACCATTGTTATGTGTCCAATATCCAAAATAAAAATTAACTGATCTGAACTGAACACACACAAACACACCACTCATTGTGTGTGGACATGCAAATACCAGGCAGGCTCAACATTATGTCAGCTAATCTACCTTACTTGCGTTTCCCCTTTGGTTAAATATTAATGAAGGTGGCTGCGCTGTAATAACGGTAAACAATGATTTATGGCCCTGCGAGGAGAAGAGGAAGTGAAGTAATACAGTTGGGAATTGTAGCCAATGAGACCCCCCCCCCCCCCCCCCCCTTGGGTGCTGTAATCATTCAGGCATTAGCTGTTAGCAGGCCAGTCAGGGTGTGTAGGTGACGTCGTCTGATTGTAGAAGATCAACCTGCTCCTTGGAAGAAATAACACAGCCACAATGTAGTTGAACACAGACATACATGTATGCTTGTGACTTGTGCATACTTGTGTCCTTGATGACCATCCTAATGATGACCCCTAACTAACCTTACTGTGATGCACTTGTCCTAATAAACTAACCTACACTGGAGCACTCAACACTTTGATGAACATTGTTACTCAGCTGATAGAGTTGTGCCCTTACTGATGACTTGTCGTACAGAACTTGTAAGTCGCTTTGGATAAAAGCGTCAGCTAAATGACTAAATGTAATGTAAATGTACACATTCACATTAACACATGTGTCATATGCACATGTACATTAACACATGTCATATACACATGTACATTAACACATGTCAGATACATTATGCACATTAACACATGTGCAAGCATGCATTTACAGGCACCACACAATAATCTCCTGACCACACACACACACACACACACACACACACACACACACACACACACACACACACACACACACACACACACACACACACACACACACACACACACACACACACACACACACACACACACACACACACACACACACACACACACTTTCCTTTGTCTCTCCTCCTGCACCCCCAGTACATTGCAGGACACCAGTCCCCTCCCCTGATCAGAGAACGATTCAGAACAATGATGACAAACACAATAGAAATCAGGATCAGGGTGAGTCAGGATATCTCCAGTGGAAATGGGATCCAGTGAGAAAGGGCTTTGTGGCAGAGCCACAAGGAGCCATAATGCAGGGGGAATAGGAGTTTGCCCAACTGCCCAGAGTGTCAGCCAGGAGGCAAAGAGCCCAGCCTGGGGCTGTGGTGCACAGGAAGAGAGGTTACACACAGACACAGGATGCAAAGAGCCCAGCCTGGGGCTGTGGTGCACATAAGAGAGGTTACACACAGGAGGCAAAGAGCCCAGCCTGGGGCTGTGGTGCACAGGAAGAGAGGTCACACACAGGAGCAAAGAGCCCAGCCTGGGAATGTGGTGCACAGGAAGAGAGGTCCCACACAGGAGGCAAAGAGCCCAGCCTGGGGCTGTGGTGCACAGGAAGAGAGGTCACACACAGGATGCAAAGAGCCCAGCCTGGGGCTGTGGTGCACATAAGAGAGGTTACACACAGGAGGCAAAGAGCCCAGCCTGGGGCTGTGGTGCACAGGAAGAGAGGTCACACACAGGAGCAAAGAGCCCAGCCTGGGGATGTGGTGCACAGGAAGAGAGGTCACACACAGGAGGCAAAGAGCACAGCCTGGGGCACAGGAAGAGAGGTCACACACAGGAGGCAAAGACCCCCGCCTGGGGCTGTGGTGCACAGGAAGAGAGGTCCCACACAGGAGCAAGGAGCACAGCCTGGGGCACAGGAAGAGAGGTCACACACAGGAGGCAAAGACCCCCGCCTGGGGCTGTGGTGCACAGGAAGAGAGGTCACACACAGGAGCAAAGACCCCCGCCTGGGGCTGTGGTGCACAGGAAGAGAGGTTACACACAGGAGCAAAGAGCCCAGCCTGGGGCACAGGAAGAGAGGTCACACACAGGAGCAAAGACCCCAGCCTGGGGCTGTGGTGCACAGGAAGAGAGGTCACACACAGGAGCAAAGACCCCAGCCTGGGGCTGTGGGGCACAGGAAGAGAGGTCACACACAGAAGCAAAGAGCCCAGCCTGGGGCACAGGAAGAGAGGTTACACACAGGAGCAAAGAGCCCAGCCTGGGGCACAGGAAGAGAGGTCACACACAGGAGCAAAGAGCCCAGCCTGGGGCACAGGAAGAGAGGTTACACACAGGAGCAAGGAGAGAGGGAAGTGGACCCGGGGGGACAGCAGTGATTTATTAGTATGGTGATCTTTGGAATGGCTTTTAGGGGTGAGTATTACTCCTGACAGTTAGGGATTAGGGGAGGAGTAGACTGGGGGGCTATCTGAGGCAAACAGCCTTCCATTCAACGTTGGGCCATGCCTGTTGGAGGTTGATAGTTAGGTGCATTCAGCAGACTGAAAGGAAGATGGTGTCGCTTACTGAATTGCGCACGGATGTACATGTAACCAAAGCTGTAAGCATGGCTACCTCCACCAGGCGGAACGCCATCAGTCTGTCTGTCTGTCTGTCAGTCTGTCTGTGAGTAATTGTGTGTGAATGATTGTGTGCGTGTGTGTGTGTGTGCGTGCGTGCGTGCGTGTGTGTGAAATGTTGCACATAGGCTGATGGCAGGCCAGGGACCTGCATTATCGAATGTTTTGCAAATTGGTCAACAACAAGTATTTTATTTGAATTCATTTCCATCATTGTCCATTTAAATACGATAGATTTAATATGAAGTTTCAACTTATGAACACCAGAGAACAATACTATTTTTTATACAGCTACTGTTTTATATATATACTGTTTTTTAGTAATAACTAGCAAGTAATGGTATTTATTTAACAACAGGTGATTGATTAATGATACTAATCTATACAATGAGTATGGGGCTGCAGCACTGCAGATATACCCTACTCCAATGATCCACACGGACAATATTCGTTGCTGCACTCAGTGCACTTGCTTCCAGAAGGAGGATCTGTTGTGATTTTTGCACAATAAATATTCAACATTCTCTTTTGAGACTCCGCCTCAGACTCTTCATTTGGCACTAAAAGCTAAACATTGTCCCCGATATGGCTGTCCGCAACATGTCATTAATTGTGTACGATAACTAGTGACGACGACGTGAGCTAGGTTAGCTAGCATGAGCTACCGGGAGATGGAAAGACTGTAACTTTACTGGTGAAAATGTGATTTACGTTGGAATACTCCTTTGCCAACTTGCTGTACTTTGCTTGCAGGTCTGCAGCCATTATTGCTCGATTATGAATAGCCCCAACTTTAGCCAAGGTAACGTTATGGCTAAACCTTTAACGTTAGTTAATGCTAGCTTTCGGTTAGCTGTTCAATGCTAATAACACCAACAAGCGAACCCATCAGAGCTCCCCGTCAACAGCGCTCTGTCGGGAGGATGGCATTTAAGAAAGTATCTGCTGTTAAAATGACAAACAGCATTGACACTTTAATTCACGGTCGGTTAAACACACGTTTGTTTTATAATGCTCACAGCAGACCGCAGTGTTGTTGATAAATTACATGGGGCCGGGGGGATTTAAGTTCAGCAAAAAAAGGTTCTGCACCGTTGCAATCGTACGGTGCACAGCCCAGCCCGTACTGTACCGGAGGACCACATTGACGCGGTACAGTACGTATCCGCGTACCGTTACACCCCTACTACACATGCACCGCACCCTCTCTTATCTTGCTAACATCCTTCCTATTCTTCCTAACATGCTTCTTAGTTTCTTATCACCCGCCATGTGCTTCCTAACATCCTTCCTATGCTTCCTAACATCTTTTCTATTCTTCATAATATGCTTCCTATCATTCTTTCTATGCTTCCTAACATCCTTCCCATTCGTCCTAACATGCTTCACATGCTTCCTATCATCCTCCCTA
This sequence comes from Notolepis coatsorum, assembly GCF_963971535.1. Taxonomy (NCBI): domain Eukaryota; kingdom Metazoa; phylum Chordata; class Actinopteri; order Aulopiformes; family Paralepididae; genus Notolepis; species Notolepis coatsorum. The sequence continues at coordinate 32,449,639 of NC_140184.1, forward strand.
TGCGTCCTATGCTTCCTATTACCCGTCCTATGATTCCTATTACTGTCTAGCGTTAGCATGCTAATGCTAATAACTATAATTGGAGAGTAGTCAGTGTGTCTGTCGGTCAGTGTGTTTGTCTGTGTCTTTGTTAGTGTTAGCATGCTAATGCTAATAACTATGAGGAGAGTGGTCAGTATCTTTGTGTGTTTCTCTGTGTATTTATCTCTGTGTCCATCATGCCACCTGGTGGAGATCTGTGCTCTACTGAGCACACCTTTCTTTTCTACAGGTGATCCATCACAATCACTGGGCTGCAGGTGATGGCAGGCCACATGCTGCTATGTGAAATGTAGACATTGTTAGTGGGACCAGCATTCGTTTATCCAGGGTGCATGCCTATTAAACTGCATTGTGTGTGTGTGTGTGTGTGTGTGTGTGTGTGTGTGTGTGTGTGTGTGTGTGTGTGTGTGTGTGTGTGTGTGTGTGTGTGCGAGCATTGAGCACCCATTGAGTGTATAGATGCCTTTAATGAGTGAGTCATGTGCATGTACATGTGCATGTGCATGTACATACACACACGCGCACACACACACACACACACACACACACACACACACACACACACACACACACACACACACACACACGCTCATTGAGGGGGTGTTAGTTGTCTTACGCAAAATTGACGCAAAACACACATTGCACAACATGTTCCCTTTCCACAACCGTGATCCATCAAGCCTTTTCACTCAGCATCTGTATATAAACATCAATTATGCTAATGCTAATCCCTGGGACAGTGACATGAGTATAAGCAAGAAAGCTAACAGCTAAAGGCTTTGATGTGTGTTGTCATTTGGCAAAGGCCTTTACAAAAGACTAGCATTGGACCCCAATCTCCACAAAGGTTTAAAAAGGAATAACCAGCTAGGTCTAGTCTGTTCCTACTGATTACATGTGCTTAGGTGGCATCCTTTCATTCCTCTTTAGTGCAGACCTAACCTGGGGTGTTACATCCACTGCTGTTCGGTAGTCATTCTGCACTCTGTTTTCTTTTGTTGGGGGGGGGGGTTATGCCACAGTAATTTTGATGAATAAGATTGTGGTACACTTTCCAGAAAAGCTTTTTCAACGGGATGCCAGGTTGATGAAGATGCTTTGCTGTAATAGTATAGGCTATATTTCACATGACTCTATGTATGCCAGCAGAGTGAGGTTGTTTTGTAAAGGAAGAAGAACAAGACATTCATATTGCAAGTAGGTAACTGTAGATCTATTTTCTGTACCCACACAACCTGTTCCACCCCAGGTGAAATCTGCATAAAATGTATACCTATGGTAAATGGAATATTGCTCCACTTCTACAAGGGCTATTTGCATATTCTTGGTATCTAGGAACATCTATGGACCTCAATGAATGTATTCTCAGTGTCAGAAATATTGTGTCTATTACTAGGCTTGCTTAAATTCTGATGAAACAAAGGAAAATATGAATTATGATTTTTCTTTTCATCTTTGACAGTGAATAAAACCATGATAATAATGACCAAACTTAAGAAACTGCCACTGAGCTAATTCAGTACCCTCTTGAGATCATGTGTACAAAAGATCTAAGGAAATTAATAAAGGGAAGATGATAAAATTGAAGGTTTTGTATATACAGTACTGAATTCTCCCATCCGGACCAATGCAATTTGAAATATTATTATAGAATATAGAATATATGCTTATACATTACCTTATTATAGCCAATTCGCACATTTATATATATATACATATAGTATCTTTCAAATGGCCGAGTTCAATTTGGATATAGTATCACCAGGCATGCATATTAACATATACAGATATTTAATGTAATCGACTGTACTTTTTTATTTCTCCCACAGTGTAATCATTTTGTAACTAATTTCAGATCTAATTATTCCTACATGATTACAATAGTGTGGAGAAACTGACTGCATTTCAATATTTGTCAAAAACGTTACCTTTTGTAGCTTATTATCGCGAATCATAACAATTATTGATATGATTCATTCAAAACGCCGAACTTTGAACGACCATAGCGGACCACGGGAAGTGTAGTTTTGAGAAATTCCGACGCTGGCAGATAGCTGGCGAGGCGCTCTTCAAAATGGCCGCAAAAAAACTACAATTCCCATGGTTCAACATTTCCATTTACGCTTCAGCGTCAAAAACGTGAGTGAAAAATTAAAACTTAAAATGATATAAACTCACTTTTAACCTATTGCTAAACTATTGCCAACCTAACGTTTTACATTCTACATGTATTTGTGACATAGTAGTGATAATAATACTTGAAAACGTTTGATTTTAAAAACGTTAATTTATTGCATCACTCATAAAAATACTAATATATGATAATAATGTCAAAAAGGGGTCGGTACCGTGGCCGTGGGGTGGAACAGGAGGAACACTCCACCAAAAATTATTTAATATGTGATTAAAAGTTACTAAAAGGCATATGCAAAGACATATATATATATTATATACTAAAGTTATTTTTGGGGAAACCTTTAACTCATTCAGCGCCAGCGTGTACCCCATCTGTGCTGTCTATGGGCCAGCTTTTCGTGCCAATTTTCGCGATATTTCATGATCTTTGCGGAGCTATTGTATATTCTATATTATAGCTATGGAGACAATAGTATGGCTCATTTGACAGAAACTATTTGTAGTACAACATGTAAAAAATTGTTTGTTTCTACATACAGATGCAGCACTCAAAATTCAGATCAATTCTGCTGCTTGTGTGCTGCTTGTGTGTCACTTAAGTCTAGCACTCAGGTGTTAATTTTCGGGGGCTGGTGGCTGGGTCCCAACGTGAACAAAGAGAGGGTACTTAACTTAAGTGCTTCCCCAGGGAGGGGGTCGGGGCTACTGCCCTCAGACACCCAAGATAATTTGAATATGGGCAGTCTGACTTGGGGTACTGCCCATATATTAGTGTTGCAATGCATGATAAGTAAACAATGAAAAAAAGCGAAGGAATCGGATGGGCGTTTGGGACGAATACAAATTTAAGATGAAAATCTCCCCAGCCTGTGGGAGGCAGTGGAGGTGTGAAATCTGGCCCGGTCCAGAACAATAGGAGTCACAAAATCACAGCAGGAGAGGCAGGAGAGGAGCAGGAGATGAGCAGGAGAGGAGCAGCAGATGAGCAGGAGAGGTTCGATTTTTGAGTGCTGCATCTGTACCTTCGTTCGTTCACAATTCCAATATAAACATTGCCTCGTTTCACTAAAATCCAAGCTGATTTCCTGGAAAGCGAGTTACAGAACGTTTTCTGCAGGTATGCGTAAATCATGTTTTTTGCTCGCCTAAGACACATTATTGCCAGGTCAAGGGTAAACACATGGCCTTGTTTCTTCACAAAGCGGGGGGGGGGTCGTTTATCCGAAGCAGCGATCATATAAACGCATGTTTTATGATGGAGTTTCGGTAAAGTACACGTAAAAAAAGACGTTACCTTTGTTTTAGATGTACTCCATTTCTCACGTTGAGTCCAAACGTGTATTTAATCAGAACAGGATCAATACATATGCTTTCATCCGTCTACTTCATCTGCTCGGGCCAGACTATACCACAGAGCCGAATAGGTTTCGTCATCGCTCGATTTGATTATAGTTGTTGTGAAGGGCCAGATTAAACCGAATATATATATTTATTTATATATATATATTTAATTGTATTTGTATATTCTCTAATATTCCCTGATATCCCTTGTATATTCCTTGTACAATATGCATTAAATATCCATTCTAGCCTACTGAACATCCCATAATAGTCTCCATTCTACTATTGGTCGAGACCTTGGTGCCAGGCTGCCATACCCCTCAGACCCAGTTCAAACGTACCGCTCCACATGTACGAACAAGTCCTAGTTCCGCGTAGGAATCTGACTACCGCACCACTAATGGGACTATTTGTTCATAGTGCGTATATATACTGCGCTACTAAAGTAGGACTTCCTTTTCAGTCCAGTTTCTTACCCTCCAATAGAGTCACAGACGTAAAGCCTCCCCGCGACGCCACGTGTGGGAGTAAGGCCAAGTTCGCCTACCATCGGTATTGAGACATTGTGTATATTAATATTTGAATAGTCATATTTGGCACTATATCGTCGAGTTGGACGTAGTCTATTAAGCTAATAATAGTCTGTTAATATATAGTGCTTCGTGCGGTGAGAATACTACCGTAGTCAGTACCCCATCGTTTCGGGCAGAGAACTGGCTGCTTACCCAGGGTGGTTGACCCCACGTGAAGCTGCACCCGAGGAGCCCCAGAGCCGACGAGCGAGTGGACCTGTATACCGGATTATTCTACCGACGACAGCCCGCCTTCCCAGGCACGGATTATGCTTTGTATACATTGATTATTCCATGGATAAAGACCCCCGACACTGCCGTGTGTTGGAACCCCCCCCCCCTGGAGAGGACGCAAGGTGAGGAGACGCTCTGCAAGACGAGGTCGCTTCACGTCTCTCCTCCGTGGACCGGATGACGCCGGCCCACAAAGAGTCCACCTGCTTTCATCTGTGGTCCAAGGATCGCCGGCGCATTGAACGGCACTACAGTGGGTTCACCTGGGATACCCTTGGCCGGACGAGGCAGCCGGATTCTACCCCCCCCCCCCCTTCCTACTCCTGTCGGCTTACAAGCGACCGGATTAACCCCCCCTAGTGTATCCAGTATATAATCATTAAAGTATCATTGCTGTTATTCCTTACACTATTCCAGGTCGTATATGTACCACCTGCGCCTTCAGAGATTGGACATTCTCTATTGATATACCGACGAATACTCTTGCCATAAAAGTGCATACTAATTCCATTCATAAATGTGATTGATTTGATTAAGTGCTTGTTCTACACACCATCGCTGTGTAGAAATAAAGACCTATTTCTAATTCGTACATTTGTGTTGGATCCGTTTCATCTACGTGACAGTGTTCATAATAATATATTTATGCCGTGTACTGGGTGGCCGAATATTAAGTACAAAGGTAGTGGTAGTAAGTATCATATCTAGTAATACAGTCAGGGAATTGTACCCCTCAGTTACAATTGGTCCTTCGAGCCGGATGGTAATTAGTGTAATATTAATATAGTGTTATTAATATTGAAATGGCCTATGATGAACACTCCACGAAACGATCCTCCTAACCAACGCCCGCATCGCGAACGACGGCTCCCTCAGTACTTAGAGGCCTACGCTGTCAGTCAACAACCTAGTCTTCTACTAACAGTAAACGCGGTAAAACTAGAAAGTAAAAGTATGTCTAACCCCAACGCCCAGACTACCCCGACCATAGAGGCCCCTACGGGCTCTAATGTAACTGACCAAGTTCACGGTGGGGACCAGTGGGAACCAGACATGACTTCACACCCCGCCAGTACTGAAGAAGTAGTCCCCGATGAGTCCCGGGAGGAATACAACGCTACCGAGAGAGAACTCGGCACGGAAGAAGACGGGGAGAGCACCGTGGAGATAGAGCTCCATGGCTCCGCAAGGAGTACCCCGAGGGAAGGCTCCCCTATACAACCGCCTTCTCCCAGCGAGGCAGAGAGGACCCTACAGCAGGCCTTCCTCATCAGCCTGAACGCCGCTGCTGAACGCGACCGACTGCAGATCCAGCAGCGAAGCGAACACGAGCAGATACGTCTAGAAATAAGACGCATTCAGATGGAAGAGAATGTGGCCCGAGAACGAGCCGGTGCTCAACGGGACGCAGCGCGCGACAGACAGCAGTCGCAACTAATAGAACAGCTGATCAGACGGACAACACCCTCTCCCTCCGCCAGAGGCTCCAGGAACTCGTCTAGACACACCTCCAGGGCGGCATCCCCTAGCCGAGTAAACAACCCTGAACTTGACCAACAGACGAGGTCTATACCCCCCACAGACCACCTCCCCCCACCGGTCCAAGCGAGACCTAGCAACCGGGAAGGAGCAGCATATCCTGTGGAGAGGCTAAACCAGAGACTACAAGCACTGGATGACCTAACTGAAGACGAAGAGGAAGAGGAGGAGAACCACGCCCGAAGACAGCACAGTACTCTACCGGACCAGGAGGTCCAGTACAGCCCAGGCTATACCCCCGCGGAGCTGCGCTACAGACCCCCGACTCTATACACGGGTGAGCACGACGCACGACCCGCACCGAGGAACAGCACCTGGACAAGCGGGCCATGGTACACTGCCGGTACCAGCCCATACCAAGGAGCGGGAGGAGACTCGCCTAGGAGGCCTCTCCCCCAACGCTCGCCGATGTATCCACAGTCAGCGTCATACATTGGCACGCCTATGGTACCCGACTTCACCCAAGAGAACCGGGCCCAGTATACAGAACTCCGCATGTGTCTGGAGACCATGTTGGTGGATGTATTGGATGAACGCCACAAATACGCCATCCTACTGAAGCACTTAAAGGTGCCCCGCGCACATAATATAGCGCTCGCCTACGCGACTTCCACCACCCCATACACAGCAGCGCTGGTAGCATTGGACCAGAGGTATGGGCGCATATGGGATTACGTGATCCAGGAGATCCGACACATCGACCGCTTACCCCCAGCAATAGACAATCGAGCACTGGACGACCTGTCCATCAGAGTGCAGTCCCTGGTAGGGATGTTGGGAGCGCAAAGAGAGAAGGGGAGGCATGAACTTTACGCCAACTCAAATGTGGAAAGGATTCTGGAGAAGCTGCCGCCCGCTCGTCAGGAGCGCTTTAGGCGGCAGAGGGACCACAGAGACCCGAATGGCCCCGAACCGAACCTCCTCGATCTAGCAGACTTCCTGGCGAGAGAAGTCAGCAGCCTACGGCTAGATACATTCGGACGGAGCACCCCTGGCTCCAGAGAAGGAACCAGACGACTAAATGATGGAAGAAGATCGGTGACCGTGATGCACCAATCGGAGTCAGTACCGAGCAGCAGGAGCCACAGTACCCCCTCCAGAACGGAGAAGTGGAAGATAGTGTGCCCCTACTGTGAGAAAGAACACTGGCTAGCGCAATGTGACTCCTTCCCCAAGCTGAACGCGGAGGAAGCAAGTCAATGGATAAAGTCCAACAAGCGCTGCTTTCGCTGTGCGCGCTCACACATGGCAGCCGAATGCCGCTTAAAGAAAAGGTGCACCAAGTGCGATGGAGCCCATCTGGACATACTTCACGACAGTAACAGACGGCGCCCTTCACCCGCACCATCCAGCCGCAAAGCGAGCGTCATGTACATCGATCCCGCCAGCAGCAGTGGAGCCCGAGTACTCCTAAAAGTAGTGCGTGTGACACTAAGCTACCAGAATAAAGTCCTGGACACTTACGCCGTCCTCGATGACGGGTCAGAGAAGACCCTGCTGCTCGCCTCCGCTGCGGCCCAGCTAGGGCTGCGGGGAAGCGAAACCCAAATGACAATTCGGACAATAAGACGAGATTTGAAGACGATAAAGGGCGAGAATGTCTCATTCTCTATCGCAGCAAGCGGCCAGCCTGAGCGACGGTACCAGATTACAGACGCTTTCACCAGCCAAGAAATAGGACTGTCGCGGTACACATACCCCGTCGCCAAGCTGATGGAGAAATATGCACATCTGCGCAAGTTACCGATCCCGCTCATAGACAATGCTATGCCGACCCTGTTGATAGGCTCCGACCATGCAGACCTCATTGTCCCGATAGACCGGGTTCATACCGGACCCCGAGGCTGTCCTGCAGCAGTCGAGACCCGTTTGGGATGGACTCTCCAAGGCCCAGGGGAGGAAATTAGGCCACTTTACTCGCCAATTGCGAGTATTTTTTACGTTTGGCGAGTAATTCATGAAGAGCACTCGCCAGTCTGGCGAGTACTAGTAATTACAAAACAAAACAAAAAAATCATTCTGCAATCTGCTGATTCGCTCACTGACACAAACCGAACTCTGACTCCCCCCTTGATTCCTCCCATTTGCGCCACATAATAATCAGACCATAACCAATGAACATCATCGTTGTACAGATGCGCTCTAAGCTCCTCCAATGAACACTCGTTTTCTAGAAGATGACGCCCATCTAGGGGAAGTGGACATACTACTGCGCGCAGACCTACTAACTCCTGCCACCGGCAGCCGGCTTGACAACGTAGACAAACTTACAAAAACACATGAGTGGATGAAAATAATTGCATGTAGAGTCGTCGCTTTCGGATATCGGTGCGGTCTGACATGGGGGCGAACAACAGCACGCGACGCGTCTCCTTCGAGTCGGATGAGAATGACAGTCAACCAGCATTAGCCGGCTGGCTAGCTACCTAGCATGTAACAAGCTACCATAACGCGCATTCAACATAGTGGACGACTATACTGAGCGGCTTTGCTTAAATGCAGCCGAGTGACATTTTATTATTACCGGGTTTCCCAGCATATCACCACTCGCCCATATGCCCTTCACAACGGTGATGTTGTCATATTTGGCATTCAGAACACACCTGCTGAACCCCTAGCGTTGTCGATTCGGTTCCAATGTATTGTCATCTTACAGCACAAGTACAGTACAACCAGAATACATTTGGCATACAACCAGAGTGCAAATGTAACAAGTCAAGTTCAAGTTGTTTTATTTAGCTATTACATTACAGTGAAATGCTTGGTTCTTTCACTGCCCAACCCAGTATTGATTGATTGATTGAAAACTTTATTAACAGATTGCAGAATGGGTACAATACAGTACAGCTCAATACACACAATTGTTAAGGGGATGCAGACCAGAGAAGGACTTTAGTCTTGTTTACATCAGGGTCCCCCATTTCAGTCCTGTTTGCTTAATGCCTTGTCCACTTCCTCCACACTCCAATATGTTATGATGAATTAAAAATGGGGGACCCTGATGTAAACAAGACGAAAGTCTTTCTCTGGTCTGCATCCCCTTAACAATTGTATGTATTGAACTGTACTGTACCCATTCTGCAATCTGTTAAGAAACTTTTCAATCAATCAATCCCTTCAACCCTGCTCCTGTCAAACCTGCTCTTTCCATTCCCTCCATCATGTCCCCCCTTTCTGATGAATATTTCCTGCACTTAAGAGTCAGACACACATTCCTAGTAGTTGAGCTGTGATGAATGAAAACTTTATTTAACAGATTGCAGAATGGGTACAGTACAGTACGGCTCAATACATGCAATTGTTAAGGGGATGCAGACCAGAGAAAGACTTTCGTCTTGTTTACATCAGGGTCCCCCATTTTCAATTCATTTTCAATTCATCATTCAGTATAACCTAGACCAGCCCAACCCAGCATCTTTCACTGCCCAGTTCAGCCCAACCCAGTCCAGAATAGTTCCCTCTTTCATGTTAATATGTGATTTAATGATGTAATATTTTGAAGAGTAGAGACAGTGTGATTAATTTACTATGATTGAAAATCAATTTAGACGAAGACGTACAAAGAAGTAATTATCACAATTAGCGATTTTTTTTGTCTGGTAAAAAATCTATTTGGCTGGTAAAAAAAATCAGATACCCGCCAGTTGGCTGGTAAGCCAAAAAGTTAGTTTCCTCCCCTGCCAAGGCCCGCTCGCCAAATCTCTCAACCGAAGTACAGCCACTAGATGTCTCCACTCCCGAGTCACAGAGGGAGAAACCGCACTCCTGCAACACGTAGAGCGGCTATGGACCTTGGAACAAATGCCCTTTAAGAACGGAAAGAAAGACATTCGCTCTAAAGATGACATTTACGCCATTCACCTCCTCGAGACAGGGACCAAGAGAGTCCCGGTCAACGGCGTGTTGAGATACGCCACGCCACTCCTGCGGCGAGAAGGAATGCCTACTTTCCACGCCAAGACAGACGCCACAGAACGGTACCTGCTGAACACGGAGCGGCGCTTAGCCAAGAACCCCGCCCAAGAGAGTGTATACCGCGCTGAGATTGAGAAGCTCATCACAGCGGGACACGTCACAAAGATGGACATTAAAGAGGCTGACCAGACCACTGAATCGTGGTACGTGCCTCACCACAAGGTCCATCACAACGGTAAAGACCGCATAGTATTTAACTGCAGCTACCAGATCGGATCCCAAAATCTGAATAAAGAGTTACTGCCCGGTCCCACACTCGGCCCCTCCCTACTCGGCGTTCTACTCCGCTTCCGCCAGGAAAAGGTGGCCATCAGCGGGGACATTAAAGGAATGTTCCTGCAGGTGAGATTAGTAGAGGCGGACAAGCCCCTGTTACGGTTCCTATGGAGAGAGAAGCCAGGAGATGAGCACCCAGCCATCTACCAATGGGAAGTCCTCCCCTTCGGAACGACGTGCAGCCCCTGCTGTGCTACATTTGCACTACAGAAACATGTAGCAGAGGACCCAGCAGCGGACGAAGAGGTCCGACACAGCGTAAAGAACAGCTTCTACGTAGACAACTGTCTACAAAGCCTTTCAACCCAAGAAGAAGCCGAGGCTCTCCTGATTAAACTCCGCGCCTCATTGATCAAAGGCGGCTTTGATCTCAGGCAGTGGGCCAGCAGCGATCCGCAAGTACTGCGCAGCCTCTCCTCCGAGGACAAGGCAGCCAGCAGCGAGACCTGGATGGCTACAATCCCGGGAGAAGCCCAGGAGATGACCCTGGGATTGGTGTGGCGATTCAAAACAGATTCGCTTCACTACAGACACAAGCCCCTGACTACGGACCAGGGAAGGCCGGCGGCGGCGCCGACCACCAGACGGAGTGTGTACACAACACTCGCCCGACAATATGACCCGCTAGGATGTATTCTACCGTACACCACCAGGGCAAAAATGATTGTACGAGCATTGTGGGACAAGGACCAGGGCTGGGACGACCCCATTCCCGCACACTTGCATCCACCTGGAGAGAGTGGGAGATGGAGCTCCACTCACTCCCAGGCGTTAATATGCGCCGAAGCTACTTCCCACCCACGGTGAGGCCAGAGACATGTAAAATGGACTTACACGTCTTCAGTGACGCCTCAGAGGTCGCATACGGATCAGTAGCCTACTTGCGGGCCCAAGACCAGGGGGGAGAGATCTACACAGCATTTGTCCTCGCCCGCTCGAGAATAGCCCCACGCAAGCAACAATCTATCCCACGTCTAGAGCTCTGCGCAGCCCTAGCCGGAGCGCACCTAGCCACGCTCATCCAACGTGAGCTCACCATACCGGTGTCTAGAACAATCCTGTGGTCAGATTCCACGACGGTACTCGCCTGGATCAAATCGGACTCATGCAAGTACAAAGTCTTCGTGGGAGTCAGAGTCACCGAGATTCAAGACTTAACCGAAGAGTTAACCGGAGAAACAGAGTGGCGCTACGTTGATACAAAACAGAACCCAGCTGACGTCATCACCCGGGGGATGCCCCTGGATGACCTCACCCGTCGCAATGTCTACAGTGACGGCCCCGCATTCCTAAGACTCCCGGAAGGACAGTGGCCCAGGCCTATCCCGAGGGAAGCAAGTCCAGAGGAGGTGGAAAATAAGAAGCCTGTGTTCTGTGGATTGAGCACTGTTATCTCCGCAGACCCCAACACACTCCTGATGGGGCGGCTAGATCCTGCCTTACCCCCGACAATGTACCGGCCTGAAGAAGCGAACGGCCGACGAATGTGGAGGTACAGCCAAGTATTAGCCGACAAGTTTTGGAACAGTTTCCTACTGCACTACCTACCGTCTCTACAGACCCGCCAGAAGTGGGTAAAGGAGAGAGACAATTTGACAGAAGGAACAGTCGTCATGATTATTGATCAATCACTGCCCAGAGCTATGTGGCCGGCCGGCCGCGTAAGCAAAGTGATCACCGGTGCCGACGGCAAGGTCCGAGCAGCTGAAGTGCTCGTCCAGGGTCGCACTTACACCCGTCCCGTGGCGAGGCTCATCGAACTGCCTCGACTCCCAGACACAATCGATGATGACCATGACCCTACAACCCTATGACTTTGTGAAGTTGACTGACCCCTACAGCAAACCCTTATGTGTAAATAGACAACGCGATTAATCTGTCTCTGTTTAACTGATTAGGTCTGGGACCAATCAGGGGGTGGCTGTTGTGAAGGGCCAGATTAAACCGAATATATATATTTATTTATATATATATATTTAATTGTATTTGTATATTCTCTAATATTCCCTGATATCCCTTGTATATTCCTTGTACAATATGCATTGAATATCCATTCTAGCCTACTGAACATCCCATAATAGTCTCCATTCTACTATTGGTCGAGACCTTGGTGCCAGGCTGCCATACCCCTCAGACCCAGTTCAAACGTACCGCTCCACATGTACGAACAAGTCCTAGTTCCGCGTAGGAATCTGACTACCGCACCACCAATGCGACTATTTGTTCATAGTGCGTATATATACTGCGCTACTAAAGTAGGACTTCCTTTTCAGTCCAGTTTCTTACCCTCCAATAGAGTCACAGACGTAAAGCCTCCCCGCGACGCCACGTGTGGGAGTAAGGCCAAGTTCGCCTACCATCGGTATTGAGACATCGTGTATATTAATATTTGAATAGTCATATTTGGCACTATATCGTCGAGTTGGACGTAGTCTATTAAGCTAATAATAGTCTGTTAATATATAGTGCTTCGTGCGGTGAGAATACTACCGTAGTCAGTACCCCATCGTTTCGGGCAGAGAACTGGCTGCTTACCCAGGGTGGTTGACCCCACGTGAAGCTGCACCCGAGGAGCCCCAGAGCCGACGAGCGAGTGGACCTGTATACCGGATTATTCTACCGACGACAGCCCGCCTTCCCAGGCACGGATTATGCTTTGTATACATTGATTATTCCATGGATAAAGACCCCCGACACTGCCGTGTGTTGGAACCCCCCCCCCTGGAGAGGACGCAAGGTGAGGAGACGCTCTGCAAGACGAGGTCGCTTCACGTCTCTCCTCCGTGGACCGGATGACGCCGGCCCACAAAGAGTCCACCTGCTTTCATCTGTGGTCCAAGGATCGCCGGCGCATTGAACGGCACTACAGTGGGTTCACCTGGGATACCCTTGGCCGGACGAGGCAGCCGGATTCTACCCCCCCCCCCTTCCTACTCCTGTCGGCTTACAAGCGACCGGATTAACCCCCCCTAGTGTATCCAGTATATAATCATTAAAGTATCATTGCTGTTATTCCTTACACTATTCCAGGTCGTATATGTACCACCTGCGCCTTCAGAGATTGGACATTCTCTATTGATATACCGACGAATACTCTTGCCATAAAAGTGCATACTAATTCCATTCATAAATGTGATTGATTTGATTAAGTGCTTGTTCTACACACCATCGCTGTGTAGAAATAAAGACCTATTTCTAATTCGTACATTTGTGTTGGATCCGTTTCATCTACGTGACAGTGTTCATCATAATATATTTATGCCGTGTACTGGGTGGCCGAATATTAAGTACAAAGGTAGTGGTAGTAAGTATCATATCTAGTAATACAGTCAGGGAATTGTACCCCTCAGTTACAATAGTTGTTTAAGTTTTACCAGTAGTGCTTGGTTCAACATAGTCCAACATCATAGTCTGGTGGAAACGCACCTTATCATCCATAATCATCATCCATAATCAGTGGCGTTGCGCAATATGTCGGGGCCCCCCCCCCGCAGGTCAGACCACGAGGCCCCGCCCACTCCCCTAAATCAATAATAAAGTGAGAAAATTTAGCTTTTTATTCGCCGCGTGGGAGCAAATTCGAGACACATATTCGGTTGCAAAAAGGTGTCCCACGGTCTCCTCTATGGCCGTGGATATTTTCACGCGGATCGGAATCACGGCGCGCCCGTGGGACACTTTTCCGTTTTGGCGAGTTTATTCGACGCTTTCGGCTTTCCTTTTCTAAGCATTTTCGGGGCTACATGTGAATGAGTAAAAGTTGCGGGACGCCCAGATGTACCCACGATAGAAAGCTCGCGTGGAGCCCATAATAGGCTCACTTAATACAGCGTTTTTAAAATCACACAAAACTTTCAGGGTCGCGAGCCGACCTTTTCCCCTCGTTTTCGATGATGGAAGTGATTTAGGAAAAGCTTCGGCACGCCGAGAGGTACCCGTGGATCTAATCTCGCGAGGATCGGGGCAATATTCGGCCCGTGGGAGCACTCGCGATGTACTAAAAGATTAACGGATTAGATATTCCAGTTCCAATGTAACCTGTAGGCTAATCGTACTGGTTATGGCGAATAAAACGTTATATTATTCTAACCTGTCTGGGTGGCTGTAGCGTCGCTGGGGGCCGCCGCCTGGCTGGGTTGTCTGTCTGCCTGGACTCGACGCGGAGCTGACCGGGGGACCGGCGTGTTGATAGCGGTGGACGCGGCCGGCCTGGGTGGGGACTGGAGCTTACTGCCGATGCATTCTTCAGTAACGTTAGAGTCAGTCTACCTTTGCTGCCTGCTGGAACAATGATGTTCTTTTTCGTAGCTTTGCCGTCTCCTGTTCCGCTTGGATATTTGCGGCATTTTTACCGGCGCCTCCCTGCTGTGTTTTGAACGCTGCCAATGAACATAGTTATCAGCCTAGCCCTATCGCAGGTGAGCAAATCATAGCAGAGAGGGGGGGGGGCCCGCCCTCTGCGCGAGATGCATCCAGCTGCAGCCCCGGAGAACCATACTGGGCTCCTCACACTGTCTGCTGTCTGCGCCCTGTTCCCGCACGTTACGAAATCTAAGAGGATAGTCTACAGTGGGGGCGGGGCCCCCTAAGCTCCGGGGCCCCCCCGCACCGCGGGGTTGGCGGGGGCCTCCCCTACGCCACTGTCCATAATCTGTTTTGTCTTCTTCATATATCCAATAGTTCGCTCGTCATTGCATTGCAGCCAGGTTACTATTGTGTGCTCGGGTCAGACTATACCATGGAGCCGAATAGGTTTCCTCATCGGTCGATTTGATTATAGTTTGTTAACAGAATTCGGCTATAGGGCGACAATAATGTGGTCAAGAGGCATGGCTTCTATCTTGAGCCTTAACTGGCGTGGTTTATTTATTCACATGAAGAGCAGCAGTTCTACAGGTCTTCTCTCACTGAGAGACATGGGGGAGAGAAAGAAATGGGAGGAGACATAGCTACTTATACTCGTCACCTGGTAGTACTCCTGAGTGTCTCCGCCTAGAGCGCCCTCTAGTGGAAACAGTTATATATGCAGTTAGACAGTTACTAACAATCCTACACAGAACCTCTGACTTCAACACTCCCACTTAGGTTTGTATTAGCATACTGGATAACTTCTTTGAAAAACATTTTACAAAGGAAATAATATACTCCAAAAACATCAAAAGAACATGACAGTCAATATCTACACACCAAACATGGCCTCTGCAAATCTCTTCAATTTCAATTTGGAGGCAGGTTTTCGTCATAGCGTCTGCTACCATGTCGTCCGTTGGACAATACATCAGTGTCATCCTTTCTTCTCTGATGACAGATCTAATGAAATGATATTTTATATCGACATGTTTACATCTCTGTCGGCACACAGGGTTTCTAGCAATTGCAATGGTTCCCTGGTTGTCCTCGTAAACAACAGTCTTCTTATATACATAGGTATCCATCCCTTCAAGCAGTTGTTCCAGGTAAATACACTCCTGTATGGTCGTAGCTAGAGCCATATATTCGGCTTCACAAGTTGATAAAGCCACGGTGGGCTGTTTCTTTGTTTTCCACGAAACCAGTGAGCTGTCTGCGTTCAAACTCACACAATATCCGGTGGTACTCCTTCTATCTGTAGTGTCAGCTGCCCAGTCTGCATCACTGTAGGCTTTAAGCCCTAGACCCTCGCTGCTCTTTCTGAAACACAGTTGTCCGTAAAACATGTTTTACCGTAATCCAGTGCTCCTCTGTGGTATCAGCAAAATGCTGTGACAACTTACTCACAACAAAACATAGGTCAGGGCTACCCACCGCTTCCCTGTACATTTTTACATCTGTCAGTTTCTGAGCATCCTCCTGGTAGTCCAGTTTTTTATCACATTGTGTATCCCTCGTTCTACATTCCTGCATGTCAAAACGTTTCAGAATCTTTTCCACATATCTCTTCTGGGATATTGTTACACAATTGGCAGACTGCTCAAAATCCATACCTAGAAAGTGTTTTAACCTCCCAAGGTCTTTCATCTTAAATCTGTTGGAGAGCATCTCTTTCACCTGTGCTAGGCTCCTGGTGTTGTCCGCTGCTATGATCAAATCGTCTACCCAAATGACGATGATCACTTTTCCGACTCCTTTGTCTCCCTCGAGTAAACACAGGGGTCTACTGGGTTCTGTAGGAAGTGATCTTTGATAAGGCATGTATGAAGCATCTCGTTCCAATTTCGCCCAGACTGTTTCTGTTATGGTTTGTAACCGACCCCAATCGCACAACACAAGACAGGTATGAGAGTAAGCCAAAACAGGGCAAATATTTATTATAGAACAAAAAGCGGCACTGTCCCTTTAAGGGTAAACACAAAAACACTAGAGTCAAGGAAATCTGGAAAATGCGGCACTGTGCCTTTAAGAGGCGAACAGGCTAAGGGACTAAGGCTAAGGGCCAGGGCTAAGGACCAGGGCTAAGTGTCAGGGCCAGGAACAGGGGCACTGGAGAGGGGGACAGGGACAGAGGCCCGGAGAGGCGGGCTGGAGACAGGGACAGAGAACAGGGTTAAGGCCTTGGACAGAGCGAGGGCCAGAGCTGCTTACAGGGATGAGGACAGGATTCCGACGGCGGAGGCCTGGCACGGGGACAGGGGCCCGACGGCGGAGGCCTGGCACGGGAACAGGGGCCCGACGGTGGAGGCCTGGCACGGGGACAGGGGCCCGACGGCGGGGGCCTAGCACGGGAACAGGGGCCCGACAGCGGGGCCTGGCACGGAGATCCTCCTCCTCCTCTTCGGATGCTGCAGACGGGCAGCGCAGAACAAAGGGGGTCCCAGGGGACCGGGATGGGAACACGCCGTCCTCCCGTGGAATACTAGGGAGCGACGACGAGCCTGGGTCCAAGGGGAACGGGATGGGCACACACCGTCCTCCCGTGGAATACTAGGGAGCGACGACGAGCCTCATCCCCAGGAACGAGGATCACGAAGAGACGCCTTCCTCCCGTGGAATCGGGAGCGATGACGAGCCGGCTTGACGTCTGGAGTGGGAACACTGGAAAACCTCCCGTAGAGAATTAGAGAGCGAAGACGGTGTCCCACTCCAGGCAAACGGCGACAGGTGGTGATGGCTGGCACGTCGTCTCACGCCGGAGACGCGGCAGGTGATGGTAACGTACAGGATGGTAACGTACAGAACTCCATGAACACAGAGTGTACACAGATACAGATACAGAACGAACACAGAGTCCAGAACACAGAACGACCCGACAAGGACTGGAGGGGAGTCTGCAACCTATGTACTCTCCCGAGGTGATTGCAAACTCCCAACAGGTGCGTGAAGGTAGAGGATCAAGGATGTCCAAGGGTGGGGGCTGGTGAAGAGTAGAGGAGAGTAAATCATCGCAAGGGTGGGGGCTGGTGAAGAGTAGAGGAGAGTAGACAGGGAAAACACAGGAAAAAGGTCCAGGGACAGGCGAACCCTCACAGTTTCAGGCCGTAAATGGATTTTTCCAGCTTACACACTAGCTTCTCGCCTTCCTTTTCGTAACCCTCAGGTTGTTCCATATATATCTCCCTATCTATGGGTGCGTGCAGATAGGCTGTCTTCACATCCATCTGAGGTAGAATTAGATTGTCCTCAGCTGCTTTCTGAACCACTACCCTTACACTGGTCAGATTGGCTGTGGGGGAGAATGTTTCACCATAGTCTATCCCCTCCCTCTGACTGAAACCCTTAGCTACAAACCTAGCTTTGTATTTATCGTGGCCTTCAATTCCCTCCTTGATTGAATACACCCATTTTCCTTCCACTGTCTGTCTGCCCTCTGGTAACTTGGTTAGAGTGAAGGTGTGGTTGTCCTCTAGGGACCTCATCTCCTCGTCCATCGCTCTCTCCCATTTACTTGATTCAGGGGACACTATGGCCTCTTTAAAGGTCTGAGGGACCCCACTAACTACCCTGTAGCAGTAATCAACGGTGATGGGTGTACTGTCCTCCTCATCACGCACTTTCCGAGCATAGTCTGTCAGATACTTTGGGGGTCTGTGTTCCCTCGAGGGGTACCTCCCACTGCTTGGGGCACTCGACGTCACCCTCGGGTGCTCCTCGTCACCGCCCTCTGGGGGTGGCTGACTGTCTGCCTGCACGACCGTGCCAAGTACACTGGGCTGATGTGTCTCTGTTTCTACACACCTTACTCTGGAGTCCAGCTCTGGCTCCTCTGTCTGTGTCTCGCCCTCACACGTTGTCTTTGTGACAAACTTGACTAGCCTGTGTTTCTGCACTACCCCTTTACCGGGATAATAAACCAGGAAAGCGGGGCTTCCCTTGTCGTGCCCTACAAAGACTCCTTTTACACATCTGGACTCAAGCTTTCCTCTGTCCTGCAGGTACGCATAACATTCTGGCTAGATTACACTTCTTTCCTGTCAGTGCTGTATACGGGGTGGTGCCTGTGTGCTTATTAAAGCACCTGTTTCTGGTGTAAGCAGCTTCTTGCACCGCATAGTGCCATAGGCTCTTAGGTAAGTTATTACCTACTAGCTTACACCTAGCCATCTTGAAAAGAGTGCGCCATTCTCTCTCTGCCACTCCGTTCTGGTGTGGGGAATATGGACATGACGTCTCGTGTCTTATCCTGTTCTTCCTCAACAGTGATTGAAACTATCTGTTTGTGAATTCGGTCCCGTTGTCGGACCTCAAACATCTTACTGTACCATAAGGGGCTATGTCCGCCAGGAATTTTTCCGTGGCCTGGAGTGTGTCACTCTTTGCTTTAAGAAAGTAAACAAACACTGCCCCTGTGCACACGTCTGTAAAAGACTGTACATATCTAAAGCCTCCTATGGACTCGTTCCTTACTGGACCGGCAAGATCTGTGTTAACCAACGCAAGTGGTACTTTTACTTTTTCTGTGGGATTCCTGTTTCTCGATTGAGCAAACTTCCCCTTTATGCACACAACGCATTCTTTATCAGGTCTACGCTTTTCGCCTTCAATGTGCATGCCCTCTGTCACTGCTTGCAGTTCCAGTAAATCCTCGTAATTACAATGACCCATAATCTCATGCCATGTCTGAATATCATGGCTGACGGTTACTTATCAACATATATATATATACACATATCATTGTCATTACACTCTGTTTTCAGGTATTACATTCTCTGATACACCTCTATGTCAAATCGCATACCGTTGGGCTCTACAAGAAAATCTTTACCTTCCATGAAGAACACTCACTGCACTCGCAGTAGCAGCTATTACAGAGAATAGTCCTTGTGGGAATGATGGCACATAGAGAGCATTCTTTAACGTCACTGTACACCGGCGCCCCCCGCTGTCCGTGAGGCATACCTGTGCGTCCCCTCTTTCTTTCGTCAACCCGTAGGTGTGCTTTCCGTCTGCCAGCTCCATGCTGTGTCTCCCTGGGCGGAAAGTTCTGTCAAAGTTCTTGAACAGACTCTTGTCGTTGATGACGTGGGACGACGCACCTGTGTCCACGATCAGTCCCTTCCTTTGGGCCTGTTGCAGCTGCGTTAGCCTGCTGACGTACGGCTTCTGCGCCCTGGGGATGAAGTCTTCTCGTTCCGCTACTCTCCAGTCGTCGCCTCGATCCGTCTCACGCCGACCATCGCCGCCATCTTGTCCATGCACGTGTCGCACGCCCTGGTCGCGTTTCTTCATGCACGCTCTGCCTGCGTGCTGCGTGGATCTGCAGGGGCCACACCAGACAGTCCTTGTGCAGTTACTTCTCCGATGGCCTTTCTCTCTGCATCGCCAACACGCCTGCTCCGTCGTGGTCCTGGTCCTCTCCCTTGGCGTCGCTCTGGACTTTAGCACCCTCTCTCCCGCCTCCGCGGCGGCTGGTTGGGTATCTTCTGAGGCCTCGAAGTTCCTTAACTTAGCCTTGAACTGTCCCAGCGTCATGTCCGTTGAACAGTGTGTTACCAGGAGTGTGAACGGTTTGTACAGCTCTGGTAGTCCTCTCATCATCATCGCCACCACTAGCCCATCGCTTGGTACTTCTCCGGCACTCCTCAATGGCGTTGTGATCTGCTCCACTCTGTTGACGTATTCGGTCACAGTCTCGGTTTGCCCCTTCCTCAGGGTCGTCAGTGCTATGTAGAGGGCTATGACTCGGGGTCTCCCTTGCCCTATGTAATGCTCTCTCAATACCTCCAGGCTTTCTCGGCCTCGGTCTTTAGTGTCGCGGAATTTCAGCCCCAGGCTGGTGTCGTCGAGCAGCGGCGCTAAGTCACAGTACGCGTCTGCGTTACGCTGGTTGTCCAGGGCTTGCTCTTCCGCCGTCAGTTCTCCCGTGGGGGCTGCCAGGATCGTCTCCTTCAGCCCTGTACCGTGCATGTAGAATAGCATGTGCTCTTCCCAGAGCTCATAGTTCTCTGCTTTTCCATTGAATGAGGGCCCTTTGTTCCTCCCTCTGGCCGCCACGCGTTCTAAGATGGGGTTCTCCCCCTCGCCTCCGTTGTGCTCAGCATGCTCCGTCTCCCCCGGTGCCGCCTCCTCGGGGCTCTTGGCTGCTACCTTCCAGCAACTCCCGGCTGCTGCCTTCTTGACTCTCCTGTGAGGCTTCTTGGCTTTCATGTTCTCCGTTGGTGGTAGGCGTAGCTTTAGCTCTTGTTGGCCTAGCGCAGGGGTCAGCAACCTTTACTATCAAAAGAGCCACTTTTCCCCCGTCCCACAAAATAAAATGCTCAGGGAGCCGCACAACCTATTTACCCTTAAAATGAAGATAACACAGTGTATAACATTTTATATATCCCCAAGCATACCCCACATTTAGCATAAAACGCCTGACAATTGCATACCCAAAGTAATTTGCGATTTATTATACTTTATACTTATAGCACACAGTTTGTTGCATTAATGGGATTATAAAGCAACAAAAAGAAAATTTTTGACTTTTTAATTGCTGTTTTTACCTGTTATAACAAAGGAAAACCTCAAACTCTTATGAAGTGGAGAAAAAATACTGGCTGTGTAGACCTATTTTTTAATAAAAAACAGAAGAGGAGACAAAACACTGGTGTCTGTAGACCGACTTTGAAATAAAACCCTGAACTATTCAGGTATATTTGAGTCCTTCCCTTATTTGTGGAACATTTATAAAATAAAAGAAGTCCACTTTGAAAAAAGACTACCATGTGTACTGTAGACCTACTTTGAAATAAAACACAGAAAAGGAGAAAAAAACACTTGCATCTGTAAACCTACTTTGAAATAAAACCCTGAACTATGCAGCTCTATTAGAGTCCTTCCCTTATTTGTGGAAAATCTATAAAATAAAAAGTACATTTTTCGTTGTTCGCAAATTTCGCACCACATATCAGGCATACAGGTAAGCCTTTTGTTGACTAAATATCTTAGTTGATGAAATATTTTTTCATTTCAGTGTCACAGTATGACATCGATATCCAATTTTTTTTTTATTTTTTATTTTTTTGGGCCAGGGAGCCGCAGCTGATTGGCTAAAGAGCCGCATGCGGCCTCGAGGCCGCAGGTTGCCGACCACTGGCCTAGCGTCTAGCCGCGGGGTGCTCCCGGCGCTAACCTAGCCTATACTTCAGCTAAGCTTGCTACCCTTATTATTTCGCCCCGGCGTTATCTGGGCCCATAACCTGTTAACAGAATTCGGCTATAGGGCGACAATAATGTGGTCAAGAGGCATGGCTTCTATCTTGAGCCTTAACTGGCGTGGTTTATTTATTCACATGAAGAGCAGCAGTTCTACAGGTCTTCTCTCACTGAGAGACATGGGGGAGAGAAAGAAATGGGAGGAGACATAGCTACTTATACTCGTCACCTGGTAGTACTCCTGAGTGTCTCCGCCTAGAGCGCCCTCTAGTGGAAACAGTTATATATGCAGTTAGACAGTTACTAACAATCCTACACAGAACCTCTGACTTCAACAGTTGTTTTACGTTTTACCAGTAGTGCTTAGTCCAACAAACGCACCTTATCGTCCATAATTATCATCAATATAATCCATTTTGTCTTTTTCATAATATCCAATAGTTCGCTCTAGGCGATCGCAATTCTCAAACGTGTTCTGCTTACTGTTGCTCGCGAAGAGTACCTAGTTGTTTTGGGGACTGTGGGGGGCTGGTACTAACACACAAGGAAAAATATCAAAGGATCTAAAAATGAGTTTACTCGTTATTGGCGCTCAACGCTTGGCAGCCAATAACGAGTTTATTCGTTATTGGCGCTGAATGAGTTAAGGGAAGATAGAGGAAAAAGATAAACAGCATCTAGGTTCCCAGTGTTCATTACCTCTCTTATCACTGTGTTTGAGAAAAGCGGGGGCCCGGAGAAGTCCATGATGCCAGCATCAAACGTAGTGCCCCGCCCCCCACATCGCCAGCGTATTCGGACAAAGGCCCCTCAGCCGAGCGGGCCCCGTCCCCCCAATAGTACACCGCCTGGCACACTGACCCTGCAACAGGCAGTCAGCATGGCCGTAAGCACACAAAAAAGGTTAACCAACGGAAGCAGGCAGCGCACCGGGGAAAAACCAGGCAACAGGCTATTAACCCTAGCCTGGAGACTGCGGACGAGACAGGCGCCAGAGGGGACAGCTGAACACAGCCGCACCGGCGGAAGGAGCGTAAGCTGGCGGTGTTGCATGACCAAGCCTCCATTTAAAAAAAATCCACCCAGAGGGGTTGAGGCAGAGAAGGCTGACACGATTGGCAGACGTCATGAACGTGCAGGGGCACCCTCAAACAGTGAACCCGGGAGTTGACACTGCTCCAACACACCAGGGAATCAACCACCTTGGCGTTACCCAATGCGGTGGTTGTTCCTATAACCCCTCAAGAAAAAACTCCAAAACACACCTGCGGGTATACACCGGCTATACCGCAGTACAAGTGTTTCAGTTTTCAAAAAAGGGTTAACCCAGGCCTACGGGTCGACAAAACATTACTTCGGACCGGGCCTGGCGATACGGGAAGCACAGGGTCACCAGAGGAGGTAAAAAGACCACCCCAACAGGCCCCTCTTCGCCATGCGTGAGAGAGGAGCGAAAAAGAATGGAGAACCAGCCCCTAAGCACACCGTACTCGGTATTCCCAGGCGGTCTCCCAACCAAGTACTAACCAGAACCAACCTGTGTAGCGGCCGAGATCCGACGAGATCGAGCGTGTACAGGTTGGCATGGCCGTAAGCCAAAAACGTACCCAACCAGGGTCTCCATAGCGCTTAACCCTGTGACACCCGGACCGATCTGGCATTTTTCCCCCTGAAAAAAGCCCAAGTCCCTCAGGGTACCAGAACAGCAGATCTGCATCCCCGGCGGACAACGGGTTCAACTGATCCGGACCAGCGTGACCAGAACCAGTCCCGTGCCCTAACCACGCCGACATGCCTACTCCAGGAGAAAGGGCAGATATGCGTGTCGATCTTAACATGAAAAGAAGGCGCCACCCAGACGTTCGGGCGAACCGCGCCTGGTGGCCCACCCCAAGGGCGTGAGACCCCTCTACATATGTTCAGATCCATTCCGTCATCATCCCCCAGACATGAACGAGAATCCGTCGATAACCAACCCAGGTCGTGGGATGTGGTCGTCGGAAGAGGAAAAACCCCCATCTCAGTTGCTTTATAAAAACGCCGTTTTAACCTCAAGCAACCAAGGCGTGCCAGTCAGTCGCCTGTTTACAGCGAGCTAGCACTATACGTGCGTCGGGACACACCCCCATCAATGAACAGGCTATTTAGACCTGTCATTGAATCCCCAAGGCGCCCAGGGGAACGACAAGAGGGGTGTGACACTTCCTAACTCCAACACTTTTTGAATAGAAAAGAAGGAAGCACCAACAGTATGTATCCCAGTCTACACAGCCGGGGGTAAAAATTGTTCACATTTTTACATCCCACCACCCTCCCATAGGAAGGAGACAGGGATCCCCAGAGAGACTTCCCACGCGAGCTGTACAGATTGAAAAGAATATATTGCACCTTGAGCCATGTAAAAAATTGGTTTTAGGGCTCTCCGGGGAAGAGGCACTGAACCCATACACACTCAATAATCGAATTGAATCGAATACATACACAATAGAATAGGACACCTTCTAGAGGGTCCACTCACTTTGACAATCTGAGGAGGAAGGCTCTGTACTCTGATAGAGGCTCCCTCACATGGAAGGAGGAGTCCGAACTCACAGAAGGCCCGAACAGGCGCTTGGTGAGGAGGAGCCCTGACCACCCCCCCGAAACAGATCCATCACATGGACCTGAACAGCACACGGAAGTCCTACCAACAGAGACGCGCACGGTGACGTACTCTATGGCGGGGGAATTTCTGCGGTGCACACGCCCAATATTCCAGGCCGTGGGACCAGGAAACTCCCCCCCCCCCCCCCCCCCCCCACACCCCGTCACGTGCCGAACCGCAACGTGACAGGAACCTTGAAGGACAGGGGGTGTACCCCTGACCGACAGAAACAAGGGGGAGAGGAAAGGTTACCAGTTCACCCCTTTACAACCCCACACCCATGATACGATGTAATGACAAAAAGAGAATATGACACAGTCATAGTCAGCTCTATGAAGCGTTTGACAGCTTCACACAGCGCATGAGCTAACCTGCTATCTGATTTTTACTAAGGAAAAAACACAGAATAGAGAGGGCTCTCTAAGAGCCCCGGTCCAACATACACATGTGCTTCTGTGGCCAGTCCAACCCAGTTGTAGGTCACATGACACACACAACCCATCATCACCTACAAAAAATGGCAAAAACACTCTACAGAGGAACGCCGTTTTTCATAATGAGAGAATACATAATTCTCGATTAGTATCGGCCACAGGCCTTGCTAAGCACACACGACAGCGACCAAACAATCTTTTCTTTTAGGAAAATAAAGTTTCTCCAGCAGTTTTAGCACAACCTCAGCAATCAAGCTAAGGGTTACATCGCATCCCTACCACACAAAAGACACAATGTAGTGCAACAACATGTCTGATAGGAGGATGAAAAAGTCCCAGGGAACCGGGGGGAAAACACAATCCTCCTGCTTTACCCTTAATACGGCCAGTTAAAACAGGAAAACCTGTTAATATGTGAACACACTGTTCATTGTCATCACAGGCTGAGAAAAGAAAATTCTTTACTCATTTGTCACTAAGCATAGCTTCATAGGTTAGTTACCCCTTAGTTGTGAGTAGGTACACGGTACATAACAACACACATGATGTTTCTCACACAACAACCAGATCAGTTTCACATCTGTAACAACAACCCGATTTGCCCGGAGAAGCTATTTACCAGTGACAAGACAGTTCACACAAAACTCGCGTCGTATCCCAAATGTATTGCAGCAACACACGTTTTCTTACTGCACCTGGTATTCCCAGGTGGTCTCCCATCCAAGTACTAACCAGGGCCGAACCTGCTTAGCTTCCGAGATCGGACGAGATCGGGCGTGTTCAGGTTGGTATGGCGGTAATGGAAAACAGCGTTATTTACAAAACATATAGAAGGTAAAGCCAGAAAGACGCGTATAAGGTCTGGCCAAACCTTGTCCTACCCGGAGCGTAGATCAGCGTGGCTCAGGGCAGGATCGACGAACATCCCCTGTCAAAGATGACGTCGTAGTCAATAGTGTAAAACATGTTATAATCAAAGTACGTTCAACAGAGTAGCATTAAGCTAACGGCCGCTCCAACCGTCGGTCGCTACTGCCCCTGCTCGCGAGACGCCGAGCGAACGGCGCACGCGACCAGAGGGGAGCTCACGGCGGCGCGCGAGTAGCCGGAGCTACCTCGCGCTGGCCTTGTCCGATAGCAGCAAGCTAACGTTTCCTAGTGATCACAACAGGCTAGCGCCGCAGCTAACAGCTGACTGGCTAACAGTAGGCCCAACCTCTGTAGGCCACGCAGTGATCCCAGCAGGCTAACGCCGCAGCTAACAGCTGACTGGCTAACCGTAAGCTAAGCAGCTATCACCTGAACTTGTACACAATGATATAACACTCACCCAGACAGGCCGCCGTTCTGAAACCCTCCTCACTTTTTAAGAGAAAAGAGAAACAAGATGTCAACACAGCTTTACAACGGTGATTTTACCAACACCCGACGGAATCAGCACAATACCAAACTGGCCTGTGTAGCTGACTTGAACATAGATCTTCCGCTATCGAACATCTTATGCACATATCTCCTCGTGAAGGAATACTCTCATTTGGATATGAAAGATGGGGCTTAACACGGGACAGAGAGATACCCACTCATCCAGAAAACACAGGGATCACCAGTGTTAATGGTCGCGGCCCACTAGTTAAAACTACAATGGTCTTCAGACCAAGGTCTTCTGTCGCCTAGGCGGCTGAACAAAGGACCCTAGCCTGGGGCCGGTTTTCATAAACATTGTCAATTAGCCCCCATAGCACTAACAGACAAGTGAAGCCTGCCAGCAACAGTACTCACCCAACCTGAAACCCACCGCTCCTCACAACAGCGGCGCGTCACACAGTTCAGCTGTGGCCTGAAAGGTTTCACCCCAACCAACACAGCAAAGAACTGAAGTTGAGAAGCATGCAGCGGCGTGCTCCCAATACGAAAACCGGTGGAGGGTTTTAGAATGATCACCATCTTCCAGACACTCCAGTGACGAAGACAACATCGCCGTATTTTCTCGAAAATAGTGAGAGAGAAAATAAAGATATGACGTCAACGTATCTCCTTGTTCTTCCTCTCCTCGTAAACATTGCTTTTCCAGCCAATATTTTTCTCCACGTCAAGTGGGCATATGAGCAACACGTTGCTTGTGATGAAATTTGAGAAGGAGATGAGTGTGTGGCACCATCCCTGCTTATATAGGTAAGCGGATGGGGGTGTGGCCAGATGAATGCGGGCATTAAAGGTACATTTGTGAAATTATTCAGTGTATATATGCTGAAGCGAGATATATGCATGAAACGCTGAGCGTGAGCTAAGTGTGATACAGAACTTCTGTTAAACACAAGTGCTTTTTAACCTCTTAAGCCCGGAGCCTATTTTCTGAAAATCATACCTAAGTAAATGGAATACTGCTCCACTTCTACAAGGACCATTAGCATATTATAGGGACATCTATGGACCTCAGTGAATGTATTACCAGTGTCAATATTGTGTATATTACTAGGCTTGCTTAAATTGTGATGAAACAAAGGAGAATATGAATTATGATTTTTCTTTGCATCTTTGACACCATGCTAATAATTACCAAACATTAAAAACTGCCACTGGCACAACGACTAAATTGGGACGGGGAGAAAAAACAGAGAAAAATCGGAGAAAGAGAGATAAAAAAATAAAAATAAAAAAAGATAATATAGAATAGCAGGCTTATAAATTACCTTATTATAGCCAATTCGCACATTTATACATATACACATATATTATCTTTCAAATCGTCAAGTTCAATTTGGATTTAGTATCACCAGGCGTGCATAAGAACAGATAATGAAATATACTGTAATCTACTGTACTTTTTATTTTCACCACGGTGCAACCGTTTTGAAACTAATTTCAGATTGAATTGTTGCTGCATGGTAACAATAGGGAAGAGAATCTAACTGTGTTTCAATATTTGTCAATAACGTTACGTTTTGTGGTATATTATCCTGAATAATAATAAAAATTCATACAGAACTATGAACCTTGAAACCCATAGATCCTTTCAGGAAGTGTAGTTTTGAAAAATTCTAACGCAGATCCAGAGCTATGGATGTCCACTACAAAATGGCTGCAAAAAACTACAATTCCCATGATTCAAGGTTTTCCAAAATGGTCACCTCTCGCAAAATAAACAGACATTTTGAAAAGCAAAATCTATCTAATAACACTTTAACCTATTCCTAAACTAACGTATTGATGATAATATACATTATAAATGCTGTTGTGACATGGTTATGATGTTTATACTTGAATACGTTTGAAAATAAAAACGATACTTTTGTAGAACACTCTGGAGATATTGATTTATGACACAATGTCATTTCAGGACCGGTACCGGTCCCGTTGGGTGGAAGAGGTTTTAAGTGCTTTGGCCTATTTTTTCTCTCTCTCTCTCTCTCTCTCTCTCTCTCTCTCTCTCTCTCTCTCTCTCTTTCTCTCTCTCTCTCTCTCTCCCCCATGCTCTAATTTCTCTGAGTTTGTAGAAACCCCCTGCCACAAGAGGGGGATTAAAGCTTATTTTCAGTAAATGAGTCAACACAAGACAAAAAAAACTACAGACAGTTTGCGTAACAAAAGAGATTATGAATGTTTAGGAGGGATTTGGGGAAATAATTGGGGCTTGTTTCAGGGGTGCAGACTATGAAGTTGAGACACAACCCCTCAGGATTAGATCAAGATATAGACAGAGAATCTAAAAGGCACATGGCCACTCTTCCTGTATGGTTCTTTGACTCTCACAGTGATTCATTGTAGAGAAAATGTTTGAAGTTGACTTTAGTGCTGCTGCACAGTCCATTGAGGTTCATTATAGGATGCTGATGTATTACAGTGCTTAATATCAGACATGTGTTACTAAAACATTCGCTACAACTGCACTTTAGAAGAAGAAGAAGAAGAAGAAGAAGAAGAAGAAGAAGAAGAAGAAGAAGAAGAAGAAGAAGAAGAAGAAGAAGAAGAAGAAGAAGAAGAAGAAGAAGAAGAAGAAGAAGAAGAAGAAGAAGAAGAAGAAGAAGAAGAAGAAGAAGAAGAAGAAGAAGAAGAAGAAGAAGAAGAAAAAGAAAAAGAAAAAAAAGAAAAAAAAGAAGAAAAAAAAGGCTTGGTTCAAAATAATGCTGCTCTGTCTTAAACGGGAACACCACTTAAGAATTCCAATCATTTACATGGCCTAGGAAAGTTCAATATTTGTGAACATGAGCTACTCTTTCACAAAGCCAAAAACCAGAGAAGTAAGACAGAAACTAGTGATCAGGTATAAAGTAATACAATAAAATACAGAAAATGTTGTGGACACACAAATGTTTTATTCCACTGTAGTGTTCTGAAACAGAAAAAATAACCCATAATGCTCATAACATTATCATGGGTGATCTCAGTATCATCATCATCTTCATCTTACGTCCCAATCTTCCCACTACAGTGAGGTTGGACGTGGCGATGACTCCACACCACTGGGCACGGTTTTGTGCCATGTCTTCATGTATCTCCAGATCCCTCACATCATTCTCCACACATCCCCTCCACGTCTGCTTCGGTCTCTCTCTCTGCCTCCGCACCTCATCATCATCATCCTCCACCCCTCTCAACACCCCCCCCCCCCCCCCTCCTCCGATCTTCTCACATGTTGTGACTTACGTGGGTTGGTCATTATCATTATTATCGTATTTTTAACACCATGTAAACATCAGGTTAGTATAGGTAAGTAATTCTGGTAATTGTTATTTGTATTGTATATGGTGTGTGTCACATTTATATTGATCCTTTTTCTTTCTCCATTTCCCAGGTGCCGCCCGCCTCTCTGATTGTGCTGACACACATCTGGGCGCCTCATTGTGACATTGCCACTGACCAAGGTGGAGTGTGAGGTCGCCTATTTGCCACTATTGTGTGGATGCGATACCGTGTTTACCTTATGCCTGTTTTGCCACTGTGTGTGGACCTACATTATATATATATTAATGACCTTTGTATAGTCCACTGTTTGTGGACTATTACTTCCCTTGTAGGCCTCTGTGCCATTTTTCCACTATTGTGTGGACATATATTGTTGGCCTTTTTCTGCCACGTGCCACTGTGTGTGGAATATATATTGTGTTGGCCTTATTGTATTTACCTTGTTTGCTCCCCTACCCGTTCCCCTGTATTAAATATTGTTGTGGGTTTTATTCCCCTCATTATTATTTAATAAATACATTTACTTTGGAAAACGTTTTGTGGTAACACTATTAAATAACACTCAGTTATAAGACATTTATAAGGTATTTGTAGATAATGGACTAATCATGAACAAACCATTTATATGCATTCGTAAATTATTATTAAATCATTTATAACTATATTTGTATAACGTTTACAAATTAGTTATACATTATTTATAACTCATTATCAACATTGTTTGTACTTAATTTGTTCATCATTAAATAATGTTGTTTAATGTATAGTAACACATTTGTAGATGCTGGAAAAATGGATATGAAAAAACGACTATACCTCCATTTATTCAATTTATGATTTGTAAAACATTCTTAAAAGATCTATAAATCATTTGCAGATGTTATTGTGTCCCCTAATCTAAAGTGAAGACTATTCATCATTAACAAATGTCTAATAGTTTATTATTTGTAGACATTTATGAATACAGACGAAACAATTACCAGACTTGTCTTTTCATGTTTAACAAATTATTTGTTACATTCATAAAACATCTATAAATAATTTGCAGATGCTATTGCATGCCCTAATCTAAAGTGAAGACTATTCATCATTAACAAATGTCTAATACAGTTAATTATTTGTTGACTTTTTCATCACATTACAAATGTTGTTGACAGCTTTCGGATCCACCCTTCTTTGTGACATCAAACAGTGACAGAATTAGGACTATAGATAAATGCAATTTTATTAACATATAAAATACATGTGCACACATAACATATAGTGTAACCTGGGAGACACTGGGACCCAGTAGTTCCATGGCCAGGTATTGCCAGAGTATGTAGAGGGGGTCTCACACGAGTGAGTCATGAAAGTTGAAAGTTCACGTTTGTTTGAATGGAAGCTACATACACGTTATACATTAACAGAGCCAAGGAATTTGTCCTGCCCCATGCTTTTAAGGTATGAGCCGGCTAAACACCTTTTTTCTTGGTAAATCTATTCCATCATTTCCGACCTACAACTCCTATATTTTATGGAGACGTACTTGATGTGGTGGGCGCTAACGTTACATTTTAATTATGTGTTTGTTCCTAATGTGTGCTCAGTATATTGCGGTATGTGATGAAGACATGAGGGTAATAATTATTTGTATTTTCAGGCTGTATCGGTGCCTATACAGCCTGAAAATACAAATAATTATTACCCTCATGTAGCATACACGTCGGCCAACATACTATACATATACTGAGCGCACATTAGCCAGCCAGCAACTGCGTTCACAGGAATGAGGAAAGGTCCAACCACATCAAGTACATCTACACAAAATAGGACAATTAAGTTGTAGGTCAGAAATGATGGAATAGATTGACCAACAAAAAAGGTGTTTAGCCTGCTCATACCTTAATTAAAAGTGTGGGGCAGCACAAATTCCTTGGCTCTGCTAATGTATAATGTGTATGTAGCTTCCATTCAAACAGACGGGAACAAACGTGAAGTCTCACTTGCGTGATACTCCCTCTATATACTCTGGCAATACCTGGCCAGGGAACTCCTGGGTCCTATAGGTTACACTATATGTTATGTGTGCACAGTAAAAAGCCCCCTAGGGGAAAGGGGATGGGGGATAAAATCAAATAAATAAAAAATAAAACACAAAGGAACATTATTAAAAAGGCAGGACATACATACAGAGCAACAACTGAACTGAACAACAACTGGCGGACAACAGAACAATAGTGGCAGCATGGTGTTAGCACATGGAGAAACATCTACATGAGTGCTCTAGGGAGTTTGTTAAAGTTTCCTTAAACAATCGAATTGAAATAAACGTTTCCATATTTAAGGTTTTTTATAGTGTGTTCCAGCTATCAGCTGCTGCGTACTGAAAGGAGGAACGGCCTTGTGAGGAGTTGGCATGGGGGGCGTTTACCAGGATATGTGTGGCTGACCGGGTGTGGTAATTTGGGAGTGGACGAGGGTGGACTAGGCGAGTAAGGTAAAGGGGATTACGGCCTAGAAGTGTTTTATATACAAAGGCCAGCCAGTGGATGTTGCGTCTAATCTCCAGGGAGGGCCAGTTTACTAGGGAGTATTATCTATAGTCCTAATTCTGTCACTGTTTAATGTCACAAAGAAGGGTGTATCCGAAAGCTGTCTACAACATTTGTAACAGGTGATGAAAAAGTGTATTAGACATTTGTTAATGATGAATAGTCTTCACTTTAGATTAGGGCACCCAATAGCATCTGCAAATTATTTAAGGATGTTTTGTGAATGTCTTAATGTTAAACATGAAAAGACAAGTCTGGTAATTGCTTCATGTGTATTCATAAAAGTCCACAAATAAACAAACTATTAGACATTTCATTTGTTAATGATGAATAGTCTTCACTTTAGATTATGGCACACAATAACATCTGCAAATGAGTTATAGATTGTTTAAGATTGTTTTACAAATAATTTGTTGAACATGAATAAATAAATGGAGGTACAGTATAGTAGTTTTTTCATATCCATTTTTCAAGGCATCTACAAATGTGTTTGTTACAAAGGATCAGATTAAACCGAATATATATATTTATTTATTGATATATATTGCATAGTATTTGTATATCGTTTGATATCCCTTGTATATTCCTTGTACATATACACGGAATATCCCTTTAGCCCAGACCATAATATTTCATTCTCCTATTGGACAGCGGTCCACAGGCGCCAGAGCCGTGCCTCCAGAGTCAGGTTCAAGGCCACCGACAAGACATGTCTGTGCATGCCCGGCCTTGCCCAGGGATACGAGACAGAAATGTCGTTGGCACTAGTTTGTTCACCGTGCATATAAATATGGCGCAGGTGAATACAGAAGCGCTTAGTCTAAGAGTTACCCCATAAGTTGAAGCCTCACCCACGATACTCCGTGCGGTGAAGTATGGCCTGTTTGGCCCCAGAATAGAGCATTGAGACCGCGTGCGAATTAATAACTGAATTGTCAGAGTTTGGCGCTATACCGTCGAGTGCGACATATTTCTATTAAGTCAGTAATAGTCTATTTGTGTATAGTGTATTGTGCGGCTAAAGTTCTACAGTGACCAGCATCACCAACGCTTCCTCGTATTAGCTAGAGTTCTTATCCAGGCTGGGCTGCTTTCCTGGCGCTTTCACCCGAGGAGACCTAGACGAGAACCGTGTGGACATGTACACTGGATTAATCTACCCGACGACTACATAGCCCTTTGCGGCTGGATTATATTTGCTTTGGTCCTGTGATTTATGGAGCGGAGAATCGCCGACGCTTACACGTGTTGGATTTACCCCGCGAGGAGCCAAGTCGAGTCGGCGCCTCAGAGAGCCTGAGGCCGGCTAGCTTTCTTCACTGTGGAGCTACAGTCTACGGAGAACAGCTGTATTCGTCTGTGGATCAAGAGGCTATTGCACCGTCTCCTGTACTTGGAGTCTCCTTAGTCATCGTTGACCAGACTCTCTACTACCGACAGATCCTCTACCCCTGCTGGCTTACAACCGGGGGGACCCTTCCAGTATCTCCCGCTATATATTACTAGTGTACCATAGATATAATTCCCTAAGATTCAGGTTGTATAATTACCTCCTGCGTAACCAGAGAATGGACATTCATTGTTGATTTGCCTACGCACATTCCTTTGCCTTACAAGTGCATTCAAAGTATAATAGAGAAGTATTATGTACCTTTTGCTGCAATAAATACTTAAAGACAACTTTGTGTAGAACCGGTTCATTGTGGGAAGTGTTCATTATATTTAGATATCATGTACTATATGGCGAGTAATTAAAGTACATAAAGCGGTAGTGGTTTAATGATACCATACTTATCAATACAGTCAGGGAATTGTACCCCTCAGTTACAATTGGTCCTTCGAGCCGGAGGGTAACTAGTGTAATATTAATATAGTGGTATTAATATTGACATGGCCTATGATGAACACTCCACAAAACGGTTCTCCTAAAGTAGATCGCCCGCAGCGTAGACGGCAGACACCTCAGTACTTATAGGATTACGTTGCCAATATACTACCTAGCTTTCTACCGACGGTAAACGCGGAAAAAGTAGATAGTAAAATTATGTCCGACCCTATCGACCAGGCTACCCCGCCAATAGAGGCCCTAGTGGGTTCTAACGTAACTGACCAAGCTCACGGTAGGGACCAGGAGGGACCCGACATGACTTTACCCCCCGCCAAGACCGAAGAAGTAGTCCCCGGAGAGCTCCAGGATAAAGACAGCTCTCCAGGGATGGAACTCTACCCGCTACAAGAAGAGGAGAGCACCCCGGAGATGGATCTCCAGGACTCGCCACAGGAGAACAGATCTCCAACGAGTACTGCCAGGAGCGGATCACCTCAACCAGCGTCTTCCCCCAGCGAGGCGGACAAGATGCTGGCACAGGCATTCCTCGCCAGCCTAGCAGCCTCAACAGAGCGCGATCGACTCCAAGCACAGACGCTTAGTGAGCGCGAACATTCTTCCATGGAAAGAGAACGCCTTCAAGCGCAGCGACGGAGCGACGAAGATCGTATACGTCTAGAGATTAGACGCCTTCAGACGGAAGAGAATATGGTAAGGGACCGGGCCGAAGCCCAGTGCGCCGCCGCCGAAGCCCAGCGCGCCGCTGCCGGTGCCCAAAGAGAGGCAGAGCGCGACCTCGCTCTCACCAAGCGCGAAGCCGAGCGCGACCGATTACAAGCGCAGATAATGGAGCAGCTGATCACCAGGGCAACACCCCCTCCCTCCGCACGGGGTTCCAGGGCCTCGTCAAGACAAGGGTCAAGGGCACCCTCCCCTACCCGATCAAGCGACCCTGAGCCCGACCACCAGAGAGAGCCTATACCCCCCTCCGAACCCCTTCCCCGACCGGTCCAAGTGAGACCCAGCTACAAGGAAGAAACGGTCTACACCGCGGAGAGGCTAAATAGACGACTACAGGATCTAGAGGACCTGCCAGAGGAAGAAGAAGAGGGAGAGGAGGAGAATCAAGCCCGACAGCAGCACAGTACTCCACAGGACCAGGAGGTCCAGTACAGCCCAGGCTCTACCCCCGCGGCTCTGCGCTACAGACCCCCGACTCAATTCACGGGTGAGCTTGACGCACGACCAGCCCCGAGGAACAGCACCTGGATACGCGGGCCATGGTACCCAGCAGGTACCAGCCCACCAAGAGGCGTAAGAGGAGACTCGCCTAGGAGGCCTCTCTTCCAACGCTCACCGATGTGCCAGCCATCCATGGCATCATACATTGGCACACCGACGTTTCCGGACTTCACCCACGAGAACAGAGCACAGTACACGGAGCTACGAATGTGCTTAGAGACAATGATGTCCGATGTAGCTGATGAACCGTACAAGTATGCTATCCTACTGAAGCACCTCAAGGTGCCCCGAGCGCACAATATAGCGCTGGCCTATGCCACCTCTACTACCCCATACACAGCGGCTCTAGCAGCACTCGACCAAAGATATGGACGCATATGGGACTACGTAATACAAGAGATAAGGCATATTGACCGCCTACCCCCAGCCACAGACAATCGCTCACTAGATGACCTGTCTATCAAGGTACAATCCCTGGTAGGGATGCTGGGGGCGCAAAGAGAAAAGGGTATGCACGAACTGTACGCGAACTCTAATGTCGAGAGGATTTTAGAGAAGCTTCCGCCCGCCCGACAAGAGCGCTTCAGGCGGCAAAGAGACCACCGTGATCCTAACGGTCCCGAGCCATCCCTCCTAGACCTAGCCGACTTCCTGGCGAGAGAAGTCAACAGCCTACGGTTGGATACGTTCATGCGGAGCACCCCAAGCTCCAGAGAGGGACCTAGGAGAGCAAACGATGGCCGAAGATTGGTGACCGTCATGCACCAATCAGAATCAGTACCGAGCAGCAAGAACCACAGTACCCCCTCGATGAAAGAGAAGTGGAAGATGGTGTGCCCGTACTGCGAAAAGGAACACTGGTTGTCACAATGTGACACGTTCAAGAAGATGACCGCCGACGAGGTGAGTCAATGGATAAAGTCCAACCGACGCTGTTACCGATGTGCGCGCAGTCACATGGCAGCCGATTGCCGCTTAAAGAAGAGGTGTAGTCGGTGTGACGGAGCCGACCTAGATGTCCTACACGACAGTAACAGAAGAAAGCCTGCACCCTCAAGCAGCACAAAGGCAAGTGTTATGTACATTGACCCCGCCAGCAGCGGGGGCGCCCGGGTGCTCTTAAAGGTGGTCCGCGTAACACTGAGTTACCAAGACAAGGTCATGGACACTTACGCCGTCCTTGACGACGGGTCAGAGAAGACCCTTCTCCTTGCGT
The DNA here is from genome assembly GCF_963971535.1 of Notolepis coatsorum. NCBI lineage: Eukaryota > Metazoa > Chordata > Actinopteri > Aulopiformes > Paralepididae > Notolepis > Notolepis coatsorum. The sequence continues at coordinate 32,485,885 of NC_140184.1, forward strand.
CCGCTGTGGCCCAGCTGGGGCTGCGGGGGAGCGAAAACCAGATGACGATTCGGACAATAAGAAGAGATCTAAAGACGATAAAGGGCGAGAATGTCTCCTTCACTATCGCAGCAAGCGGGCAGCCAGAGAGACGGTATAGGATTACTAATGCTTTCACCAGCCAAGAAATAGGCCTGTCGCAGTACACCTACCCCATCGCCAAGCTGATGGATAAATATGTGCACCTGCGTCAACTACCTATACCGCTCATAGACGGTGCCACCCCGACCCTGCTGATAGGCTCCGACCATGCAGACCTCATCGTCCCGATTGACCGGGTCCACACAGGGCCCAGAGGCTGTCCTGCAGCAGTCGAGACCCGCCTAGGATGGACATTACAAGGCCCCCTCGCTAAGTCTCTTAACCGAACAGCAGCCACTAACTGCCTCCACTCCAGAGTGACAGAAGAAGACACCACCCTCCTACAGCATGTCGAGAGGCTATGGACACTAGAGACAATGCCCTTTAAGAACGAAAGGAAAGACATTCGTTCCAAGGAAGACATTTACGCTATAGCCCTCCTCGAGCAAGGGACAAAGAGAGTCAAAGTCAACGGAGTGATGAGATACGCAACTCCACTCCTGAGGCGAGAGGGTATGCCTACCTTCCACGCCCCAAAAGAAGCGACGGAGCGGTATCTATTGAACACAGAGCGGCGCCTAGCCAGAGACCCCGCTCAAGAGACGGTGTACCGCGCTGAGATTAACAAGCTAATCACAGCGGGACACATAAAGAAAATTGACATTAAAGAGGCCGATCAGACGACCGAATCATGGTACGTGCCGCACCACAAAGTCCACCACAACGGCAAGGATCGTATTGTGTTCAACTGCAGCTACCAGATCGGATCACAAAATCTGAATAAAGAGCTCTTGCCCGGCCCAACACTCGGCCCCTCTCTACTAGGCATGTTACTACGTTTCCGCCAAGACAAGGTGGCCATCAGCGGCGACATCAAAGGGATGTTCCTGCAGGTGAGACTAGTGGAGGAGGACAAGCCCCTGCTGCGGTTCCTATGGAGAGAGAGGATCGGGGATGAGCAACCAGCCATCTATCAATGGGAAGTCCTCCCTTTCGGAACCACATGCAGCCCATGCTGTGCTACGTTTGCACTGCAAAAACACGTCGCAGAGGACCCAGCAGCTGATGAAGAGGTCCGACAAAGTGTAGGAAATAGTTTCTACGTGGACAACTGTCTGCAAAGCGTCTCGACGTCAGAAGAAGCCGAGGCCCTTCTACTCAAGCTCCGCGCCTCCCTGATCAAAGGCGGCTTTGATCTCAGGCAGTGGGCCAGCAGCGACCCGCAAGTATTGCGCAGCCTCTCCCCCGAGGACAAGGCAGCAAGCAGCGAGACCTGGATGGCGACCATCCCAGGAGAAGCCCAAGAAATGACATTAGGACTAGTCTGGCGCTTCAAAACAGACTCGCTCCATTATAAACACACACCCCTGACCAAGGAGCAGGGAAGGTCGACTGCACTACCGACCACCAGACGGAGTGTATACAGAACACTCGCCAGACAATATGACCCGTTGGGATGTATTCTACCTTACACCACCAGGGCAAAGATGATTGTAAGAGCGTTATGGGACAAGGACCAGGGCTGGGACGACCCCATACCCGAACACCTTGCATCCACATGGAGAGAGTGGGAGACGGAACTCAGCTCACTCCCAGGTGTCAACATATGCCGCAGCTACTTCCCACCCACAGTGAGGCCGGAGACGTGCCAGATGGACCTGCACGTCTTCAGCGACGCCTCCGAAGTAGCCTACGGTTCGGTGGCCTACTTGCGTGCCCGAGAGGAGGGAGGAGAAATACATACTGCTTTCATCCTGGCTCGCTCAAGAATAGCCCCACGAAAGCAACAATCTATCCCGCGTCTAGAGCTCTGCGCAGCCCTAGCAGGAGCGCAACTCGCCACGTTAATCCAACGTGAACTCACCATTCTTGTGGTCAGACTCCACGACAGTACTCACATGGATCCGGTCTGATTCGTGCAGATACAAGGTCTTCGTGGGAGTCAGAGTCACAGAGATTCAAGATTTAACAGAAGTAGCAAGCTGGAGGTATGTGGACACAAAACACAACCCAGCTGACGTCATCACCCGGGGAATGTCCCTGGATGACCTCACCCGTCACAACCTATACAGTGACGGGCCAGAGTTCCTCAAGCTCCCGGAAGAAGAGTGGCCTACACCCACCCCACGGGAAGCGAGTAAAGAGGAGGCCGAAAACAAGAAATCTATGTTCTGTGGATTGAACACACTCGTCTCCACAGACCCCGACATAGACGATTGCCTCACCCTAGAGAGTGCGCAGCTAAAGACATTCCTGTGGCACCACCCAGAGGTTCAGCTCACTACTGACATTACAGCAGCTGACTACGAAGAAGCAGAACTTCTTCTACTACAACGAGCCCAGAGAGACTCGTTCCCCGATGAGCTAGACTGTCTACAGGGAGCAAAGCCCGTCCCATCAGACAGCAGACTGCTCCACCTAGCCCCCGAGAGAGATGCCCATGGTCTCATCAGAGTGGGTGGTCGTCTGCGGAGAGCTCCAGACTTACCGGATGACGTCAAGTACCCGATAGTCTTAAACAGCCGACACAAGGTCACAGAGCTGATCATAAAGAAATACGACGAGGATGTGCATCACGCCGGGGCAGAGAGAGTCTTCGCGGAGATTAGACGTCGTTATTGGATACTGCAAGGGAGAGAAGCAGTGCGGCGCTTCCAGCGAACCTGTCTAGACTGTCGTAAGTGGCGAGCGCAGCCCAGTATACCCCGGATGGCTGACCTACCTCCCTGTCGCCTCCGACTCGGCGACAAGCCTTTTCACTCCACCGGTATGGACTGTTTCGGCCCGCTGTATATAAAGAAAGGAAGAGGAACCGAGAAGCGGTGGGGTATTGTATTCAAATGCATGACCACCCGAGCGATGCATATAGAACTCCTTCCAACCATGAGCACAGACTCATTCCTTATGGCCTTCCGAAGATTCACATCGCGGAAAGGCAAACCGTCTATATTATTGTCTGATCACGGGACAAACTTCAAAGGCGGAGAAAGAGAGCTGAGAGAGAGCTTCCAAGCTATGGGCCCAGAACTTAAGACCCACCTCGCTCCATCCCAGATTGAATTCCAGTTTAACCCCCCGAACGCACCTCACTTCGGTGGAACTTGGGAACGAGAAGTACGTTCAATAAAGACAGCCCTGTACGCCGTGCTTGGGGCCCAGACCGTGGCGGAAGAAGTCCTAATGACAGTCCTCACGGAGATCGAGGGAGTATTGAACTCAAAGCCCCTCGGTTACGTCTCAAGTGATGTAGCAGATGTCGACCCAGTCACCCCCAACACACTCTTGATGGGGCGGCTGGACCCCGCGCTACCACAGACAATGTACAGGCCTGAAGAAGCGAACGGCCGAAGAATGTGGAGGTACAGTCAAGTATTGGCTGACAAGTTTTGGAACAGCTTCCTACTCCACTATCTACCGTCTCTACAGACCCGCCAGAAATGGGTGAAAGAGAGAGACAATTTGACAGAAGGAACAGTCGTCATGATTATCGACCAGTCACTACCCCGAGCTATGTGGCCGGCTGGCCGCGTAAGCAAAGTGATCACCGGTGCCGACGGAAAGGTCCGAGCAGCCGAAGTGCTCGTCCAAGGACGGATCTACACCCGACCCGTGGCGAGGCTAATAGAACTGCCAAGGCTCCCCGATACTATCGATGACGACCATGACCCCATGACTTTGTGAACTGACCGACCCCTCACAACAGACATTGAGTAGTGGACAGTGCGGTTAATCTGTCTCTGCTTAGCTAATTAGGTGGGACTAATTAGGGGGCGGCTGTTACAAAGGATCAGATTAAACCGAATATATATATTTATTTATTGATATATATTGCATAGTATTTGTATATCGTTTGATATCCCTTGTATATTCCTTGTACATATACACGGAATATCCCTTTAGCCCAGACCATAATATTTCATTCTCCTATTGGACAGCGGTCCACAGGCGCCAGAGCCGTGCCTCCAGAGTCAGGTTCAAGGCCACCGACAAGACATGTCTGTGCATGCCCGGCCTTGCCCAGGGATACGAGACAGAAATGTCGTTGGCACTAGTTTGTTCACCGTGCATATAAATATGGCGCAGGTGAATACAGAAGCGCTTAGTCTAAGAGTTACCCCATAAGTTGAAGCCTCACCCACGATACTCCGTGCGGTGAAGTATGGCCTGTTTGGCCCCAGAATAGAGCATTGAGACCGCGTGCGAATTAATAACTGAATTGTCAGAGTTTGGCGCTATACCGTCGAGTGCGACATATTTCTATTAAGTCAGTAATAGTCTATTTGTGTATAGTGTATCGTGCGGCTAAAGTTCTACAGTGACCAGCATCACCAACGCTTCCTCGTATTAGCTAGAGTTCTTATCCAGGCTGGGCTGCTTTCCTGGCGCTTTCACCCGAGGAGACCTAGACGAGAACCGTGTGGACATGTACACTGGATTAATCTACCCGACGACTACATAGCCCTTTGCGGCTGGATTATATTTGCTTTGGTCCTGTGATTTATGGAGCGGAGAATCGCCGACGCTTACACGTGTTGGATTTACCCCGCGAGGAGCCAGGTCGAGTCGGCGCCTCAGAGAGCCTGAGGCCGGCTAGCTTTCTTCACTGTGGAGCTACAGTCTACGGAGAACAGCTGTATTCGTCTGTGGATCAAGAGGCTATTGCACCGTCTCCTGTACTTGGAGTCTCCTTAGTCATCGTTGACCAGACTCTCTACTACCGACAGATCCTCTACCCCTGCTGGCTTACAACCGGGGGGACCCTTCCAGTATCTCCCGCTATATATTACTAGTGTACCATAGATATAATTCCCTAAGATTCAGGTTGTATAATTACCTCCTGCGTAACCAGAGAATGGACATTCATTGTTGATTTGCCTACGCACATTCCTTTGCCTTACAAGTGCATTCAAAGTATAATAGAGAAGTATTATGTACCTTTTGCTGCAATAAATACTTAAAGACAACTTTGTGTAGAACCGGTTCATTGTGGGAAGTGTTCATTATATTTAGATATCATGTACTGTATGGCCAGTAATTAAAGTACATAAAGCGGTAGTGGTTTAATGATACCATACTTATCAATACAGTCAGGGAATTGTACCCCTCAGTTACAGTGTTACTACACATTAAACAACATTATTTAATGATGAACAAATCAAGTACAAACAATGTTGATAATGAGTTATAAATAATGTATAACTAATTTGTAAATGTTATACAAATATAGTTATAAATGTTTTTAATAATCATTTACGAATGTATATAAATCGTTTGTTCATGATTAGTTAATTATCTACATATAACTGAGTGTTAGGGGTGGACGGTATAAACGGTATACGGTATAAACGGTATGAATTTGCTCTACGGTATGGATTTTGAGTATACCGTGTAACCGGTAGTGCAGCTCTAAAATAGCAATGACGTCATGTAACCACAGCGCGACTATTTCACTGGCATTTGCCCCTAAAAATAGATAGAATTAGTCATAGATAATAGATATGTGCGAACTGGAAAAAGTTATTTAGGAGGCTTCGCGCAGTGGGCGTGCCAGCCCCTACCGCACGCATGTAAACACGGGTCTAGTAGTCTAGTGGGACGGGACACGGGAGCTGTCGGCGTCTCCCTGAGCTAACGTTAGCTTAGCTACCGTTACAAAATGACCCAGTCAACTATTCACTTTTAGTTTAATACATGATGGGGCATTGTCTAACCGAACGGTATCTAGTCGGCCAGCTACCGATAGCTCCTGACATCAACAAACGCTCCACAAAGTCTAGTACTAGAGACGTGTATGCTACCTGTTAGCTCACGTTAACACAAGTTAGTTCACCGTTCAAAACGAAATGTCCCATTGAACTAAATAATTCACTGAGGCGTTGTATTAACGTTATATATGCAGTAGCTACAGATAGCTCATGATATCAATGTCTTATAACACTGATTCGATGCGTATTCGAGCTGAGGGCTTGCTAACGTTATAATACCAATACAATAGGGTCCAGGTGCAGCGCCGGAGAATCCTGGCCGTAGCTCTGCTCGAGGCTACTCGAGTATAGGTCCAGGTGCAGCTCCGGAGAATTCTGGCCGTAGCTGGAGGCTACTAGAGTACACACAGACAGTGGAGCTTGTTGCGTGGTGGCGATGTCTCGCAGATAATACCAGTACAAGTCTAATTATATAATATATATATTTTATAAAAAAAAATATATATATATATAAAATAAAAAAAAATTTTTTATCAAAAACGATGATACCGTGATATATACCGTTACCGTCTATGCTTCAAATTATACCGTGATATAAATTTTAGACCATACCGTCCACCCCTACTGAGTGTTATTATAAAGTGTTACCTGTTTTGTTTATTTCCTGCCGGGACCGGTGCTTAACTCAATCAGTGCCAGACGCGAGGATAGTTGGGTTATCTCGCCAACCGTTCAGCACCAGACCAGAGTATAGTCGGGTTTTCATTGTTATTTCTTTTATTCAATATTTCTATTCATTACAGGCACACGGACTCAGGGTTAACAGGGGGAATCATCCTGAGATCGCCAAAGTGCAATACCAGCCGCATCCTCCCAAGTGGCAGTATCGACCACACTTTGAAACCTTATAACCTTATAACCTTATCTTGGCCTGTGTAACGTTCAAATGTCTCCGGGCACAGTTTTCTTTGTCAGGCGAGTGGAGCGGTTATCCCGATCGCATTGAGAAGCGCCAAATGCCCCGATGCATCTGTTGTGGCGGATTATGTTGGCAACACGATGGACACCAATACTGGGACTCACGATCAGACAATTGGAATATTCTTTTTGGGGTACCTCCTAGTGAAGGTAAGGACTAAATTATATCAACCCTGCTTTGATCCAACCATGATTTCACCTCGATCGCAACATGTGTGTGTGTAACGTTACTCCACAATGTATGCCGTTGGTGACGATCAAAGCATCAAAAATGCCCCCCCCCCCCCCCCCCCTTTCATGCATTCATGATGAAACATAATACCTATTATATACATTTGATTTGGGAATAGTAGCATGTCCAGGCGAGAAACGCCAACGCTTTTAGTGAAATTCACGTAATGCTGTATATCGTCGTTTCACTCTAAAACTATACTTATATTCACCACGGTATAACACGTGAACATATGGATGAAAACATTAATTATTTTTCACATATTGAACGATAGATAATTGATGTCAAATGGGCCATAGTATTGTATCCATAGCTATAATATAGAATATCTATATAGCCCTGCAAACACTGCTACTTATTCCTATCTATTATAGCATTGGCGTGGTAGGAACAAACAATGCTCAAGTGAGTTAAGGCACTCGCTGGACGGGCTGGCTTCACAACAGCCCGGACCAGGTATTTGTGTTAGGTCATCAGACCTTTGTTTGTGACACATGTCCAAACCTCCTGAGATGTCCATATCTCACCTTGAAATCAATTTCCCTGACACCACAGATCTCATCCACCTCGGCACTGGTCCTCCCGTCCTGCCATCTGACTCCCGCCACATACCTCAACATCTTCCGATCACAGCTCCTAACACCATCATCACCCTTTTTGTCATTGCCCACGTTTCTGAACCATACAAGAGAACTGATCTCTCACATGCTTCATATATCCCTCCTCTGATCTTTACATCTATGTTTCAATTCAACAGTAGCCTACTAATTTCCCGCCACTTCCTCCACGCCGCCGCCACTCTCGCCCTCACCGCCCTTTCCACTCCCGCCTCACAGTCCATCACATCTCCCAGATAGCGAAACTGCTTCACCTCCTCCAGCACCTCCCCTCCCATCACTAGTCCACCATATCCAACCACCTGCTCCTCTTCCCTCTCACACGTGGGGCATCTAAAATCCCTCACTCCCCTCAGATTTTCCAAACCTGAACATCTTTGTTGAACCCATTTGTCACATTATCTACACAGCACAGAGTTTACTCCCACTCCTCTTCCACAGACTCCACATGGGTATGTCCCTGACTGAATCATCTGTTATCATTACCTTCGTCTTGTCGATATTCATTCCCCTCTTCTTCATTCCATCCCTCCACTCAACAAACATTCTCCTCACTTCCTCCTCCGAATCTGCCGTCAGCACTAGATCATCAGCATAAAGCAGCTCCCACAGTCCTTATCCTCGTGAATCCCTTGTTGCTTCCTCCATTATAGTAATGAAGAGCAGTGGGCTAAGAGCCGAACCTGGTGCAGACCTATTCCAATGCCAAAGTCCTCCGATGTTCCAGCTACTGTCTTAACTCTCGAAGTGGCTCCCACATACAGTGACATTACAGCTCTCACAAGTATCTCTGGTATCTTCTGCCTCCTAAGCGCCCATTCTATAACACTCCTTGGTATTTTGTCAAATGCCTTTTCCAGATCTACAAAAACGTGATATAATTTCTATCACCTATAGTACCATTTCCCCCAATTCACTGTCTATGGAGCAATTCCAGACTTTATAATGTTTGATGACATGTGGCAGGCGTATTAGCACTCTAGTTTTGAGATTTGGGAGAGAGTTGTTCATGTTTGCAAATATTTTGGACTGTATTGGACCATAGGAATAACATGTATGAATAAATTAAATGGGTGTAGTTCCCCTTTAACACTTTATGTTGAGTTTTATAGAACTCTAGTTTGCCTCACCCCACCCAATTCTTGGTCAATTAATCATCCATTGATTATGCACACACACATACACATACACATACACATACACACAAACTCACCCCCACACACACACACACACAAACACACACACACACACACACACACACACACACACACACACACACACACACACACACACACACACACACACACACACACACAAACACACACACACACACACACACACACACACACACACACACACACACACACACACACACACACACACACACACACACACACACACACACACACAATGCAATCAGATATTGAGAGACCGTTAGTTACAAAAGGTGCCTGATTGGCCACAAACAGAATAGTGATGCAAATAACAGTAGCAGGTGAAAAGGTAACAGACAAAAACCAGCAGTGTTTCCTCCATATTGAGCGGCTACCAATAACAGCAGATACTGAACAATACCTTGCTAACTGCTTGGCCAGAGAGACCAGCCACCTGGAGGCCCCAGCTTGTGTACATGACCTAGGCTACCAAGTAAAGAAAACTAAAGGTTTACGCTTGTAGCCCAGCTGTGAAATGGTCTGCACCATTTGTTATTTCATCATCCTGGTTAGAATGACTTCCTGTAGGCTGTAGTCGAAAGTACAACCAACCTCTAGAATGAGCACCTCCCTAAGATTTTCATTGACAATAACCACATCAGGGGTGTTAGCTGTGCTGTTAGAGAATACGTCTGAATCATCACTACACAGATTAACTGTTGTGCCTACAGATACATTAAAGGACACAGCCGTTTAAGATGTGAGACATGGTTACAGCTATTTGTTCTTGACCAGGATGTATACAGTAATGACACCAGATTGAGCTTCAATGGTAAAACCTGCAGTCTTGCTTTTATAGTGAAGATGATAATGCTCTCATCCATAGCTACACTTTTAAACACTGCGTGGGAGACAGAATGATCTGCAGCAGAGAGACAAGATAACTTCCCTTGAACACACACACACACACACACACACACACACACACACACACACACACACACACACACACACACACACACACACACACACACACACACACACACACACACACACACACAGAGAAACCTCTCTAATCTTCACCGTCAGTGGCGGTGAACACTTTAGCTATAGTAGAAAGCTATTATCAGAAGAATCCCCATACTGTACCTCCTTCTAAGACCACTATGTTATCTTATGTAAGGAAGAGCAGAGGACAACTGAGGCTTGGCTCGGTAGCCAGTGAGCACATGAGAAAATCAATAGGCACTCTGCCAGGCCAGTAATCCCCAGGTATAATAACGCCTCATTGATTTTTAAATAACCGCTTAAGTTTCAGAAACACTAATTATGGTCTTAGCAACCTGGACCAAACTGGATCATCCCTCTCTCTTTCTCCCTCTCTTTATCCTCTCATCCCTCTTTCCCTCCCTATCTCTTCATCCTCTCATCTCTCTCTCCCTCCCTCTCTTCATCGTCTCATCCCTCTCTTCACCCCTCTCTTCATGCTCTCACTCCTCTCTTCATCCTCCCATCCATCACTCCCTCTCTTCATCCTCTCACTCTTGAATGAATGAATGAATGAATGAATGAATGAATGAATGAATGAATGAATGAATGAATGAATGAATGAATGAATGAATGAATGAATGAATGTATTAATTTATTCACACACACACACACACACGATACATTTACATGCAAGTATCCTCATGTGATATCAATGTCGCAAATTGTGTGCATGTGCCAGGTCTCCCAAGAAGCTATTTAAAGCTTTTGGAGGGAGCCTGATCACAGATACAAACAGAATATAAGCAACAAAACAATAACAAAAAACAAAACAAAACAAAACAATACAACGTGGGTAGGTTTACACACCTACCTACTAACTGACATATAACTGAGATACATAATACAGACAATTTTATTCCTAAGTTATAATTTTAATTAGAGATATGATTTGAGCAGTTCCTCTTTCAGTGATTTTTTAAAGGTTTTAAAGGTATTAGTCATTTTTAGATTTTCGTCAAGCTTGTTCCAGATCTGTGGACCCCTGCATGCTATGCTTAGGCTAGCACAATTGAGCCTTCTCCTCTTGCCAGATATAAGATGCTTATTTCTTGTGTTGTGGATGTGCAGTGGTTGGCAGACTGGGACAAGCTCAGACAGTCTGTGATTCATGTTGTTGACAACTTGATACATAATTGATGCGTTTTGATGATGTTAAATTCAGCGAGCCTCAGGAGACCAAAGTGATGGAACAGAGGCTTTGAGGGCGCTCTATACCCGGACCATGACAGCACTCGTAGTATCCTCTTTTGTAGGCTTTCTAGTTTCTTGAGATGGCTGGGGTATGTGTTGCACCATATGACGTTACAGTAATTGATGAGGGGTTCAAACAGGGTTTTGTATAAAGTGAGAAGGGCAGGCAAGGGAAGAAAATGACGTATTTTGCAGAATAAGCCAACATATTTGGACAGTTTTGTTTGTAGATATTAGTAGTATATATATAGTATATAGCAGGGGCCGTGGGATTGATCCCTGAGGGACACCTACAGGGTTGTCTGGGGACTTGGCGCCATTGACCGTGGCACATTGTTTCGGTTTGATAAGTAGGATCTAAACCATCTGCGTATTTAGACCACTATCACTGGGGCACGTGATCAGCTGTGCCCCAGTGATCCAGTTGATCAGGACTGCTGTTAATACTTCTTGTTGAAATCCTCCAACAGGCTCTTTTTTGTAAGTTGACTGGTTTGCACACCCCTATGACAGCTAATACATGGTACATCCCAGCAGTCAGCTGGCCTCGCGCAGTTCACAGGTAAAATCACACAGTGCTGCGGTCGCATTCTGTCATGATGGCAACCCCGCCAGCTAAGAAAGTTAAAGCAAAAGAAATTCGGGCATTCCAGCCCTCGTGGACAGACTACTACGGGTTTGTGTGTCAGAAGAACCGTGCTGTGTGTACTTATGTTGAAGGCTTGCCAAACAAAGAGACAATCAAATCAAGGATAAAAGATATCCCCATGTCATGCTCCGGTGTGCCGCTTAAAGGGACCAAGTAAGCAAAACAGTGGCAGGGATCTCAGGTAGGCTGCGGCAGCCAGGGGCGCGAGAAGTCTGCGGGGAGTGGGGGTGCTGAGATATCGATCGTTTTTGATTAATTTTTATTTTTTTATATAAAATATATATATTATATAATTATACTTGTAGTTGTATTGTCTGCAAGACATCGCCACCACGCAACACGTCAAAATGCTCGCTATCTGCAAACAGCTCCACTGTCTGTCAGTCATAACCAACACTAGGATACTATGATGAATTGAAAATGGGGGACGGTCCCTGATGTAAACAAGACGAAAGTCTTTCTCTGGTCTGCATCCCCTTAACAATTGTATGTATTGAGCTGTACTGTACTGTTCCCATTCTGCAATCTGTTAATAAACTTTTCAATCAAACTTTTCAATCAAAACAGCTGCCCAACTCCGCGCTCTGAGCGTTCTGATGCACACATCACAGCCCAGCTTACCCCATCTGGCTGTTGCGCCCTCTGTGTCACTGTCGCAACAACAATAGCTGCAGGAGCGATAATAATAATAACACACATTACCTATTCCGAAGACGGTAAAACACAGAAGGTGGTCTTGCGTTCAGGAGTGGTGGAAATAAACTCCTTCATGACAACATGAATGTCCAGTGAGTCCAGAATATCCGGATGCATATGCTGCAGCAAGTCCAGGGCCCTCATTCATCAACGTGTCTTACGCACAGATATGTGCTTAACCTGTGCGTACGACCATTTCTAAGCAAAGAGTGGGATTCATCAATTTCAACTTGAACTTGACTTCGTGCTTATGTGTACGCACAGCTCGGAGCACACTTAGCTGACGCCCAGTGGTAGAATATATTATTACAACAAGGACATGAGCTTCTGTGCATTAGTTTCAACACTGGCATGTTCTGTATGAACCGTAATTCATTATAGTTCATTGTAAAATAGCAACAGTAGTGTAATTATGGTCAAAACCCTATAAATAGCATTTGGAATAATAGATCTTTCTCTCAGAATGAATGCAGCATGGTTTATATAGCGTTATCGGAATATACGGGGTGTACTGACTGACTGCGCTCCGCGTAGCTCAACTCGTTATTATTTTTCGCACAGACCGCAGAAACACGGGAACGTTTTGATTATATTTAAAAGGCTTTACGTTAAACGAAACAAGTGGAATTTCGAAGCTGTAAGCAGAATACAAGTCATATGAACACCCACGATATAGTGTTCTTGCAATGACACCAGGGTGTATGTGTATTACAAAACCCTTGCAATAATGTGTCTTAAATGAATGAAAAGCATACATGCTCTGGACACAGAGCATATCGTGTGGGTGATATGACTTGTATTATGCTTACAGAATTCCACGTATTTAGTTTTACAATGTCAAAGCCTTTTAATGTAAATCAAAACGTTCCCGTATTTCTGCAATCTATGTGCAAAATAATAACGAATTGAGTTCTAACAAAGAACATATTACATGCTGGTATGCTGATAGAGTAAACTATTATATGAATATGATATGATATAAGGTATACACTGGTCCGTCGCATACACTGGTATGCGCAAGTTACTGTTGCATAATGTAGGCTATGGCTGCTATTATATGTAATTCATATAGGCTACCTAATAGTATATGATTTTTAGAGGCATCTATTTTGTTGTCGGTAATACCGACAACAAAATAGATGCCTCTAAAAATCATATAGCCAATCGAACACAACTAATAAAGGCATTCATATTACAGCACGGTTATAATGACACACAACCAACGCCAAACAGTGGTCAACGAACGGTCTTTATTAGTATTTTGAGCTGTCCAGGCAGAATTGCAGCAATGGTCTTAGGGAGCCGTTGATATCTGACATCACTGTTTACAAGTCCGCCTTTTATTTATCCCATAACACGCGTTGTGTCTTCTTGGTTCGACAGCAGTGAACAATCTCCGTGAAGTTTCACAGAGTTCCGCTCGGGTCAGTCCATTATTTCACATCCCATGGGGGGTGTTTCATCACTTTCATGACCATATATGGATAATCATGCACGAGCATTGACGGTAGAACAAAGTGGTATTCATCAACACGGAGGAGCATAGGACCTGTGTACGCACGGTTGATGAATCCCAATATTTCTGTGCGTGCACTGATTCTAAATTCTGTGCTTACGTGTGGAAATAGAACATTTTCCACGCCACGTTGATGAATGAGGGCCCAGGTTATTATTATTAAAGAAATCAGATGAGACATTTCTTTTCTGAGACACAAGTAAACACACTCTCCACTTCAGACAGTCCTCCCTCTCTGCAATTCGTTCCCGCATACAACATCGCCGACAGATATATTCTTTTACTGCGAATTGTCCCAAAACAAAAACTATTCCAGGCCGCTATTTATTTTACCAACGGATTTCCAGTTCCGCGTTGACGCTTCCAGGCCGCGTCTATTCGAATCCCAACCGGTTCATGAGTGGCTACACGCTGTTTTAATAACACTGCATTATCGAGACAGCGCCCCTATGGATCTGGCAATGAATTCCAAGAATAGGGTAAATCTGCAGTGCCGTTCCGCTCTATGACATTGAGTAGCGTCGGTATTCCAATGGAATAAAGACCAAAACCACCTTGCAGTTGCAGTTACCCTCCCCGCCAGCAGGGGGTGCTGGAGCACCCGTCGCACCCCCACTTCTCGCGTCCTTGGCGGCAGCTGTTTATTTTCCTACACATGGCGTGTTAACTTGAACCCCTCTCTCTCTCTCTCTCTCTCTCTCTCTCTCTCTCTCTCTCTCTCTCTCTCTCTCTCTCTCTCTCTCTCTCTCTCTCTCACTCTCTCTCTCTCTCTCTCTCTCTCTCTCTTCTCCTCTCCTCTCCTCTCCTCTCTCTCTGGCCTTGCTCCGGTGGAGGGATTGGAGGAGGGTGTGCCATCATGTTAACGCAGCCTCAGTTAAACCTTGCGACGACTGAGTTCTGGTCATGTGACACTACACATATTTAATTGAGACCCTTTATTATTTCAATTTAGCTGGAAATATATTGATACATCATTCAGTAACATTTTCAGAGCCTTATAACAAAAACATTATTACGGTCACGATTGTGACAAGTGGGATTATTTTTACTCAAAATGTGAATATTACCAAGTCACCTTGTGTTCTTAAAACAATGACAATAAACATAGTTTTATTAGGTTGAAATAATGTGGTTGTGTACTTATAAAAATGACTTTAGGAAGAACAAAGGCAGAGGCTCTGGTCCTTGCTCCAAAGGCAGTGGGTGATGTTCTCAAGGCCTTAACATCAGACAAACCCCTCCCATTCTCCATACAGATGGATGCATCTAACCTAACCCTAAAACCGAAATAAAGTTAAAAATAAAATAGTTACAAAATCTGCCCATTTTCGCCCAAAAACCGGGCAAAATCGGCAAAAAATATTTCCTTGGTGCCCCCCTGTGCCCCAGTATAGTGCTTGGTCTAGATACGCCCCTGATCTAAACCACTCTATTGTAGCAGCTGAGAAGTTGAAGTGAGTTAGTTTGTTTAGGAGGATATTATGGTTGACACAGTCGAAAGCCTTGCTAAAGTCTAAGAAGACAGCACCAACATACTTGTTGCTATCTAGTGCACTCTTGACCTTTTCAACAAACAGACAGGTGGCTGACTCTGTTGAGTGAAGGGTACGGAATCCAAACTGCATTGGGTTAAGTGGGGTGGGGCCCAAGTCGAGATGTTTAGTCATGAGATTCGAGACCCACTTCTCTTTGGACTTTGGATATGACAGGAAGTATACTGATGGGCCTATAATTGGTCACCAGTGCCTTGTTGCCAGATTTAAAGATAGGAGTCACGTGGCCATCTTCCAGGATGATGGAACTTCCCTGGAGGAAGTGTCCTTGAAAGACACTTTTATCACTGACTTAAAAGGCCCATATATTCTCCATAAATGTTCAGGGGGGAGGGAATAAGTGCTTACCCTACAGACCCCAAGAAGTGCTGTATATTCTGTATTGTTTAATATAAATGCATTTTTTTATTCCAATACCGATTTGTATTTGAGATTCCCAAATCCCATCGGACTTGACTTCTTCGTGTCCCTCAATGAGTGTAATACCAGCATTCAACTGTATGCGCCACAGCGGTTTCTATCATCATCATCATCATCACCAGCCACGCTATGCATAAAATATAGGTCCGCGAAGACGCACGCTGAGGAGACCGTGCAAACTGCAATGGAATATGGGGCATCTCTTTATCTCTCTTTACATAATATTTTGATTCTATCCTGAATTTTTTTTTTAAAGAGCACTTTTTTTATGAGGCTCAAAAAGGCAGGTGCTCAAGCACCCCTTGGGCTCTATGTGTGCACGTGTCTGCTCTAATAGTTCTGACAACTGTCCTATAAAGTAATTTAGGGCTGGACTTTGTAAAGAAACTCAAAGTAATTAAGGGGTACTCTAATAGTTCGGACAACTGTCCTATAAAGTAATTTAGGACTGGACTTTGTAAAGAAATTCAAAGTATTTTAAGGCACTGCTCTGTTCTGTAAAGTTAATTCAGAACTGTCCTTTAAAACATTTAGGACTGAACTTTGTAAAGAAACTCAAAGTAATAAGGAGCTGCCCTATTGAATAGAATATAAATACTTTATTCACCCGAAGGAAACTTGGCACTACAAATCGGTCACAGTAAACAGTAAACATTTAGGGAAACAAAACAAGTCACGAATGAAGAATAAAATAAGCCTATGAATAAAAATACCCAGCTCCATGCATGTTTATACATTCTAATATAAAATATACAGAAGTGTACAGTAAGTGTACAGTAAGTGTAATATTGAATATTTTTAAATATACAGTAACATATACAGAAGTCTACAGTAAGTGTACAGTAAGTGTAATATTGAACAGTGTTGTTTTAAAAGTAAAAATCCAGGAAGATGGTAACTGTCAACAGTTGTTCGGACTGTTTTATAAAGTAATTTAGAATGGACCTTTGTAAAGAAACTCAAAGTGAGAAGGAGCTGCATGCTCTGCTGTTTCTGTAAAGAAACGCAGTTCTATTTCGTTATGGCTTCGCTCAGCACCAGTTGCATAATATCTCGCTTCAGTGGATATGCACTGAATAAATTTCAAAATGTACCTTTACATACCAACATCCGTCTGACCACACCCCCATCTGCTGCCTACATAAGCAGGGGTGGGGCCACACACTCATCTCCTTCTCAAATTTCATCCACATGATAGTGCCTGTATACCAATCACTTGGCGAGGAAGAAAGTATTAGCTGGAGAAAGGAAAACAGAAGAAACAAGGAGATACGTTGACATTATATCTTTATTTTCTCTCTCACTATTTTCGAGAAAATACGGCGATATTGTCTTCGTCACTGGAGTGTCTGGAAGATGATGATCATTCTAAACCTCCACCGGTTTTTTCGTATTAGGGGCTCGCGTCGCTGATATACTCCCCAATCTGCAGTCCTCCTTTGCTGCGGCTGGATGGGTTTGGCGCTCCGAACATGCAGCTGGACTGTGGAAGTCTGTTGTGAGGTACTGGTTGGTTTTCAAGCCTGGGTGAGTAATGTTGCTTGCGAGCGCCAGTTGTCTGTTAGTGCTATGGGGGTTAGCTGACAATTTTTACGAAAGCCGGACCCAGATTAGGGTCCTCTGTTCGGCCTCTTAGGCGACGGCGGAGGATCTGGGTCTGAAGCCCATTATGGTCAACTAGTGGGCCGCGACCAGGACCTGGTGATCCCAGGATTCTCTGGACAAGCGGATGCTTCTCTGTCCCGTGCAGGCCCCATCTTTCACATAAAAGTGAAAGTACACCCTAATGAGGAAATGTGGGCATGGATGTTCGTTATCGGAAGATCCATGTTCAAGTCGGCTGCAGCCCAGATGAGACTTGTGCCGGCCCCGCCGTATGTCTGGTAAAATCACTGTTGTAAACTGTGTTGACATCTCTTTTTATCTTCTCTCTTAAAGGATGAGGAGGGTTTCAGACGGCGGCCTGTCTGAAGCGTGGCTTGTTATGTCGTTGTGTACAGTTCAGGTGATAGCTGCTTAGCTTGCGTGCTAGTTGTGGCCTACCTGTTAGCCAGTCAGCTGTTAGCTGCGGCGCTAGCCCATTGTGTCACTAGGCTAGGAAACGTTAGCTTGTTGCTATCAGTCGAGAGCGGCTGTTAGCTTGATGCTACACTGTTGAACATTGCTATGACTATAACATGCCTTAAACACTCTGACTACGACGTCATCTTTGACAGAGGATGTTAGTCGAACCTACACCGGGAGCCCTGCCAGCGAGGACTGCGTCAACATGGAGAAACGTAGCGGCTGGGTGGTGCAGCGACGCTACCCTCGTCGCCGACACAGGAGATGCTGTGTTCAATTTCGGTGTCTCGTTTGCCAGATTGCAGTTCTCTTGGCCTGCGCTCAGGGTAGGAAGGTCCCGACCGGACTTTAAACACTTCTTCTTTCCTTCCCTTCTAAATGTTTTGTAATAACGATGTTTTCCAAAACGTGTGTTGCTGCAATACATTGAGGATACGACGCGTGTTGTGTGTGAATTGTCTTGTCACTGGTATAGCTTCTCTCTCCATAGAAATCGGGTTGTTGTTTACATGTGTAAAAATGATCTGGTTAGTTGTGATGAGAACATGTGTGTTCATGTAACGTTTGTGACGTGGGTGAACTCACAACTAAGGGGGTTAATTAACCTATAAAGCTAAGCTTAGTGACATGTGATTGAGGAATGAATTCTTTTCTCAGCCTGTAATGACAATGAACAGTGTGTTCACATATTAACAGGGTTACCTGTTCAAACTTGGTTGTATCAAGGGTAAGGAAGGAGGGGTGATCCCCCCGGTTTCCCTGGGGCTTCCCCACCCTCCTCTCAGACATGTTGTTTACAATATATTGTGTCACTGTGTTTGTGGGGATACGATGTAACCCTCAGCTTAATTGCTGGGGTTGTGCTTTCCGCTTGAGAAACTATATTTTCCTAAAGAAAATAATGTTTGGTCACTTATCATGTGTGCTTAGCAAGGCCTGTGGCCAATACATAATCGAGGATTCTGTATTCTCTCGTTATGAAAAACGGCGTTCCTCTGTAGCAAGAGTGTACTTTTGCCATTTTTTGTTGTGATGAAGGGTTGTGTGTGTCTTGTGATCTACAACTGGGTTAGGTTTAGCCACAGAAGCACATGTGTAAGTCTGGTACCGGGGCTCTTAAAGGGGGCCCTCTCTATTCTGTGTTTTTTCCTTAGTAAAAATCGGATAGCAGGGTAGCACATGAGCTATGTGAAGCTGTTAGATACTTCATGTAGCAGACTATGACTGTGTCATGCTCTATTTGTCATTACATCGTATCATGGGTGTGGGGTCGTAAAGGGGTGAACTGGTAATCCTTTCCTCCCCTTTTCTGATTGGTCAGGGGTTAAAACCTCCTGTCCTTCAAGGTTCCTGTCACGTTGCTGTTCGGCACGTTACAGGGTAAGAGGGGGGGGGGGGGGTTTCCTGGTCCCACGCCCTGGAAGATTGGGTGTGTGCACCGCAGAAATTCCCCCGCCATAGAGTACGTCACTGTGTGCATCTCTGTTGGTAAGACTTCCGTGAGTTGTTCAGGTCCATGTTATGGATCTGTTTCAGGGAGTTGTCAGAGCTCCTCCTCACAAAGCTCCTCCTCGGGCCTTCTGTGAGTTCGGACTCTCCTTCCCTGTGAGGGAGCCTCCTCAGAGTTCAGAGCCTCCTCCTCAGATTGTCAAGGTGAGTAGAACTTCAAAAAGGAGTTCTGCTCTATTGTGTGTGTATTCGATTCAATTCGATTATTGAGTGTGTATTGGTTCAGTGCCTCCTCCTCGGAGAGCCCTAACCCAAATATTACATAGCTCAATGTTGCAATATATTCTTTTCAATCTATACAGCTCGCATGGAAAGTCTCTCTGGGGATTTCCGTCTCCTCCCTATGGCGAGGGTGGTGGGATGTAAAAATGTAAAAAAAAATTACCCTCAGCTGCGTCACGTGGGATTCATGTCAGTCTGTGTTTCTTTCTTTTTTAAATAAAAAGAGGAAGGAACATGAAGCACGACGGCTCCGTGTCGTTCTCCCAGGCGACTTGGAGGAACAATGTTTGGTGTCTTGCTAGACTATCCATTGATGTGTTTGGGTCTAGACGCATACATAGTGCTGGCTCGGTGTGTTTCTGTTAATAATCACGCAGGGGCTAAGTGCGCCTTGGTTGCTTGTTATTAAAACAGCGTTTTTATAGGGCAACTGGGATGGAGTTTTGTCTCTTCCGAGCGCCAGTTTACTAGGTTGTCTCGATGAATTCTCGTTCATATCTGGGGGATGTTAACGGAATAGATCAGAACATGGGTAGAGGGGTCTCACGCCCTTGGGGTGGGCCACTGAGCACGGTCCAAATGGGACCGTCTGGGTGGCGCCCTCTTTTCATGTTTTAGATCGACACGCATACCTACCCCCTCTTCTGGAGTGGGCATGTCGGCGTGGTTAGGACACGGGACTGGTCTGGTCGCGCTGGTCCAGGTTAGTTAAACCCGTTGTCCGCCGGGGATGCAGATCTGCTGTTCTGGTACCCTGAGGGACTTGTGCTTTTTTGGGGGGGAAAAATGCCGGGTCGGCCCGGGTGTCACAGGGTTAGGCGTTATGGAGACCCTTTGTTGGGTACATGTTGTACTCTGCACTATCGTAATGGCTTACGGCCATACCAACATGTACACGCCCGATCTCGTCCGATCTCGGAAGCTAAGCAGGTTCGGTCCTGGTTAGTACTTGGTTGGGAGACCGCCTGGGAATACCAAGTGCGGTGTGCTTAGGGCTGGTTCTCCATTCTTTTCGCTCCTCTCTCACGCGTGGCGAAGAGGGGGCTGTTGGGGTGGTCTTGGACCTCCTCTGGTAACCCTGTGCTTCCCGAGCCGCCGGGCCCGGTCCAAAGTAATGTTTCGTCGACCCGTAGGCCTGGAATAACTGAAAACTGAAACACTTGTACTGCGGTATAGCCAGTGTATACCCGCAGGTGTGTTTTGGAGTTTTTTCTTGAGGGGTTATAGGAACAACCACCGTCTGTACCGAGAGGGTAGTTGATTCCCTGGTATGTTGGAGCAGTGTCAACTCCCGGGTTGCCCGGTTGAGTGTGCCCCTGCACGTTCATGACGTCTGCCAATCATGTCAGCCTTCTCTGCCTCGACCCCTCTGGGTGGGGTTTTTTTGATGGAAGCTTTGTCATGGTGATCAACAACGCCAGCATACGCCCCTTCTGCCGGGGGGGCTAATTCAGCTGACTCCTTTGGCGCCTGTCTCGTCCGCAGTGCTCCAGGCTCAGGTTACAGCCTGCTGCCTGGTTTCCCCGGTGCGCTGCCTGCTTCCGTTGGTTAACCTTTTTTGAGTGCTTACGGCCATGCTGACTGCCTGTTCTGCAGGGTCAGTGTGCCAGGCGGTGTGCTATTGGGGGGAAAAGGCCCGCTCTTGGAGGGGCCTTATCCGAATACGCTGGCGATGTGGGGTGCGGTGTCACTAAGTGACCGCCTGGTGGGGTCTTGATGCCTGGCGTCATTGACCTCTCCGGGCCCCGTTTTTCCAGGGGATCCAGTCCCTTCGGTGGGTCTGGGTCTTTCTTCGCGCTCCGCTGCTACAGCCTTGCCACGGGGTTGGGTTGCTCTTGACCCCGTGATTTTGGGGGCAGTAACGAGGTTTGTTCCTTCCGTTCGTCCCGGGTGGCATGCGGGTTGTGCGTGTGTGTAGTCGTGGGGTCAAGCCATGGTCTGCTCACCCTGTGCATTGAGTTGCTGGAGTTCCTCTTCGCACGGTCGGATCCGTCTCCCTCCCGTAAGCCTCCAATAGGGGGGGTATCCTCCATTAGGGAGGGTCGGGGGGCTCGGTCCTCCCCGGTCTGATGGTTGTGGGGGGCCTCAGTGGGGTACATTTGTCGAGCTATGGCTCCCGCTCAGCTCCTGTTATGCAACTGGTGCTGAGCGAAGCCATAACGAAATAGAACGTAAGGTTATGTATATAACCAAGTTCTATGAGTTATGGTGCGCTCAGCACCAGGACGCCGCTGCGGCCCTTGATCTTTCATTGTGGTGAAATTTGTTGGGAAGGAGATGAGTGTGTGGCCCCACCCCTGCTTATGTAGGCAGCAGATGGGGGTGTGGTCAGACGGATGTTGGTATGTAAAGGTACATTTTGAAATGTATTCAGTGCATATCCACTGAAGCGAGATATTATGCAACTGGTGCTGAGCGCACCATAACTCATAGAACTTGGTTATATACATAACCTTACGGCAACACTATAACCAGACTACCATGAGAACGGGAAAAAGCACCATTTCTGCTGCGCAGATCAGAAGCCAAGTATATGGAGAACTATTTTATTGCACTGCACTGTTGCATAATTTTACTCTGTCTATTCTATTTTACTATTTTTATTATTGTCTATTTTTAAACTGCAATAGAATCAAACCATAAACAAGATGGCATATGATGTTAGATCCTAATGTGACATTTTGTATTTTTTTCTGTTGTGAAGCACTTTGAGCTGCAATTCTTGTATGAAAGGTGCTATACAAATAAAGTTTATTATTATTCTTATTCTTATTATTCTTATTCTTATTATTATTATTATTATTATTATTATTATTATTATTATTATAATAATAATTATTATTATTATTATTATTATTATTATTATTATTATTATTATTATTATTATTATTATTATTATTATTATTATTATTATTATTATTATTATTATTATTATTATTATTATTATTATTATTATTATCTCACCCCTCTCTCTTCATCCTCTCATCCCTCTCTTCATCCTCACATCCTTCTCTTCATCCTCTCACCCCCCAATTAATCCTCTCATGGATTATCCACTCTTTCCATATAAGGGAATTTAAGTGTTTGTATACAATCCCTGTTGTTTAATTGCTAGCATGTCTTGTGTTGTTCACTGCTTCACAACTAAACCACTCAGGTTTATCTTGATAGTAGGCCTAATGTGTTTTTTTTTTAATGTTTTTTAAGAGGATTTCTTATTTTTAAATTGACTCAGCTCTTGATAGGGCTGACAATAATGACCTGAAACATGTTTGGATTCTGAAATGTTTGTTGTAAAACATACTATATTTTGAGTCATAATGGGTTAAGAAAATTCCAAAAAGCATATTTTCCATCTAACAGTCAAACTCTTTAAAAACACAATATTCTCCAAATTTAAAGGACCACTGCTGTCATTTTGACTTCTCCCAGTTACCATTGAGTCCCTGTCTTTAACATATTGTGTGTTCATAGGTGTATAAAGGGTATGGTTTGATAGATCTCAGCCTACCTTCCACACTGCCATTGAGGTTGAAAGGGGGTTATTATTATTATAATAATAACAATAATAATAATAATAATAATAATAATAATAATAATAATAATAATAATAATAATAATAATAATAATAATAATAATAATAATAATAATAATAATAATAATAATAATAATAATAATAATAATAATAATAATAATAATAATAATAATAATAACAGTAATAATAACAGTAATAATAACAGTAATAATAACAGTAATAATAATAATAATAACTGTAGAAGATAATCACAGTAATAAAATACATACAAAATAAATTATTCATTTATTGTTGAAAAGGAGTGGAATAATACTACTTGAATCTTGAAAGTCACTATATTCACCCTTGTGAAAATATCTAAGCCTTTTACTTTGCCTAATAATGTGGTTTAAAAATGTTTGCATCATTCAGGAGCAACCGGGAGTTAATAGCAAGCGCACCGCACTGAATGCAGAGGTTCTGTTATGGTTTGTAACCGACCCCAATCGCACAACACAAGACAGGTATGAGAGTAAGCCAAAACAGGGCAATTATTTATTACATAACAAAAAGCGGCACAGTCCCTTTAAGGGAGAACACAAAAACACTAGAGTCAAGGAATATGGAACTGTGCCTTTAAGAGGCGAACAGGCTAAGGGACTAAGGCTAAGGGACAGGGCCAGGGCTAAATGTCAAGGACCAGGACCAGGGGCACTGGAGAGGGGGACAGGGACAGAGGCCCGGAGAGGCAGGCTGGAGACAGGGACAGAGAACAGGGTTAAGGCCTTGGACAGGGCGAGGGCCAGAGCTGCTTACAGGGATGAGGACAGGGTTCCGACGGCGGAGGCCGGGCACGGGGACAGGGGCCCGACGGCGGAGGCCTGGCACGGGAACAGGGGCCCGACGGCGGAGGCCTGGCACGGGGACAGGGGCCCGACGGCGGGGGCCTGGCACGGGGACAGGGGCCCGACGGCGGAGGCCTGGCACGGGGACAGGGGCCCGACGGCGGAGGCCTGGCACGGGGACAGGGGCCCGACAGCGGGGGCCTGGGCACGGAGATCCTCCTCGGATGCTGCAGACGGGCAGCGCAGAACAAAGGGGTCCCAGGGGACCGGGGCGAAGAGACGCCATCCTCCCGTGGAAATAGGGAGCGATGCGCGCCGTCTTGAGGTCTGGAGTGGGAACACCACTCCAGGCTTGGCACGGAGATCCTCCTCGGATGCTGCAGACGGGCAGCGCAGAACACAGGGGTCCCAGGGGACCGGGGCGAAGAGATGCCATCCTCCCGTGGGAAAATAGGGAGCGATGACGCGCCGGCTTGACGTCTGGAGTGGGAACACTGGAAAACCTCCCATAGAGAATTAGAGAGCGAAGACGGTGTCCCACTCCAGGCAAACGGCGACAGCTGGTGATGGCTGGCACGTCGTCTCACGCCGGAGATGCGGCCAGTGATGGTAACGTACAGGATGGTAACGTATAGAACTCCATGAACACAGAGTGAACACAGATACAGAACGACCCGACCAGGACTGGAAGGAAGGTCCAGGTATATAAAGCCCTCTGGGGCGCTAATCACAAACTATGACAGCTGCGTGAAGGTAGAGGAACAGAATGTCCAAGGGTGGGGGCTGGTGAAGGAGAGTAGAAGGCAGGGAAAAGTTCTCACAAGGGTGGGGGCTGGTGAAGAGTAGGAGGCAGGGAAAAAAGGTCCAGGGAACAGGCGAATCCTCACAGTACCTCCCCCTCCACGGGAGCCACCGGGCGACCGAAACACTACCATGACGGGGCAGAACACTAACATGGCGGTCAGAACACTAACATGACGGGGCAGAACACTAACACGACGGTCAGAACACTAACATGACGGTCAGAACACTACCATGACGGGTCAGAACACTACGGAATCAGACAGCGGGGCAGGGGACAAGACAAGGCAACAAACAAAAAAAAACTGGGCCATGCTAGCAGGGGAAGCTACACCTAAAGTGGGGCTAGCAGAGGGACTGGGTAGCTGCCAGAGCATTGCTAGCTACAGGGCCTATGCTAGCTGTACTGCTACATTAGCATAGAGGCTGCGCTAGCTGCCGGAGCTAGGCTAGCAGACAGGGCTGGACTAGCAAATGAGAACAAGCTAGCTGGAAGGACAGTCCTAGCTGTGGGGAACAGGGTAGCTAACAGGGGAGTCAACAGGGGAAACTAACAGGGTAACTAACAGGGGAACTAACTCACATACACTGTCTGTGCTGGCTGGGGTCGTCGACTGGTCGGGTCGTAATGTTATGGTTTGTAACCGACCCCAATCGCACAACACAAGACAGGTATGAGAGTAAGCCAAAACAGGGCAATTATTTATTACATAACAAAAAGCAGCACAGTCCCTTTAAGGGAGAACACAAAAACACTAGAGTCAAGGAATATGGAAAATGCGGCACTGTGCCTTTAAGAGGCGAACAGGCTAAGGGACTAAGGCTAAGGGACAGGGCCAGGGCTAAATGTCAAGGACCAGGACCAGGGGCACTGGAGAGGGGGACAGGGACAGAGGCCCGGAGAGGCGGGCTGGAGACAGGGACAGAGAACAGGGTTAAGGCCTTGGACAGGGCGAGGGCCAGAGCTGCTTACAGGGATGAGGACAGGGTTCCGACGGCGGAGGCCGGGCACGGGGACAGGGGCCCGACGGCGGAGGCCTGGCATGGGAACAGGGGCCCGACGGCGGAGGCCTGGCACGGGGACAGGGGCCCGACGGCGGGGGCCTGGCACGGGGACAGGGGCCCGACGGCGGAGGCCTGGCACGGGGACAGGGGCCCAACAGCGGGGGCCTGGGCACGGAGATCCTCCTCGGATGCTGCAGACGGGCAGCGCAGAACAAAGGGGTCCCAGGGGACCGGGGCGAAGAGACGCCATCCTCCCGTGGAAATAGGGAGCGATGCGCGCCGTCTTGACGTCTGGAGTGGGAACACCACTCCAGGCTTGGCACGGAGATCCTCCTCGGATGCTGCAGACGGGCAGCGCAGAACACAGGGGTCCCAGGGGACCGGGGCGAAGAGATGCCATCCTCCCGTGGAAAATAGGGAGCGATGACGCGCCGGCTTGACGTCTGGAGTGGGAACACTGGAAAACCTCCAGTAGAGAATTAGAGAGCGAAGACGGTGTCCCACTCCAGGCAAACGGCGACAGGTGGTGATGGCTGGCACGTCGTCTCACGCCGGAGACGCGGCCAGTGATGGTAACGTACAGGATGGTAACGTACAGAACTCCATGAACACAGAGTGAACACAGATACAGAACGACCCGACCAGGACTGGAAGGAAGGTCCAGGTATATAAAGCCCTCTGGGGCGCTAATCACAAACTATGACAGCTGCGTGAAGGTAGAGGAACAGAATGTCCAAGGGTGGGGGCTGGTGAAGGAGAGTAGAAGGCAGGGAAAAGTTCTCACAAGGGTGGGGGCTGGTGAAGAGTAGGAGGCAGGGAAAAAAGGTCCAGGGAACAGGCGAATCCTCACAGGTTCAGCGCACAGGGCTTGTAGTAGAGCGTGAGCGCCATGGTATTCAAGTATTGTTCCACCCATTTCCTTCCAATATCAAAGGCAGTGTGAATGGCTGTGAGATCAGAAGTGAGATCATTTTACCTAAAACAAAAGACGTGGGCCACTCAGCTACTTGCCAAACACTCACCCTGAAGTTGATGAAATGGTCCACTTTTCAATGGAGAGGAGGTTGACATCTTGACTTGAACGTTATATTCCTTATTTTCTTTCAAAGACTGAATGTCAGCCTCCAGAAAGCAGACTCACCACTGAAGTTTTGATAAAGTGGACCACCCAACGACTTTGGGGGCAGTGTGACAAATAGATCACACACGTTTTATGTTTAGGTGATATAAAATGGATCTGAGCAAGTACAATTTAATTACTGTACATAACATACAGTCACCCCAGGGATCTTTTTTTATTATGAATTTTATTTTATTTTTATACAATTAACCAAAGACAAAACCAAAATGGTTGAACTTGCTCCAGATATTACAAAATCGTCTGGGTTTCCTTTTTAGGTTTTTCTTTCCTTTCCTTTTTTTTGCTAGGCACACAAGCAGCCCTTGTGATCTCCACCTGTCCCTGGTTGGCGGTCGTTCATCCTTCCACCCCAGGGATCTTAAGTTCATCTGAAGATACATTAATTTGCCCGGGTGCAATATGAAGCTAGCCTAGCGTGAGATTACATAATACAACTGGGGACCAGAGAACCCCCCTCCTCTGAGCACAATCCATGCTGCTTTTCATACTGGACACCTGCAGCTCCTGATGTAATATGTGCTTGTGTGTGTGCATGTAATGTGTGCTTGTGTGTGTGCATGTAATGTGTGCACAAGTACTCTATATGTATGTATGTATGTATGTATGTGTAACGGTTGTGACAACGTCCCCTAAAACTTCGATGCCCCGAGTGGTAGTCGAACCCCGGTCTCCCACACCGCAGGCAGCAACACAGACCGCTATACCAAGAGGTGAATCCACTTCTAAGTACTGGGTCTATGAGTCTTTTGAGGATGTGAGAGTGAGTTTAACCCATAGCACCGCTACTCACCCCAGCCCTTCTTGACTGCGCTTCACGATACCATCCGTTACACTCACCCTCTCAAACTCACTCCACTCCACCCAAGGCATCCGGGTCAATCGGCACCATTGTAACGGTTGTGACAACGTCACCTCAAACTTCGATGCCCCGAGTGGGAGTCGAACCCCGGTCTCCCACACCGCAGGCAGCAACACAGACCGATATACCAAGAGGTGAATCCACTTCTAAGTACTGGGTCTATGCGTCTTTTGAGGATGTGAGAGTGAGTTTAACCCATAGCACCGCTACTCACCCCAGCCCTTCTTGACTGCGCTTCACGATACCATCCGTTACACTCACCCTTTCAAACTCACTCCACTCCACCCAAGGCATCCGGGTCAATCGGCACCATTGTAACGGTTGTGACAACGTCACCTCAAACTTCGATGCCCCGAGTGGGAGTCGAACCCCGGTCTCCCACACCGCAGGCAGCAACACAGACCGCTATACCAAGAGGTGAATCCACTTCTAAGTACTGGGTCTATGCGTCTTTTGAGGATGTGAGAGTGAGTTTAACCCATAGCACCGCTACTCACCCCAGCCCTTCTTGACTGCGCTTCACGATACCATCCGTTACATATGTATGTATGTATGTATGTATGTATGTATGTATGTATGTATGTATGTATGTATGTATGTATGTATGTATGTATGTATGTATGTATGTATGTATGTATGTATGTATGTATGTATGTATGTATGTATGTATGTATGTATGTATGTATGTATGTATGTATGTATGTATGTATGTATGTATGTATGTATGTATGTATGTATGTATGTATGTATACATACATGTGTGTGTGTGCCCAGTGTTCTTTTTGTTAATTAAAGGCAACAGATAAAAACTGAACTATTGCTCAGCATCCTTGGCAAATATAGAGAAGACAAAGTTGACTTTTTGAGAATTTACACATGGATATACAATTTTGCAAGATTATGATTATCACAGTCAAGGAAGAGGAATAATACATTTTCATGTGAAAACCTATCATAGATATTGTCAATTGTAAATCTGGAGATACAGTATGTTGCCATACATTTATTTTGTAAAAGCACAGTATCAAAATAAATAGATGTTCTATTAATAGCAGGCTTACAGGTACATTTTATAGTCATATTGATATACAGATAGGCATATGATCTGTCAAAGCGGTAGCTTGAATATCAACAACAACATTATTTACTAACTAATAACTAAATCAACCAAAGGTCAATTCAAGGCTATATCTTGCCTTGTTACACCTTGTAAGACTGTTTATCTCCATACACCTAGTCACATATCTGTATCTGTTTTTATATTCTAACCATTAAAGATTAAAACAGATTAAGATTAAACTGCACTTGAAGAAGTCTTTATTCGTAGCACACATTGCAATGTAGTCATGCAGCGAACACACACATGTGATGGGCAACACATAGGAACACACATGCATTTTATTTGGGTTGCCAAAATGTCTTCTCTGAGCTTGACCTATCCCATCGTCCTTCCCCCCAAGCAGACACGGGTTGCGGAGTGGGGTCGTACCCGGGGACCATTCCAAGTGCTCCTGTCCATCTTCGTCAGGGACGTGACAGCATTAGTGATCTGTTCTGCATGTTTTTCCATTGGGTTTAACTCTTTTTCTGGAGGGGAAACCCTTGCGAGCAAGGGGAGAACATGCTAACTCCACACAGAAAGGCCCGGGAGATACTACACCTGGGTACCTGACAACCCGGCAACCTGGTCGCCAAGCGGGAATCGAGTTTTTGTCCAATTTGATACAAAGTACATCTTATTACGTCTTATCAGTTCTAGCTTTTTAAAATGTTATACAAAGTATGGCTATTACATATTATTAGTTCTAGTTTTGTCCAATAAGTACACCTTATTATGTATTATTAGTGTACTGTAAAATAAAGTGAGACCCAGCATTTTTCCAGATAAATAGCTTTTCATGATCCAGACCCTGTAACACTGTAATACTTTTTCAAAATGTAATAACCTTTTCCTTCAGAAGAACTTTAAAATGTAATAACACTGGCAAATGTAATAACACAACGGAAAAGGTTATTAACATGTCACAGTGTTATTACATTTCCCGGTGTTACAGACCCCATAGTGTGTTCCCTCCAGTAAAGGAACATCTGCCATCTTCCAACAGGTTGTGATTCAAGATGACAGTTCTACACCACATCTCTCTATCAGTGGGAGGCACATTTAATGAATGAATGACTG
Source organism: Notolepis coatsorum (assembly GCF_963971535.1). Taxonomy (NCBI): domain Eukaryota; kingdom Metazoa; phylum Chordata; class Actinopteri; order Aulopiformes; family Paralepididae; genus Notolepis; species Notolepis coatsorum. The sequence goes on from NC_140184.1 coordinate 32,515,905, forward strand.
ACTGTCTGTCTGACAAATTGGTTGATTAGCTTGCTGGATGGCTGACTGTCTGGTTGACTATACAAATGACTGACCAGCTGATCGACTCGCTCGCTGAGTGACTGACATGTCGAAAAACAATTATCCTCCGTGACAGCATAAACTCTGGGTAATTAATTTGATGTGTTCGCTACAACATCTGCAGGTAGTTAGCTATCACAGGAGTCACAGAGATATGTTGTTGTTGTCTGTGATTTACTGCGACTTACTTCTGATTTGTTACTGTTGCTGAGTTTTTTTTCTTCTTCTCAAGTTCTCTGAGCATGGATGCTCTTCTTCAGCAACGCCCTGCTTCACACTCACACAGTTACACACACTCACACAGTTACACACACTCACACAGTTACACACACTCACACAGTTACACACACTCACAGTCACACTCACAGTTACACACACACTCGCACTCACACTCACACCGCTACACACACTCACACTCACACAGTTACACACATTCACACCCGGGAGCTGCCCTACAACCACCACTAAGCAGCTCCATTGGAGCAGTTGGGGGTTAAGTGCCTTGCTAAAAGGCACTTCAGCAGTTGGTATTGAAAGACAGGAGAGTGTTATTAATGTATTTCCCCCCCCAGATATTTTCCTACCGGTCCAGGGGATCAAACCGGCGACCTTTCAGTCACAAGCCCACTTCTCTAACCTTCAGGTCACCGCTGCCCCCCTGATGTTGTTGTGGTGGTGCCGTGGTGTGTGTGTGTGTATGTGTATGTGTATGTGTGAGAGAGAGAGAGAGAGAGAGAGAGAGAGAGAGAGAGAGAGAGAGAGAGAGAGAGAGAAAGAGAGAGAGAGAGAGAGAGAGAGAGAGAGAGAGAGAGAGAGAGAGAGAGAGAGAGAGAGAGAGAGAGAGAGAGAGAGAGAGAGAGGCAGTGAGACGGAGAGAGAGGCAGGGAGGCAGAGAGGCAGTGTGACAAGGGGGGAATATGCGTAGTGCCCAATTAACTGCTCATGTTGATGATATATCGTTTCCATTAAATTGACATCGGGTCTCATTCTCCAAGGACTTACAACAAAAAGGGCTTTCTCTTAGGGCCATTTGAGACCTTTTCGGGACGATTTTTGGATTCACCAACCGTCCCAATAAAACATATAATTAATATTATATTATAATATATTGTCTATATTCATGTCTTGCCCGAAAAGGTCTCAAATGGCCCTAAGAGAAAGCCCTTTTTGTTGTAAGTCCGTTGGAGAATGAGACTGTCTTTACAGAACGCCCATATAGAGCCAATAATCAACAGCTCAACGCGTCTGTTTCCTCCTCAGTGTTGGTGGAAGCGCTGAATTGATACAGTCCGACAGCCTGGCAAGTTAAGCAGCAGGTATCTCTGCTGTCATCGGCCCTCTCCTTGACAACACTATCTCGCCCATTCTGCCACAAATGCTTTCTTTCTCACTCTCTCTTTCTGTCTCCTCTTTCAGGATCTATCACTTCCAATTATCTGTCTTCCTCTCTCTCCATTTCTCTCCAGTCCAAACCACTTGATGCAGACTCCTCTCTTTTCTCCCTCATACTTTCTCTCCCTCGCGCTCTCTCTCTCTCTCTCTCTCTCTCTCTCTCTCTCTCTCTCTCTCTCTCTCTCTCTCTCTCTCTCTCTCTCTCTCTCTCTCTCTCTCTCTCTCTCTCTCTCTCTCTCTTTCTCACCCTCTCTCTCTCCCTCTCCCTCTCTCCTCATTAAATCAGCCAGTAGTTGCTGTCTGTGATGAAAACAGAAAAGGAGAGTGAGGATGCTGTACAGGAGATGATCTTGTCCACTAATCTGCGGTGTCACATCACTACAGCTACACAGAATGAACTGGAAAAGAAGGAGGAGTTTACTGACATGTGATTATCTGGTAATCAGACTTGACTATTTGGTTTGGCATTGATAGGAAGGATCAATGAGTGAGTGAGTGAGTGAGTGAGTGAGTGAGTGAGTGAGTGAGTGAGTGAGTGAGTGAGTGAGTGAGTGAGTGAGTGAGTGAGTGAGTGAGTGAGTGAGTGAGTGAGTGAGTGAGTGAGTGAGTGAGTGAGTGAGTGAGTGAGTGAGAAAGAGAGACTTATTAAGCTTAATTTATACTTCTGCAGAAATGGATAGTAAACAGGCGTGGAGGCCATCGGCAGCGTTTTACAGAGGCCGTAGATAAGACTCTCAGACGAACGAGGAATATGACTATGATATGTTATGATAAACAACTATGATATGTTTATCATATCAATATAACTATGATATGTTATGATAAACAACTATGATATGTTTATCATATCACTATAACTATGATATGTTATGATAAACAACTATGATATGTTTATTATATCAATATAACTATGCACCAAGCACCGCGGATGGTGAGGTGCAGAGGCTGAATCTGTTTGATCAACAAAGGAATCTGTGGAGGATAACACTCCTTGTAGTATTCACTCTTGAAAGATTAATAAGAAAGGGGTCATGTTAATTATTTAAAAAAAGATTGTCATGCACCTACGGTATATGCTGTTTAGCACGATGACGATCCTTGTAACAAAGCTATTCATAAAGAAATTGAACAAGGGGTTTGGTGTTTTTCATTTAAAATTGATAGACTTTAAAGGCTAATCTTGAAATCAGCAAGCTAGCAGCTCCTGGCACACCACTATGAATGATTTGGGCACGAGGACACACATAGAATGGACACAAATAGAATGGACACACATAGAATGGACACACATACAATGGACACACATACACGCGTGCTATACCATGAATTAGTGATACCCTACCACACTGTGAGGCCTGGGCTGCTGTGCGCTGCTGGAGGGTCTGCAGTAAATTGAACCGTACACCTTCCAAGATTTTGTAACAATGCGGAGGGGGCCACGCAGACCGTGTTGCAATGATTGCCGTTGCTATGGTGACAGAATGAGCACTCCGTTCCTCGATTTGATTTGATGTGTTTCTGAGGATACAGAAGAGACATATTGGCGCTTCTCTATTGAGCAGCACGGCACAGTACAGGACAGCAAGCCTAGCCATCCTGTGCCATGTTGCCTGTATGCTTCTCCATCACACAACAGACTGTGAAGGGAGTCGGGAAGGTGGGAGAAGTAAAGCTAGTTAGTTAGTTAGTTGCTGAGACTCTTTATTTATTATCTTATGTTTGCAGGTTAAGTATTTAATGTTCACTTTTGAAATCAGCTGACCACACTGACCAATCTCCATACTAATACATGAAATGCTCAAATTAAACTCATATTATAAGTTGATACATCTAGTGATCTATGCACAGAAACAATAATTATTCAGAGAATCTCTTAGTTACGGCAAAATTGTGTAAGAAATGTTGTGTTTAGGTGAAGTCGTTATGTTTGCTATTTGGTTAAACAAGATGGCTTATGGCCAAGCACTTTCTCACTATAGTACGTCACGGTGACCAATTGCAGCCACTCTTATTGTCTGGGACCAAATACGGCCACGCCCCACTGCCAGCAAAAAGTGGGAATCTCTAGAATGGGTTTGGGGCGGCGCTGTATACGGAAGTAGCTCTCAAGGTGACGATTAGACAACACTTTTTTGTTGTCAGTAGATGGCAGCATTGGTTTAAAATTAAAGGCTGAAAATGTTGAGAACTACAACACTGCATTTCCCAAGAGCGTTAGCACAGGTCGCAGGTCACTGGGATGTGTCTATATTCTCCGACGTGATCTGAACAGCGTTAAACTATTACTGCGACCTCGGTATAGCGACCGAGAATGGCCAACTAATTATCTTAACAAAAGTGCGCTGGTAGCGTTACATATGTTGTCTAAAGGGGGACATATGGTACAATTTAAGATTCTAATGATAATCGGCATATAAAGGACAAGATAAAGAATTGTTAATTTGTAAGAAACCTCAATGAAAACAGCGCAGGGTCCTATTATTATGAAAATGTGATAGAATCCTATAAAAATGTGGACGCATTTGGCCTATGTTCCGTTACATGCTTAGAAAGTAGTCTACATTAATTGGATGTGGTGAATTATCAGGTGTGCCGTAATGTCTTATAAATGGAGACATCCAGTGGTTGTTTAGTCTCAACATTGTACAGAACATTCATAGCAGTCTGTTTCA
>NC_140184.1:32525345-32560345 GCF_963971535.1 Notolepis coatsorum
TGTTTAACCTGCTCATACATTAAACAACATTATTTAATGATGAACAAATCAAGTACAAACAATGTTAATAATGAGTTATAAATAATGTAGAACTAATCTGTAAATGTTATACAAATATAGTTATACATGATTTAATAATCATTTATGAATGTATATAAATGGTTTGTTCATGATTAGTTCATTATCCACTAATGCGTTATAAATACTTTGTAAATGTTATACAAATATAGTTATAAATGATTTACTAATCATTTATGAATGTATATACATGGTTTGTTCATGATTAGTTCATTATCTACAAATACCTTATAAATGTATTATAACAGGGTGTTATTATAAAGTGCTACCCACAATACAGTTGCACCTTTGGAGATCTATTTCAGAACCACAACCCGCCCCTCCTTTCCCTCCCCCCTCTCATTACTGCACCGACAACACGCTTTCACTGATGCGTAAATTCCAGGAATATGACTAATAGTCATCATTTATCTGTTCAAAAGCTGTCATGAGTTGTCATGGTATGACAAATACAAATGCAGTTACTGTTAACTTGCATGCGATACGTTCCACAGACTTTTTTAGAGTAGATCAAACGTTATAGTTATTAATCAGAGAGTTGTTGTCAGAGAACAGCATACATATTAGTATATACGCTGCCTAAAAATAACCCACCTGATCTGGCAGGGGAGAGAAGGTGGGGTGTGTGCAAGGTCTGCTGTTTTATACTCTAAACAACGTCCAGTATGAACCACGCCCACTTCCGGTCTTCTACCTGAATACAGATCATTTTGTTGGTTGAACAGATGACATTTCCGCACACAAACACACAAACACACAAACACACACACACAGACACACACACTTGGACTTAGCTGTTCACACACCAACACACACAAACATCAATCTTCATTTGATTCGATGGTGCCAAAGTCAACAATAAATGGTAAATGGCTGCATTTATATAGTGCTTTTATCCACACATTCACACATCGACAGTGGTGCCAACCTGCTCATCGGGAGTAGTTAAGGGTTAAGTGTCTTGCTCAATAACAGTTCGACACACTGCCCGGGAGGAGCGGGAATCGAACCGGGAACCTCCGGATTACCAGACGACTGCTCTACCTCCCGAGCCACTGTCGCCCCCCCAACCATAACCATATCTCACTCATTTTAGGTGGTTGTGGCTTTTATTTTGTCCATGCCCCAATGCAATGCAAACTGACAGTTTCTGTTGACTTGGGCATCCAACCATATAGCCCTGGCCGGCATCCTTACAGCTATGCCAAGGTGAGCACTGGCGTGTACTGTTAGCTGGCTTGGTTGACATTTGGTACAATGGCACTGAGTTTCAATGCCCTGCTAAACATGCTTGATGTGACAAGGTGGCCTGGTGAGGGGGGGGGGGGGGGGGGGGGGCACAGGCCTCAGCAGGTGGCACCAAGCACTGCTCTGTAGTTTTTTGGAAAGCAGGCACTCTGCATGCCCAGGCTGCCACGCTCTGATGGGCATGATTTCCCAAGCATCACAGTCTTGGGGGGATGCAGAGGCCATACCTAATATAGGACACAAGCACTCAGTGTATTAATGCATTCCCCCAAATGTTTATCTCTGTTTGATGCCTTCTGCTAATTGCTCTCTTTATCCCTTCTGTAATACATTCTGGATTACACTCTGAGGAGCGCAGGCTATATGGATAATTAGCCCCTTAAGCCCGATCGGTCCGGTACCAGGTTGCGATTTAAAGACCCTAACCCTATCAAAACAGCAGTCAAAGTATATATTTTCAGCACTATATTTGTTTACCAATGGTTTTTCAGAAAATTCGCCTAAGAATACATACCTAAGTAAATGGAAGATTGCTCCACTTCTACAAGGTCAATTTGGTATCTAGGGACATCTATGGACCTCAGTGAATGTATTCCCAGTATCAGAAATATTGTGTCTATTACTAGGCTTGCTTGTAGCAACAAAATAAACCATTCAGGATTTTGCAAGGTCATTGCATTATTGCATAGATTATTTCACTTAAAGGCATACTTAAACTAACATCTTATTCCTGAATGTGGCCATTCAGAACGGGCCGATTGCTTGGCTCCCAGTATTGCTGCTTGCAGCGCTGTTGGGGGTGTGCTTATTCGGAGCATGTGCCCGTTTGGAGCGGGCCAATTGCCTGGCCCCCAGAAGTGCTGATTGCAGCTTTCTAGAGAACCGACTTCAGTTCAGTTCAGTTCAGTTATTTTTTATTTCGGGCTTTGGACACATAACAACGGTCATTTCATAAATCACCAACGTTTTACCAGCTGCTATTGCAGCATTGTCCAATTGTCCGAAAAGGGCTAGGGAGAAGCACTAGGCTTGTCGGGCCCTACCCCTGAAGACTTACGTTTCATTTTTATTTTTATTTTTTCATTTACATACATACATAGTAGATACATATAGTACACATTTCAGTGCACACATATAGTATATAGACTTCATGCTTGACACTGCACTTCTTTGGGTCCTCAGCAATACACGTGCCAAGTGTGAAGTCGATATGATATGTGAAGGACATATATACATACATGCATATAAATACAGGCAGACAGACAGACAGACATTCCGTCCTTTATAATGCTGTGACTAAAATTAACAAAATAAAAGCCTTCCGAAAGTGTACCCTAATGGATGCATGCATTATGTAACAAGTAATAAGCACAACTAAAAGGAGAAAACCTTCAAGGGAAAGAAGGGACCGCACACTCCACAGGACTGGTTTTTGCTTATTTATTGTTTGCACAACGCGTTTCGCTATCGCTTCCTCAGGTGCAACCAGATGTGCACAAGTCTTATTTAGTTTAATATATATATGTATATATATATGTACAGGGCCGCCTGGGAGAAATGCGAGGCCCTGTGCGAGATTTAAACGCGAGCCCACCCCCCCCCCCCCCCCCCCGCCCCCTAAAAGGTATAAAAAAAAATAAAAAAAATATATATATATATTTTTTTTTTATTTTTTTTTTATATACAGTCAACATATTCTTAAATAATAGCGCTGCCCGAGGCTGGGCATGATACAGTCAACATATAGCAAGAGAGAGAGCGAGAGAGAGCTCCCGTTCTACAGTCAATATACAGTGTTATCGCTGCACAGACCCGGCAATGCCCCTGACCCTCCACCAGAGCAAGGCCAGAGAGAGAGAGATAGAGAGAGAGCATGTCTGTTTGTGTGTGTGTGTTAGAGAGAGAGCATGTATATGTGTGTTAGAAAGAGAGAGAAATATATAGAGAGAGAGCATGTCATTTTGTGTGTTAGAGAGAGATATAGAGCATGTCTGTGTGTTAGAAAGAGAGAGAGAGAGAGAGCATGTGTGTTTGTGTGTTAGAGAGAGAGCATGTCTGTGTGTGTGTGTGTTGCATGTATGAGAGAGATAAGCAAAGATGAGCCCCTAAAGGATATTCAACTTTTAATGGAAGAACAAAACAGAAGGAAAAGATAACTTCACAAAGGCAACATGAATATACATAGATCCAAAAGGACAAAGATCAACACTTAAATCCAAAGAGAAGAGGGTCTATACCAGAGAAAACAAAGTAGCAAGGAGCCAATGGCCGACATCAGCTAAATAGGCTAACTGCAAATAGAGTAGCCAGGTACTGACACCAGGCCACACACAGCTTTGGCCAACGCTACCCAAGCTACACAAACGACCAAGACAATTCACACACAGCACATGTCGTATCTCCAAATGGAGCCTTGTCATGGTGCAGGCCCGACTACATCTTCTGTCAAAGATGATGTCGTAGTCAGAGTGCCAGGGCCTGCTATTCTCACGGCTAATGTCAATGGTCGTAGCACAAGCTAACAGCTAACTCTAGGCTAACTGATAGCATCAAGCTAACGTTCCCAGCCGAGCGAAAACGAGCAGCTAACGTCGTAGCTAAACAGCTAACTGGCTAACAGTTAGCTCAACCCGGCTATCGCTAACCACTAGCTAACGCAGAAGCAAGCTATGCGGCTACCACTGAAAAACTGTACAATGTGAGAAAAGCAATACAGGCCAACACTTCAGACAGCCGCTGTGTTTTCCTCTTCTCATCCGAAGAGGGAAGGGGAAAAGATGGCAATACACGTCCCACTACAGAGTGGTGTTTACCATAGCGGTGCCGGCAACAAGTCCCTCGCGGACTATAGCCGACTTGAGCATGGAGATATTCTCATAATGAAACACCAAGCTCACCTCCCTCGCACCAGGTGCTGACACTAGGCCACACACCGTTAGCTACTACAACAGCTAGCCGGCCCGTTTGGCTCCCGAGAGAGAGAGAGAGAGATATATCCACGGCGGGAATAGAATAGAGTGCATTAAAAACTCACCAAACGTCCAAGAGGATGGAGACAACCGCGTGGAGTTGACGAAGTTCACCTGCCGAATGACCGTCCTCTTCATCTTGGCATAACAATGCTGCACGCGCTCTCTCTAGGTTAGCTAACGCTAGTTAGCCTTTAGCTAAGCTAGCTACTAGCCGACATCATCATGGCTATCCCGACTGAACCACACGTTAGCACTCAATATTATAACGTAGCTAAAGCTAACTAGCTGTCCCTGCCTTTAGCCGGGATGGCTAGCCTGACTGAACTGTCTAACATACAACAACTTTCATCTTCAGTCCATCTGCCGAATGACCGTCCTCTTCGTTTTGGCTGGCATAACTAAGCATAACCTCCAAAGCTGCACGCGCGAAATAGTCAAACGCAGCTGACGCACGCCGGCATACACATGATGTAACCCCTCCCTTCTTGAAACCAATCTGCAGAGCCCCAGAGCTCCAATAGAGAATAGTGCAGAGCCGCAGAGCCAGGAACATTCTACAAACGTGTCTAATGTGAAATATATAAGCATATAAGCAAAACTAGATTTTAGGTCTGTGATGAAAAAGGGCCTCGCGGGAAGGGGGGCCTCGCAAAAAAAAAAAAAAATAAAAAAAAATAATAAATAAAAAATATTTTTTTTTTATTTTTTTTTATTTTTTTTTGTGCGAGGCCCCCCTTCCCGCGAGGCCCTGTGCGACCGCACTGCTCGCACACCCCCTGAGGCGGCCCTGTATATGTATGTATCTGTATATGTTTTCATGCACTGTAAGTGCTATATACAGTACAGTATCCTATATGTAGTGGCTTCCAAGCCAAATAATAGCCATTCAGTCCCAGTATTGAAATGTTTCAACACACCTTTTGTAGGTTGTTATTGTGTTGGTAAATCCATGTTGTTGTTTGTCTCTGGTTGTAGCCTATTACAATCTTTGTATGCATATAATCTAACTGGAAAACGTTATTTCAATTTACAAAAGAACAACACTGTGCAATCAGTAGTGAGTGAGAATCAGAGTTGTGTATAAAACAAAGTGGTTTTGAGTGCATGTGGTGTAGTGGTGTTTGAAAACTGAAAACTCAACGTGTTTAGCCTAGCTGAAGAACATTTAGAGTTTAAAATATCAATATGTTTCTAAGACCCTAATCATGGCAAATATGTTGCTCAATGAAATAAGCCTCCTCTACCTTTACTGGTATACACAATTTTACGTCTCACCAGTGTTAATTTTGGCAGCTATTTGCATTTTAGTTTTAGTCTTAGTCATGTGTCAAGTGCTCCTTTTTCGTTTTGATCATATTTAGTCATCTTCATTTATTTTAAACTAAATGTTTAACTAAAGTCAACTAAATGTCTGAGCATTTTAGGCTACGTTTAGACAGAGAGAGTCTGAACTCTGAACAGAAACCGCAAAAGTCGTCTTACGGTTTCACTTTTAATTTTGCGTTTAGACAAGCGTTTTGGGATGGAATTCTCCGTGCAGACGAGGCTGTAACAACTCGAGACGACTGAGCCCCGCTGTCACACGATTGGCGCATATGTCACATGACGTGCTGTGAAGACCCGCCCTACTCTGCCTCTGATTCGCAGACTGTGGGTGGGGAATGTGATTGGACCAAAGCAGAGTCACTCACAGACAGTGGGTCCAGTCACGCCGCGGGACAGATTCTTGTGTATTTAAAAGTACTGCCAATGTAGCCTTCAGGTGATCGCCATGGATAGAATCAGACATGCTTTATTTACGCTTCTAGGCTACTGGCGCATGCCTGTGATGTAAGCAGTACACGCGACGAGAGCCTTGACAACCCTTTCGTCATCGTTTTATGCGGTTTGACAGTTTAGATGAGAGCGCAAAGGTTTAGCGTTTCTAGGAATTCCACCCTGGAAGGTGGTCTCACTTTTTTACGGTTTCACCCCGTAAAAACGCTGTTTCCGTATAAACGAAAGGCACATCCGAAAAAATATTTTTGCGGATTCACCTGCTAGCGTTTCCGTCTAAACGGGGCCTTAGTCTTAGTCCGTTTTTGTCTAAATTTTGTCTTTTTTGTTTTAGTCTAGATTTTGTGGACGAAAACGGATTTTTGTCTATTTTTAGTAGGGCTGTCCGATATTATCGGCCTACCGATATTATCGGCCGATATCGACATTAAAATGTGATATCAGTTGATATCGGTATCGGAAATTAAGAGTTGGACAATATCAGTAGGCCTATATCGGTATCGGTAAAAAAGCATCCCTAGTACTAAAAAAGAAATATTATATTATATAAATTATAAAACTTTTTTTTTCTTTTCTTTTTTACAGCTACTGTTTTATATATACTGTTTTTTAGTAATAACTAGAAACTAATGGTATTTATTCAACAACAGGTGATTGTATAGATTAGTATTAGTATCATTAAATGACAACTATGCTTCACCCACGGAAAGGTTGTTGGCACATTGGTTCCACACGGACATTATACGCTGTTGCACTTGCTTCCAGAAGGCTCCGTTTAGGTTGGCTAGTAGCAGAGGCTCTGTTGTGATTTTTAATGCACAATAAATATTCAACATTCTCTTTTGAGACTCCGCCTCAGACTCTTATCATTTGGCACTAAAAGCTAAACATTGTCACCGGTATGGCTGTCCTCAACATGTCATTAATTGTGTGCGAGAGGTTGATCAGTTAGCCACATTAGCGTGAGCTAGGTTAGCCAGTTAGCGTGAGCTAGATGGAAAGAATGTAACGTTACTGGTGAAAAAGTGATTTACCTTGGAATACTCCTTTGCCAACTTTGCTTGCAGGTCTGCAGCTGGATTCTGAATAGTCCCAACTTTAGCCAAGGTAACATTAAAGCTAAAACTAGCTTTTCAAATAGCTCTTCAGCTAATGCTAATAACAGAGCACCCCGTCACACTGCTCTGTCGGGACAATGGCATTAAGAAAAGTTATAATTATTTTGTCTCGTCTTGTTTTAGTCAACAATATCAACATACATGAAGAGAAATTTCGTCCTGGTTTTTGTAAATTACATTTTTGTGTCCTCAGTTGTGGTCAACGATATTTAATAAACTATTTCGTCTCGTTAGCGTGACATGGTCTTCAATAACGTGACGTCACGTCTCGTTGTCATCATGAAAAAAACCTTCGTTGACGAACATCTTTCGTCATCAATTTAGTTGACAAAATTAACACTGCGTCTCACTACATTCATTTCGTAGAGTCCCCGGTCTGATTATTTCTCCAGAGTTGGTGACGGAAGTAGCCAAGCAGGTTGCTTCTCGGTTCTCTGCTAAGACTATATTCCTCTTCTTCTTCTCTCGATTTAATGGTCGATCGCAAACAATTTAAGGTGAATACCGCCACCTACTGTACAAGAGTTCATATCGCAGATTGTATATATGGATAACATATTCTCTGTTAGGATTAGGAGGCGACGGAAGGAGAGGAGAACCCAATATGCAGATCAAGAAGAGAGGAGGCAGAGACGGCAGGGTAACGTGGATATATCTTGACTTTACTTGGCAGACGACACGATTACAAAACGGGACATAACAGACACAGCAGAGCTGGCACTAATACAAAATGGACTGACACACGGGAAACAAAAGAGGAACGAAAACGGAATACATAAACTACTTACAACACTCAAGAACATGAAGCAAGGCACGGGAGAGGCACGACGGGCAAGGGAACACGGAGGTAAGTGAGGGTAACAAGGAGGGTACTGGAGACACTGTCAGGAGGAAGGAAATGTCCAATGTCATTCTCATAACCGGCCCAGCAAGGGCTGGGCCTGGGGATGTTACAGTACCTCCCCCTCAATGGGGGGCTTCCAGACCCCCGAGAACAATGTCTGGACACGGGTGAAGCAGGAAGCCGGGACCCTGGAACGAACCCAGGGAGAAGACCCGGAGACCTGGGGCCGGGAGCCCTAGCAAAAAACCCAGGAGGGGCATAGCAGCTAGGGGGGCTGAAAACGGGTGCAGAGGCCCAGCAAGGGGGGGTGGGGATGGGAACCGAGGCCCGGAAAGGGGTGGCAGGGAGAGAAACAGGGAGCTGGAGAGGGGAGCTGGAGCTGGGAGCAGAGGCCCGACGAGGGGGGGTGGGGATGGGTGCCGAGACCCGGAGAGGGGGGCTGGACCTGGGAACAGAAGCCCGACGAGGGGGGGTGGGGACAGGTGCAGAAGCCCAGAGAGGGGAGCTGGACCCCAGAGCAGGATCCCGGATGAGAGATCCTCCAGCCGCCGGACTAGGGACCGGATCAGGACAGCCGGAACGGAGGTGCGGCGGCGGCGACCCCCGGAGCAGGATCCAACGCAGACCATGGCGAAGACCACGGCGAAAACCACGGCGAAACCCACGACGAGGACCAGAGCGCCGATCATGGCGTAAGGCTGGACCAGACGGGGAGCCAGGACCAGTCGAGGAGCCGAGATCCGGTGTAGCAGCCCGGCCAGGTGTAGAGGCTAGGCAGGACGCGGAGACTGGACCGGTCCCGGCGGCGAGGCATGGCGTAGGATCCGGCAATGAGGAGCCTGGAACGGTGACAGCCGGAGCTATGCTGACCAGAACCAGGCTGGCAGCGATGGCTGGATTAGCTGTGGAGGCCTTGTTAGTGGTATTAGCCCTGCTTGCCCTCTGAGCCTTGCTAGGCCTCGGAGGTTTGCGAACTGCGGGAACTAGGGTAACCGTGGGGCCTGAGCCAGCTGTAGGGGCTAGGCTACTGGGCGGGACAGTACTAGCTGTGGACATCTGGTCAGCTTCCAGAACTAGGCTGACCGTGAACCTGGAGCCTAAGCTAGCAGTGGGGACTGTGCTAGCTGGGGAAGCCTGGCTAGCTGCGGAGGCTAAGCTAGCAGACGGGGCTGGGCTAGCTGTGGACGTCTGGTTAACTGTAGGAGCGAAGCTAATGGGCGGAGCTGTGCTAGCTGTGGACGTCTGGTTAGCTGTAGGAGCGAAGCTAACGGGCGGGGCTGTGCTAGCTGGGGACGTCTGGTTAGCTGTAGGAGTGAAGCTAACGGGCAGGGCTGTGCTAGCTGTGGACATCCGGTTAGCTGTAGGAGCGAAGCTAACGGGCGGAGCTGTGCTAGCTGTGGACGTCTGGTTAACTGTAGGAGCGAAGCTAACGGGCGGGGCTGTGCTAGCTGTGGACGTCTGGTTAGCTGTAGGAGCGAAGCTAACGGGCGGAGCTGTGCTAGCTGTGGATGTCTGGTTAGCTGTAGGAGCGAAGCTAATGGGCCGGGCTGTGCTAGCTGTGGACATCTGGTCAGCTCTAGGGCCTAGGCTGACCGCGAACCTTATGCTAGCTGGCTGGCTAGCTGCGGGGGGAAAGCTACGAAAAGGGAATACACCAGCTGTGGAGACCCGGCGAGCCGCAGATGGCAAAAGACACCTCTCCATGAGGACTGTGACCTGGCCGGTCAAGACATCCATCTGCGGCTCCTGTTCCGGACACTCATCCACGACGGACTGGGTTCGTTTTAACAGAAGCAGGGGTGTAGCTTGCATGATCACCATGCATCATGCCATTGATGATAGTCATTGTCCCTGCCACTCGGTCCGCTGGGTTCTTTAATGGTGGCGTCATTCTGTTAGGATTAGGAGGCAACGGAAGGAGAGGAGAACCCAATATGCAGACCAAGAAGAAAGGGGGCAGAGACGGCAGGGTAACGTGGATATATCTTGACCTTACTTGGCAGACGACACGATTACAAAACGGGACATAACAGACACAGCAGAGCTGGCACTAATACAAAACGGACTGAGACACGAGAAACAAAAGAGGAACGAAAACGGAATACATAAACTACTTACAACACTCAAGAACATGAAGCAAGGCACGGGAGAGGCACAACGGGCAAGGGAACACGGAGGTAAGTGAGGGTAACAAGGAGGGTACTGGAGACACTGTCAGGAGGGAGGAAATGTCCAATGTCATTCTCATAACCTTGCTGGGCCTGGGGACATTACAATTCTCAGTTGCTTCCTCCACAAAATACTCCCTAACCTCTTAAGCCCGGAGCCCTATTTTCCGAAAAATCCGCCTAAAATACATACAGTACCTAAGTAAATGGAATATTGCTCCACTTCTACAAGGTCCGTTTGTATATTCTCGGTATCTAGGGACATCTATGTATTCCCAGTGTCCGAAATATTGTGTATATTACTAGGCTTGCTTATATTGTGATGAAACAAAGGAGAATATGAATTATGATTTTTCTTTGCATCTTTTTGAATATTTTATTTTGATTTTCCATTATTCAAAACATACACAAATGACAATACTGAGACAATTACAGGACAGTAATAACAGCAACAATAACAACAACTACATGTGGGTGCCTATATAGAATAGAATAGAATATATCTTTATTTGTCATTGTTGGTACAACGAAATGTGTTAGGAACATCACCACTGGCATACAACATAAGATATAACATGTGCAAAATAATAATGTCAATAATAATAGTAATATAGTAATAAAGTAATAAAGTATCAATGTCCCAATGTCCCAATATATAACATACCATCATTGTCCCAAGTGCATTTAGCGCTTGTGCAAATAAATTAATAAATATAAATATTTCAGTCCAGTGAGTTGATGGAAGGAGGGGGGGGGGGGGGGGGGGCGTTGACTTGCAAAGGATGAAGTATTGTATAGTGCAGCAATGCAAGTCCGGTTCACAGTTATTGTTGCAATGTGGGAGTGGGAGTTATGTCACTGGGGGTGGGATGCGGGGGGGGGCAAGTTGATGTTCGTCATTGAGCAGCCTGACAGCCCGTGGGTAGAGGCTGTTGGTCAGTCTGCTGGTTCCGGACTGGATGGATCTGTACCTTCGACCAGAGGGCAGCAGTTGAAAGAGATGGTTTGCTGGGTGGTACTGGTCTAGTAAGATGTTATTTATACGCCGTAGGCAGCGGGAGGTAAAGACTGTGGAGATATCTGGGAGGCTAGCTCCAGTGATCCTCCTCGCAGCCTTGACCACTCTGTGGAGGGCCTCCTTCTCTGCCCTGGTGCAGCCAGTAAACCACACCAGTAGTCCGTACGTGAGTACACTCTCTACTGCGCAGTGGTAGAAGTTGGCCATCAGTCCCTGTGGGAGTTTAGCCCATTTAAGCTTCCTAAGATAGAAAAGGCGCTGCTGTGCTTTGCCCACAGCAGAGGTAATGCTGACCCCCCAGGACAGGTCATCAGACATTGTCACGCCCAGAAACTTAAATTTTGAAACCCTCTCCACCTCCTCATTCCCAATGAGGAGTGGAGAGTGGCTGAGGTCACCAGTCCTGCGGAAATCGATGATCATCTCCTTGGTCTTCGTGGGGTTGAGAGCAAGGTTATGACCATCGCACCACTCCACTAGTTGCTCAACCTCCCTCCTGTATGAGGTCTCATCATTCCCTCTGATGAGGCCAAGCACTGTTGTGTCGTCTGCAAATTTTACTATGAGGTTAGATGGAGAGGAGGAACAACAGTCGTGTGTGAAAAGTGTGTAGAGAAGTGGGCTGAGTACACACCCCTGAGGGGCCCCGGTGCTAATGGGCAGGGTGGGGGATGTGTGCTTGCCAATCCTGACATGTTGTGTGCGATTTGTGAGAAAGTCCAAGATCCAGTTGCATAGTGTGGTGTTCAGTCCGAGTTTGTGCAGTTTACTGTGGAGCTTGTTGGGTAGAATGGTGTTGAAAGCTGAACTGAAGTCAACAAAAAGGAGTCTACCATATGTGTGCCTGTGCTCTAGATGTTCCAGCAGAGTGTGCAACACAATGGCAATAGCATCCTCTGTTGACCTGTTCTTCCGGTAGGCAAACTGGTTGTGGTCTAATGATGGCGGTATGGAGGCTTTTATATGTTTCATGACCAGTCTCTCAAAGCATTTTGCGACGATGGGGGTGAGTGCCACAGGTCTGTAGTCGTGGTAAATGGTAAATGGTTGTAAATGTGCTAAAAAGTGATAAAGGTCCCTACATATGTAAACAAACACATCAGGAAAACAGAAACAAACGACAACAACAAAAAAACAGAACAAAAAATAACAATATTTTCAGAGACATTGAGAGATACAGGATGTCCTCAACACATCTTTAACACATCTTTACCAGAATGGAGCTACTAGAGAGATCAATGAGAAGGTCATTCGGTCAAGTCGGGTGGGAGATCTCCAAGATAGTCCAGAAAAGGCTGCCAAATTTTATTGAAATGATCAACCCTGTTCCTCAGTGAATAAGTCACATTTTCTAGAGGGATACAGCTCTTCACCTCTGAAAGCCACATCCCAAATGGCAAAGGGAGATCTGACTTCCATTTTGTTGCAATACATTTTTTGGCAATAACCAGGAGGAGTTCTGTAAGCTTGATGGAATGACTGCATGTAAGGTTTGAGTTTGTAAAGTTACCAAGGAGGCATAATTCGGGATCAGTCGGAAATGTTATATTATGAATTTGTGATATGGCCTCACAGACCCGCTCCCAGAAACTTTGCAGTTTGATGCAATGCCAAGTGGAGTGAAGGAACGTGCCCTCCTCCTGGCCACACCTAAAACAGAGGGGCGAGATACTAGAGTTGAACCCATGTAATTTGGAGGGGGTAAAATAGACCTGATGCAGGAAATTGAATTGAATCAGTCTATATCTTGAATTTAGTGTGCATGTGACCCCATCTTTACATAGGTCCTCCCAGAGGCCTGGATCAATTTCTGTGTCCAAATCTCTCTCCCATCTAGTCCTGGACCTATCAGGTTCAGTGATCGGCAGAGAGGGTAGTAAGGTGTTATAGACTTGAGAGATGGTTCTCACCATTCTTTGATCATTATGAAAAAGACTTTCAATGGGAGATTTTTCTGGTAGTTTCCATTGACCTTGAGTGTTAACCCTCACAAAATCTCTCAGTTGCAGGTATTTAAAGAAATCTCTTCCAAGAAGTTGATATTTCTCTTTCATTTGCTGGAAGGACATAAAAACCTCATTTTCATAACAATGTTCCAGTCGAGTGATACCTTGTAAAGGCCAGGACTCAAAGTCTATATTCTGGTATAAGATAGGTATAAGCCTATTTCCCCATAGGGGGGTTTTAGGTGATAGAGGGCTATTGTGTCCGAATTTTTTTTGTAATTTTAACCAGGTTTGGACTGAATGGATCATGAAGGGGTTCTGGGTGATGGTCTTAATTGATTTCACGTCCCATTTGTACAAGGTATCAGACGGGGCGGTCTCGTTGATGTCTAGACATTGAATGTTCAACCATGAGGCTGAGAGGTCCCCCTCAAACATTTGAGCCAAAAATCTGGCTTGTGCCGCCAAGTAATACAATCTAAAATTAGGAAGTTTCAGTCCTCCCTTTGTATAGTCTAAAGTAAGTTTAATTAAGGCGATCCTTGGGAATTTACCTCGCCATATAAACCGTCTGATCAATCCGTCCAAGGAGGAGACAAATTTAGAAGGGACTTGGATTGGGAGGGACTGAAATATATAAAGAAACTTTGGCAGGACATTCATTTTTATAGCATTAATTCGGCTTAGTAAGGTGAGAGGGAGGTTCATCCATTTTTCCAAGTCCTCCCCTAGGATTTGTACCTGTCTTAACAGATTGAGCTTATATAGATTCCCCATCTCCTTATCTATTAGTATACCCAAGTATCTTATACCATTTGGTGACCATTTAAAAGGGAAGTTATGTTGAATGGTGTCTTTAATAGAATCTGATAAGGGCAATATTTCACTTTTGTCAAGGTTAATTTTATAACCGGAAAAGGAGCTATACAAGTCCAACAGTTCGACTAAACGTGAGAGGGAGCTTTCCGCGTTTGTTAAAAAGAGAAGAATATCGTCGGCAAAGAGCGAGATTTTATGTGTGTTCG
Organism: Notolepis coatsorum; assembly: GCF_963971535.1. Classification (NCBI taxonomy): domain Eukaryota; kingdom Metazoa; phylum Chordata; class Actinopteri; order Aulopiformes; family Paralepididae; genus Notolepis; species Notolepis coatsorum. The sequence continues at coordinate 32,539,539 of NC_140184.1, forward strand.
GTCCAATTTCGAAGCCCGTTATTTTAGTGTCTATTCTGATTGCTTCTGCTAGGGGTTCTAGGGCAAGCGTAAATAAGGCGGGGCTAAGAGCACAGCCCTGTCGGTTACCTCTATGTATGGAGAAATAATCTGAGGTAGTCCCATTGACCGCAATCCTAGCTTTGGGGGAGCCATAGAGTGATTTGATCAAGTCGACAAATTGAGCGTCAAAACCAAATTTTTCAAGGACTTTAAAGAGATAGGGCCATTCCAACCGATCAAAGGCCTTTTCGGCATCGAGGGAGAGAGCAATGCTGGGAATCTTGTTTTTATGTGCGAAATGGATAATATTAAAAAGATTGTTAGAGGAATGTCTGTTAATTATAAAGCCAGTCCAATTAACAAGGCGGGGAAGGAATGTTTCTAATCTTTTGGATGTCATCTTAGTTACAAGTTTATAGTCTGTATTTAGGAGCGAGATTGGCCTGTAGGAGGCGCACTTTAAAGGGTCCTTCCCCGTCTTGTGAATAACCGATATAATGGCCCGAGAGAACGTCTCAGGAAATAGTTTTTCTTCTCTAGCTAATTGAAGGACTTCCATTAAGGGAGGGATTAAGAGGTCTATTAAACACTATAATAATACTTCTATTAAACACTATTATCCCTGTACCCAAAAAATCCAAGCCTGCTTGCCTCAACAACTACCGCCCTGTAGCTCTCACCTCCATAGCCATGAAGTGCTTTGAGAAGCTAGTAAAGGGCTACATCTGCTCCTCCCTCCCCATCAACATGGACCCCCTGCAATTTGCATACCGCCCCAACAGGTCCACGGAGGACGCCATATCCCATGTGCTGCACACAGCAGCATCACACCTGGACAAGAGGCAGGGGAACTATGTGAGAATGCTATTCATCGACTACAGCTCGGCATTCAATACCATAGTCCCCTCCATACTCATAGCCAAGCTCAGGGACCTGGGCTTGGGCTATGACCTCTGCCAGTGGGTCTTGGACTTCCTGACTGGCAGACCCCAGGTGGTGAGAGCAGGCAACTGCACCTCCTCATCCATCACCCTCAACATAGGGGCCCCCCAGGGCTGTGTTCTGAGTCCCCTCCTCTACTCCCTGTACACACACGACTGTGTGGCTCAGCGGAGTAGCAATACAATCGTCAAATTTGCTGACGACACAGTGGTGGTGGGCCTGATCTCTGCCAACGACGAGAGGGCCTACCTGGAAGAGGTCAAGGTCCTGGCGGGATGGTGCCAGGAAAACAGCCTCTCCCTGAACGTCAGCAAAACAAAGGAGATGATTGTGGACTTCAGGAGGTCGGGGGTCAAGGACTACAGCCCCCTCAGCATCGACGGGGCACCGGTTGAGAGAGTCAACAGCTTCAAGTACCTCGGAGCCTACATATCCGAGGACTTGACATGGACCACACACATTAACAGTGTGGTGAAGAAGGCACGACAACGCCTCTACTTCCTCAGGCGCCTAAGGAAGTTCCAAGTCAGCCAGAAGATCCTTAAGAACTTCTACTCATGTACAATAGAGAGCATCTTGACCGGCAACATCACCTCCTGGTTTGGGAATAGCACTGCAAAAGACCAAAGCAGACTACAAAGAGTGACACGTTCAGCCGAACGCACAATTGGAGGGGGGCTCCCCACCCTCCAGAACATTTACTACAAGCGTTGCAAGGGCAAGGCTAAGAGAATCATTAAAGACTCCAGTCACCCGAACAACTGCCTCTTCGAACTGCTGCGGTCAGGCAAGCGATACAGGAGTCTCAAGGCGAGCACAGAAAGACTCAGAAGTAGCTTCTATCCCCAGGCCATCAGGCTGCTAAACGAACAATGAATGAACACTACACAACAACAACCACCAAACGCACATAGCACACACATCCACACGCACACACCCACTTTAAACAAACACACTGTAGCACCCACTCCACACACTTTATAGCACACACCCACTTTAAACAAACACACTGTAGCACCCACTCTTTATATTTATGGATGAAGGATTGCACTACAACTCGTACACCTTACTGTAAATTGTACCTAAAATTGTACCTCATCCCATTTCTGCTTTGCACTAGATAGTACTGTACATTAGTACACTGCATAGTATTGTGTATTGTATATTATATGGTAACTCAGAACATTGTACATATGTCTATACCGAACACTGTGACCTCATTTTCTTCTTCTAAATTCATGCTATATTATGTTATTATGTTATTTGATACTATCTTGTCTAGCACAGTCTCTGGAGCGTAACAGTAAGAAGCATTTTGTATGAAAGTATTCTGTACTTCTGTATGACAACTATTAAAGAACTTGAACTTGAACTTGAACTTGAGGTCTTGAAATTCCTTGTAGAACTCTGGGGGGAAACCATCCTCCCCAGGAGACTTATTTGACGGTAGAAGTTTAATGGTCGCTGTTACTTCGCATATTGAAAAAGGTTTGCTCATAAACTCACTATCCTCGACAGACAAGCTTGGGAGATCAAGTTTGGAAAGAAAGGAGTCTATTGCTGTGCTGTCCCTGCTAGGTTGTGCAGTGTATAAGTCACTGTAATAGTTTCTAAAAGCATCGCTAATTTCTGTGGGTTTATTGGAGATTTTGCCCGGGGCTACTTCAATTCCGTTAACTGCCCTCTTGCTTTCTTCCGTTTTTAGTTGCCATGCCAGTACTTTGCTAGGTTTCTCTCCCAATTCATAGTATTTTTGTCTAGAACGCATAATGGATTTCTCAGTTTTGTATGTATTTAAGTTATTATATTGTATTTTTTTGTTCACCAGGGTCCTATATGTATCTTTATTTGATGTTCTCTGATAGTCTTTCTCAAGTGTTTGAATTTCAGCCTCAATAGAATCAAGTTCAGCACAGTATTTCTTTTTCATTCCCTTTGTATAGGAGATAATGTGGCCCCTTAGGTAAGCCTTGAGTGTATCCCAAAAGATGAAGCTATTAGGGGCAGATTGTTTATTTGTTAGTGTAAAGAATGCAATTTGTTCTCTAATAAAGGAGCAAAATTCTGGTTGTTTGAGAAGCATTGGATTAAATCGCCATCTATATATTGTTTTTATCTTATCTGGCATAAATATGGATATAATCAAGGGGGAATGATCGCTCAGCAGTCGAGTAAGGTATTGAGCGTTCAATACTCTATGGCATTGGTGGATAGCAGGAAGTTATCTATACGCGTGTGGGTGCCGTGGGGGTGAGAATAGAAGGAGTAATCTCTAACCCCTGGGTGGATTCCTCTCCAGGCATCTGTCAAGTTATAGTCCTTCATAAAAGAAATGGTTGTTTTTGCTGCCTTGGTAGGGGAAGCCGGGTTGGTTGAGGACCTATCTAGTACTGTATCCAGGCAGAAGTTGAAGTCCCCTCCCACTAAAATTATGCCCGTTGCCTGAGCTATAAGAAGGAAAATATTCTGGATGAAGGCAGGGTCGTCGAAGTTAGGTGCATAAATGTTCAATATTGTCCAACGTTCCGAGTACATTTGTCCCTCAACAAGTACAAATCTGCCTCTAGGGTCAGAGGTGGTTTTGGTGGCAACGAAAGGGATGTTTTTGTTAATAAGGATTGCGGTTCCTCTTGATTTGGTATTAAAGGAGGAAGCAAACACCTGTCCAACCCATTCTCTCTTGAGTTTCTTATGCTCCTCATCAGAAAGATGCGTTTCCTGTAGGTATACAATGTCTGCTTTGAGTTTCTTTAGGTATGAATAGACCTTTTTCCTTTTGATTGGGTTGTTTAGGCCTTTGATATTGAATGTTATGAATTTAACTGGCTCCATCATTTGATCTGTGTGGTTGTGTTGTAAAGTGGTCTCCATCTCCCCACCACTCCATGTCTGGATTATTCTCTATTAGAGTATAAGGGTACCGATATCTCTCTATATAAAAAAATATACATGTAGTACAGACGGAAACATACATAGAATACAAATAGAACATAAACTTGGAAATTCCACCTTAATCTCTAGAACCAGAAAAAGTGTATACATATACCCGTAAATTCTTTCACGTCGATGTGGAACGTCTATTGTAGTCTGGTGTCCCGGTCATTGAACTGGTTAATCAGACAAACTATGGCAGGTCTACTTTGCAGTAAAGGGGCAGGTAATTATAAGATGTATTCTTCTTCCTGCTCCTTTTGTCCATGGAATGGCTATTTATGATTTTTTTATGAAGAAACTATGATTGTATTATTCCATGTGGCAAATAAAAACTCTGAACTGAACTGAACAGTATGTCAGTAATTATATAAAACCATTATCATTCAAAAAGTGACGGTGAAATGAAAAGTTCCACCTTAAATTATAAACCTGGGGAAGCGATCACGTGACGTACCCATACCAACTATGACCGGTCGACTCTGCTTGTTTTCTTTCACGGTCGATGTGGAACGTCTTATAGCCTGGGGTAGGGTGACCAGATCCCAATAAACCAAATGTGGGACAAATGGTATGTTTGTGAGGGACAATGTGGGACGCCCCCCCCCCTCCCCCCCAGCGCAGTACCCGCCCCTCCTTTTTTTTGGTGGACTGTCCCTGTCCCCTCAATCAAGGCTCATCCGCCACTGTCCTCATTCAAATGACCACAAGCCTAATATGTTTTGCCCTTATTCATTTATTTTATTTTCCTTTTGTCTCTAATGGGTGTTAAGTACTCAAAATAAATAAATAAACAAATAACACACACACACACAGACACACACACACACACACACACACACACACACACACACAGACACACACACACACACACACACACACACACACACACACACACACACACACACACACACACACACACACACACACACACACACACACACACACACACACACACACACACACACACACACAATGACCACCCAGACTATGTATAATAATGACCACCCTCACAACGCTTTTTCACTCTCCTGCCCTCCGGGAGGAGAATGAGGAGCCTCCGAGCCAGGACCAGCAGACTGAAAGACAGCTTCATACACCAGGCTGTCAGGAAGCTGAACTCTCTCCCAGCTCTAGCCTCTCCCCTCCTCTACTCTTATGTTTTTAATCCTATATCTTGCACCATATTGTTTTGTTTTTGTTGCTTTCATTGCTTTGCTATGTTTTTTTTTCTTTCTTTTAATCTTATACCTTGCCTCACACTATTATGTTTTTATCAACTTGCTTGTGAAGCACTTTGGTGTCAGCTGCCGCTGCCTGGAAATGTGCTATACAAATAAAACTGACTTGACTTGACTTGACTTGACTACTCTGCCACCACAGAACCTGGACTAAGAACACCCCCCCCCCCGCAGTAATGGCACAATAATAAAGAATATGATTATCTTCCACCTGCACTGATTTGTGCGGGGGGTGGTTAGGTTACCAAACGGCTACTCGCATCTTTTTTATTGTTATTATTCGTTTTCAATCTAAACCGTTAGGGATTGTTTTCCCCTTTTCAAATTTCGACCAAGCGAGCGGTCTTCTCTCGTGCCGAGCAGCGGAGATTACAGCAGCGCATGGAACTGATCTGTTTATCCCAAGTTGCGCGGAAGGATAACTGGCTCTGAAACGGACCCGCCGCGCTCGACAGCGTTGGGACTTGTTGTTGTCATAGGATGCGGTGTCACTCGCGGCCAGATACTAGTAACGTTACGCGACGCATAGAGGCTCTTCACATTGGCTGGGGGGGCGGGGGGGGCGGGGATATTAGCGCGGATGACAACCAATCATGCGGGACATGGTCTCAATTTGCGTGACGCGTGAAAAGAGACAGAAATGCTGTACAATCACGCGCAATGCGTGACATCTGGCCACCCTAGCCTGGGGTCCCAGTCATTCATTTAACGGGGTTTTCAGCTTGGCCAAATCTTTCCTTGCAAAATGTCTTGGCTTCCTCCGGTGTGGTGAAAGTGTAGACTCCTCCCTCCGCCAGTGTCACCCGGAGGCGGGCGGGGTGAAGGAGCCCGAAGCGTATGCCTTTACGGTACAGGATAGTTTTGACCTCATTAAACGCTGCGCGTTTTTTAGAAAGGGCTGCGCTGTAATCCGGGTAGAATCTCAGAGTTTTATTCTGATAGCGGGGTTCGTTTTCTCTGGCCCAGCGTAATGCTCGTTCCTTCTCCTGGAACCGGTGGAAGCATACTATGATGGATCGTGGCGGGGTACCTGTTTTGGGTTTGGGGAGTAGAGATCGGTGTGCTCTCTCCAGCTCCGGTGGCTTGTTGAATACGTCGGGACCCATGACTTCCATCAGTAGATTTGCGACAAATTTAATAGGGTCTTGTCCCTTTTCGCTGTCTTCGGGTACGTTTACAATACGGAGGTTGACTCGCCTTGAACGATTTTCCAGCTCGTCGACCCGGTCTAGGAGGGTGCTGTTGTCTGTTTCCAATTTGCGTATGGTTTTCTCCGCTCTGACGAGACCCTCAAAGTTATCTCCCGTGGTGGTTTCAACTCTGGCGAGGCGTGCTTGAAAGGAATTAACCGTTTCGTGAAGTGCATCCACCGATGTTTGTAGGGGCGAGAGAGAGTTCTGTAACAAAGTTGAAAAGTCTTCTCTGAGGCTGGATCTTTGTTTTGCCAGAACTTCGAGTAGAATAGTCATGGATAGGGCGTCTTGACCGTCTTCCATGTGCTCCGTATTGACTGCGACGTCTCGTTGTCTTGTCTCGTTGTCAAGACCATTGTCTTTCTAGTAGCATTAGCCCTATTGATTGGAGTTGTCCGTGTCGGTTGTAAGGTCGCTTGTTTAAGATGTCTGGTCCTGTCGTTGTTCATTTTTACCTCGGTAGGGTGTTTGTTAAAACCTGTTCCACTCGACAGGGTCGGTACCGACCCCTTTTGACCTTATTAAATTATTATTATATTTTTATGAAGATGGAAAATAATTTGTGATTTTAAAATCAACCGTTTTCAAGTATTATTATCACTACTATGTCACAAATACATGTAGAATGTAAAACGTTAGGTTGGCAATAGTTTAGCAATAGGTTAAAAGTGTATTTATATCATTTTAAGTTTTTTATGTGCGCTCGTTTTTTTTACCCGGAACCGGATATGGAAATGTTGAACCATGGGAATTGGAATCTTTTTGCAGCCATTTTGAAGAGGACATCGCTAGCTATCTGCCAGCGTTGGAATTTCTCCAATCTACACTTCCTGTGGTCCACTATGGTGGTTCAAAGTTCAGCGTTCTGAATGAATCATATCAATAATTGTTATGATTCGCGATAATAAGCTACAAAAGGTAACGTTTTTGACAAAGTGTCATGGAGAGGGACTCTGTCGGCCACCCGCCCCCTCCGGACGGGTGTCCCCCAGGGCTCGGTCCTAGGACCCCTTCTCTTCTCCCTCTACACTAAATCACTGGGTAACATTATCACATCTCATGGCTTCTCATATCATTGTTATGCCGATGATACTCAACTCTTCCTCTCCTTCCCTCCCTCAGATATCCACGTCTCTGAGCGGATCTCGGCCTGTCTGTCCGACATCTCCGCCTGGATGACGACCAACCACCTCAAACTGAACCTAAGCAAAACAGAATTGCTCCACCTGCCGGCCAAATCCTCCCCCCTGACCGACCTCTCCATCACAGTCGAGAATGCAGCTGTGACCGCGTCGCCGACCGCCAAGAACCTTGGTGTTGTCCTCGACGACCAGTTGAACTTCTCTGCTCACATCGCAGCGACAACCAGAACCTGCAGATTCCTCCTGAGCAACGTCAGAAGGATACGCCCCTTCCTGACAAAAGAAGCCACCCAACTCCTCGTCCAATCAACAGTCATCTCCCGCCTCGACTACTGCAACGCACTGCTAGCTGGCCTCCCGGCCACTGCCACCAAGCCTCTTCAACTCATTCAAAATGCAGCGGCCCGCCTGATCTCAAACCTACCGAAGTCAGCCCATGTCACCCCACTTCTTAGGGACCTGCACTGGCTCCCCATTGCTGCACGTATCCGCTTCAAGGCCCTCGACCTAGCATACCGTGCGGCAAAGGGAACCGCTCCCGCCTACCTCCGGTCAATGGTCTCTAACTACACACCCTCAAGACCCCTACGCTCTGCGTCTTCTGGCCGCCTCAGATCTACTCCTATCCAAGCTCCCGGAGGGTCATCAAAGAGAAGCCGCCTATTCTCAGTCCTTGCCCCACAATGGTGGAATGAACTACCCATCCCAGTTAGGACAGCCGAATCCCGTCCAATCTTTCGCCGTCGACTAAAGACTCACTTCTTCAACCATTATCTGAAATGATAAAAAAAAAAAAAAAAAAAAAAATCTAACCCCGACTAACCTTAATGTCATGCACTTGTCCTAATAAACTAACCTACACTGTAACACGCAACACTTTGATGAACATTGTTACTCAGCTGATAGAGTTATACCCTTCTTGCTGTCTTGTCGCACAGAACTTGTAAGTCGCTTTGGATAAAAGCGTCAGCTAAATGACTAAATGTAAATGTAAATGTAAATATTGAAACGCAGTCAGTTTCTCCACACTATTGTTAACATGTAGGAAGAATTAGATCTGAAATTAGTTTCAATATGGTTACACTGTGGGGGAAATAAAATATTACAGTCGATTACAGTAAATATCAGTATCTGTTATTATGCAAGCCTGGTGATACTATATCCAAATTTAACTCGGCCATTTGAAAGATACTATATGTATATATATATAAATGTGCGAATTGGCTATAATAAGGTAATGTATAAGCATATATTCTATATTCTATAATAATATTTCAAATTGCATTGGTCCGGATGGGAGAATTCAGTACTGTATATAGAACCTTCAATTTGATCATCTTCCCTTTATTAATTTCCTTAGATCTTTTGTACACATGATCTCAAGAGGGTACTGAATGAGCTCAGTTTTTTAAGTTTGGTCATTATTATCATGGTTTTATTCACTGTCAAAGATGAAAAGAAAAATCATAATTCATATTTTCCTTTGTTTCATCACAATTTAAGCAAGCCTAGTAATAGACACAATATTTCTGACACTGAGAATACATTCATTGAGGTCCATAGATGTTCCTAGATACCAAGAATATGCAAATAGCCCTTGTAGAAGTGGAGCAATATTCCATTTACCTAGGTATACATTTTATGCAGATTTTCACCTGGGGTGGAACAGGCTTTAGTAGGAGTTTCGATTTTCTGTGGTTGAAACGTTTTTTAGATGTTAGAAATGTAAATTATTAGCGTGAGGCAGGAGAGCCTTCTCGACCACGTCTTTCTCCTACGCCGACATAACCGGAAACACTTTCTTTGCATCTTTGACAGTGAATAACACCATGCTAATAATGACCATACATGAAGCTGTTCTCGTTCAGTACCTTCTTGAGATCATGTGTTAAAAATATCTAAGGAAATTAATAAAGGGAAGATGATTAAACAGAAGGTTTTGTAGATACAGTACTGAATTCTCCCATCCGGACCAATGCAATTTGAAATATTATTATAGAATATAGAATAGCAGGCTTATAAATTACCTTATTATAGCCAATTCGCACATTTCTGGATTGTGCCAAATCTTATATTTCAAATGGCCAAGTTCAATTAGGATTTAGTATCACCATGCGTGCATGAGGAACAGATAATGAAATCTACTGTATGTACAGTAGCTTTTTTATTTTTATCAGGGTGCAACCGTTTTGAAACTAATTTCAAATCGAATTGTTGCTACATGCCAAAAATTGGGAAGAGAAACTAACTGCGCTTTAATATGTCAATAACGTTAAGTGTTGTGGTTTATTATCCCGAATAATAAGATATATTAAAAAAAATGCATACAGAAGTATGAAGCTTGAAACCCCATAGAGGCTTTTGGGAAGTGTCGTTCTGAAAAATTCCAACTCTCATCTAAAGCTGTCGGTGTCCTCTACAAAATGGCCGCAAACTACAATTTCCAACGTTAAAATTTTCCAAAATGGTCGACTCTCACAAACTAAACAAGACCAAAAATCGAAAATGAAAATCTATCTAATAACACTTTAACATATTGGTAATAAGGCTGTCCCCGAAGCCTGTTTTTGGGATTCGAACTTCGTCAGGGTTTTTCGAACGAACGTTCGAACCTTCGTTTTTAATTAAAACTAATATATATATTTTGTATAATATATCCTCAAACTAAATCCTCAATTTGAATAAAGTGATTAATCTGATTACATTTGCCTTTTTTTTTTCTTTTTTTAAATTAACTTTCCAGACCCAGCCCAGGGAGAAGCCCCAGCCCAACTAAATCAATTAAATCAACTTTCTTTAATGAATATAACTCATCAGTTTCTTTTAATACTATAATATTAGTGTAGCATAATCTTTATCTGCAACTGTGAAGAAAAAACCCATTGGTTTAAACAGAATTAATAAAGAAATATATATAATTTTTTTTTATTTATTTATTAAAGATAAAAAATTCGAATGTTGATTTAGAATTCGAATGCCAACGTAACAAATGAAGGTTCGAATGTTCGAACGTTTGGGCTCAGCCCTAATTGGTAAACTAACGTATCGATGATAATATACATTATAAATGCTGTTGTGACATGGTTATGATGTACTTGAATACGTTTGAAAAATAAAACGATAATTTTGTCAAACAGTCTGGAGAGATTGATTTATGATGTGATGTCATTTGCGGTCCGCCGATGGACCGCACGGGTGGCAAACAAAAGAAACCCGAACACAACAAGCACAAAAACCAACCAAAAACAGCCACATCCGGCCCAAGTCCTTCCTTCACTTGCAAATATTTTTTGCTGCGGTCACCATCACTTCTATTTTCTGGCTCTTCTTTTCTACTTCCCCGGTACAGTTAATCACCATGGCTATAAATGCCAAAAACTGTCTTTTTCTCATCCAGAAATACTCCTCTTGTTCTCCTCTTCCAGACGGTTTTACCTGACTGGGGCTCTCTGTCGTCCACCTTCTTCACTGCCTCAGCATATGACACGCCATCAATCTCCCTGATTTTGTTTACCCCAACTTCCTTGGGTATTCAGGAGACCTTGCTTCATGAGCATCTCAACAGTTCACACATTTAACTGGTTCTTCACACACAGCTCTGAATTGCATGCAATCTGCACTTAGCAGAGGTCTCCTACACACTGAAGCCATGATGTGTCCAAATGTTTGACAAGTCAAGTTAAGTCAAGTGTTCCTTTATTAATCCCCTTGGGGAAATTCAAGTGTCATAGCAGCATACAGGTACATAATAGAATAATAGAACATAGAACAAAGTGCAAGTAATAATGATAATAGTGATAACAGTAGTAATAGTGAACAGTAGTGGGTGGCAGGATTCATACTACACTTGACAGTAGTAATAGCGATGATGGAGTATGTGCAGTGGTTATTATTAAAGCCTTATAGTCCTAACCGTTCTCAAGTTCACCAGACGTTAGTTCTCCTGATGGCTACGAAGGACTGGCCGAGGGGGTTTGTGGTGTGTGGTGGGAAGTCTATGGCTGAACGTGTTCCTCATCTTGGCTAGCTCCTCATAGAGGGGGTGGGAGGGGTTTTCCAGTATAGCATCCACATCTGTGCAGTGACATCTTCTGCACTGCAAATCTGAACTCAACCTGTGCCATGTACTTCAGTTGGAAATACATCCCTTTCAAAACTCAGCAACATCGACAAGCTCTGCTCTCTCTGTCCACCATTGTAACATGTCAGACGCCTCGCCTTAGAAACTCCTCCAGAGTCCTTGTTCTCAACATCTCTCAACATCCCAATCGATTGGCACAAGACAAACAACACTGCTCAATTGGATATTTTTTCTTAAGGCAAAAGAGTGAACCTGATATAAATTCTTATTGCATTGTTAATTTCAATGGCCGGCTCCAATACACATACTCAACGATGATCAGACGAATCTCATAAAACACCATCTTCTAAATTGCAGATTAGCTTAATTCCAACTAGCATGGACTCATTTACATTTTGTCATTTAGCTGACGCTTTTATACAAAGCGACTTACAAGTTCTGTACAACAAGTCAGCAAGAAGGGTACCGTACAACAGCTGAGTAACAATGTTCATCAAAGTGTAGACACTTGAGTGTTGCAGTGTTGAGTGCATATAGTAGTAGAGACATGTTAGTGTAATTTAGGAAGAGTGCATGATAGTAGAGGACAGTAAGGTTAGTATCTCTTTTTCATTTCAGATATTGATTGAAGAAGTGTGTCTTTAGTCGACGGCGAAAGATTATTGAAATATATTCTACAACCAGACTCATCTGGTTCTTTAGAAGTTTTTGTCCTTTGTCACTAGTCTTCCTTTCTTCCTTCCTTCTAACTGGTGGTGGTCTTGCAAAACCAGATGGTCTATATTTGGGGGTTGTTGTTGCAGAATATAATTCAATGTCATCACTATCACGTGACCTATATACTGGGTTTATTGTAGAATATATCTCAATGCCATCACTATCACGTGATATATACTGGGCTTGTTGTAAAATATATTTTAATGTCATCACTATCATGGGACCTATATACTGGGCTTGTTGTAGAATAGATTTTAATGTCACCACTATCACGTGACTTATATACTGGGCTTGTTGTAGAATATATTTCAATGTCATCACTATCACGTGACCTATATACTGGGCTTGTTGTAAAATATATTTTAATGTCATCACTATCACGAGACCTATATACTGTTCTTGTTGTAGAATATATTTTAACCTCTTAACGTTCGACGGCCCCCGTGCCAGTGGCGGCCGGTGGGTACTTCGCCACTAGGGGCGCTATACCAAACATTTTGCAAACATGTACAGTACAGTACCACGCAACAGACTCATGGCAAGACGTGAGTGATTCGACTCACGCTCACGGCAATGAATCGGCTCTTATGAACGAGTCGCTCAGCTGTTACTACAACAACACACAACCAGTCAAATAAAGTATAGTCTAGACTCTAATTCACAACTTGAAACACAATATATTTAGAAAAGTTAGAAACAAAACTCGCCCGTCTCCAAATACAGGCAGATCTCTCCCTCTCTCCTTCTCTCTCTCACACACAGCGCGACGTGGAATCGATTCGTTACACAATCAGACCTATTATATACCAAGAATAACTTCAGTATGAGTACAGGGCTGTACACATATTTTGCATATTGTTAAACGAGCCAAGGCTAGCTATTAAACTATCGATATGAATCGAAAATCTGGGACCCTGATGTAAACAAGACAAACGTCTTTCTCTGGTCTGCATCCCCTTAACAATTGTGTGTATTGAGCCGTACTGTATTGTACCCATTCTGCAATCTGTTAATAAAGTTCTCATTCATTCATTCATTCAAACATAGACGATATTGAACAAGCCATAATCCACGTATTTTCAATCCGAGAGAGCTGCAGTAGTTAAATCAATGAGCCATCGACATAGTCAGTGTGGTAACGTTATTATTGCATCCAAGATTGATACACGGCTGGCTAGGCAGTTGGTAGTCATAGTCTTGTGTTATAAAATAAATAAACAATCAGCAATGTCTCGCTTCATGAATGGCCAGCAGTAGCCTAACAGTACTGCTCCTAAAAAAAACTATTTACAAACGTTAACGTTAACCACAGAGAGAGAGAGAGAGAGAGAGAGAGAGAGAGAGAGAGAGAGAGAGAGAGAGAGAGAGAGAGAGAGAGAGAGAGAGAGAGAGAGAGAGACTCACTGTTTAGTTGAAACGTCCAGGGCAGGAGAGCTTGATAAACGTGTATAATCCACTGATGATGTATTCCAGACCACTGTCCACTGTAGTCTGTCTCCAGACTGCATCCGCCATATAGCTTGTTAGCCAAGTGTTAGCTCGTTAGCACAACACAACTACATTCCTTTGTCCATTTCCGCGCGAACAGACTGCAAACTACCTGGCGTTCTATCGCCATGCTCTAAGACAAACTCTAACCTTAACCAACTTTGAAAGAGTGCCTAAGCTTAACAGTCTAAAGAACTTGCAGTCACGGCACGCTCGTCTAAGACAAACAGCTGCCTGCATCATTCTCACAACAACACAACTATCTCCACCGACCAACCTAGGAATAACCTAGAATTGGAACATTAGAAATTGGATTCGGCCAATCAGAGATCGTCTCTGTGAAATTCTGCTACGGAAAAAAAGACTGGCGTCGGCCAATCAGAGAGCGTCTCCGCGAAATGCGGCTACAGATATTCTTGACGCTACTGGCTAGACCGCTTCAAATCGCGCCCGGATTCCAACATAATAGTCATATTTCAACGGACAACGCGTTATGCACTGATTGGCTGTGACGGATACAGCGATCAAACTGTGACGCGCACTCAGAGCGCTATCGCGTATAGCCCGGGCCGAGAAATACGAAAAAAAAAAAAAAACGTGATGTCACTTCCTGCTCTGGAAAACGAGTGTTTTTTAATTGCGATAATAACGTTATATTGTGCATTGGAAATACAAACATACTTAAAATGAGTAACTATTATTCATTTTAAACATGTTTATATTATTTATAGGGCTATAAAACAAAAAACGAAAAACTTATTTTTCTTGTTCTCTCATATAACCAGGGTAATTCCTGAGGGGGGGCGGCGCCCGAGCGCCCCTAGTGGCGAGCCGCCACTGCCCCGTGCACACGTCACGGCACTATGCTCTCGTCTGTCGGCTCCAGGCTGCGTTTCTCCCGATCATTCAATACATTGTTGGAAAGTTGCATTTTTCACGCCTTTCGATCATCACCACACTCAACCTATTGCTTGCGGTCCTGAACTGACCAGTCACCGCTGATGGCGAAAATTATTGAATGACCACCATTGTAGACAAGGAGCGTTTGCTCCGAAAGCGATCCCAGACGAGCGCTGATTCCAACGAGAAGGGGACAGAAGAAAACCATATTTGTTTTTACTTGTGCGTCTGAATGAATTATTGCGGTACACACATTACAAAAACCTTTGTAAAACACAACCTTTCCATGGGATTTGTATAAACGTTGGAACCGTTATGTTTTCCAGCTCCTACCTCTCAGCTGGAACACAAAAACAGGCATCTGGCAACAAGTCAACACAAAAGGAAGGAGCAAATATTTTATTTCAGTGTGTTCAAACCTCTGTTTCTCTATTTCATTAGCACTCAAATAGATTTTTCTTCGAAAAACTTCAGAATGTTACCGACAGCAGATTGTATAGACCCGACTCATTCATGTGCATAAAAGTATAATAAATAGCAAATTGCTTTGGGTATGCAATCGACAGGTGTTTTATGCAAAATGTGCCCGACTGTTAATGTCATCATTATCACGTGACCTATATACTGGGCTTGTTGCAGAAGATACTTTATTAAGCTTTTATTTTTCAAACCTTCCACTTTTCCCAGCCTTATTAGTTCAGCTCTCAGCTGAAATGCAGAAAGTCCACTCAAATCCTGTCTGTCTACTTGGCCTTTTGATGCAGGCTTCCCTATAGAGCAGATGAGGACAATCACTCCAATCAAGAGGCTTGGAAGCCTTTATTTAATTTTGGCTCCTAAAATGTAAATTATTTCTACATAATGGTGTTCCTTCAGCAGCACAATATTGTTATTTGCTTGACTGCAATGTGGTGCTGCTTATATCGGCATCATCATCATCGCCATCATCGTCACCATCGTCTTTGTGTGTGTGTGTGTGTGTGTGTGTGTGTGTGTGTGTGTGTGTGTGTGTGTGTGTGTGTGTGTGTGTGTGTGTGTGTGTGTGTGTGTGTGTGTGTGTGTGTGTGTGTGTGTGTGTGTGTGTGTGTGTGTGTGTGTGTGTGTGTGCGTGACGAGGGGCCTTCAAAAAAATCTAAAAAAAAAATCATTTTAATTTTTTTTGAAGGCCCCTCGTCACTAGAGGCCCCAACATGTTTTATTTTTTTTACTTTTACTTTAATTTTGTTTTCTTTTTTTTTTTGAAGGCCCCTCGTCACTAGAGGCCTTTTGGAGGCCCCTCGTCACAAGAGGCCCCAATTAGTATTATTATTTTTTTAACTTTTATTTTTTATTTTTTTGGAGGCCCCTCGTCACTCGAGGCCTTTTGGAGGCCCCTCGTCACTAGAGGCCCCAAATATTTGCTTATTTCTTTTTTTACTTTTATTTGTAATTTTTTTGGCGGCCCCTCGTCACTAGAGGCCCCACATTTTATTTGAATTTTTTTTCTTATTTTGGAGATCGATGTCATACTGTGACACTGAAATGAAAACATATTTCATCAACTAAAATATTTAGTCAACAAAAATATTTCATCAACTAAAATATACAGTACGTCACACCCTGCCGTCTGCAAGTGGCTAATCTTGAGTATTTTTTCTCCTCTTCATAAGAGTTTGAGGTTTTCCGTTTGAGGTAAAAACAGCAATAAAAAGTCAAAAGTTGCATCTCCACGTCCCAGCCCGACGCCTGAATACTTTTACCAACGGATTTCCAGTTCCGCGTTCGCATTCTGCGCTCTGATTGGCCACTGACGTTTCTGGTAGCGCCAATCGTGTGACGCCTCTTTTTTTCACCGGTTAAGCTTAGGCACTCTTTCGAAGTTGGTTAAGGTTAGAGTTTGTCTTAGAGCAGGGCGATAGAACACCAGCCCTGATTCCATACTCTAACCTTAACCAACTTCGACAGAGTCGCCTAAGAAACGTCAGTCAATATTTCTATTGTATTTTTTTCCTTTTATACATACTTACATACATACATACATACATACATACATACATACATACATACATACATACATACATACATACATACATACATACATACATACATACATACATACATACATACATACATACATACATACAGCCCCACCCCCACCTAATAGACAGTCCCCTCCCCACCGTATGTAATGTATATTATATTCTCTCCCCACCGTATGTATATTTCTCTCCCACCCACCCACCCCCACCTAATGTACAGTCCTTTCCCCATCATATGTATATACTCTGTCAGGATCTATGGGTAACAGTACTGTATATTTGCATATCATATATGTCACAAATGTAACAGTATATACCTGTATGTCATGTATGTCCTTATGCCATAAATGTCATGATGTCATATATGTTGTGCATGTCATACATGTCACTATGAATTGAAAATGGGGGACCCTGATGTAAACAAGACAAACGTCTTTATCTGGTCTGCATCCCCTTAACAATTGTGTGTATTGAGCCATACTGTATTATTTGTACCCATTCTGCAATCTGTTAAATACAATTTTCATTAATTCATTCATTCACAGACAGTAACACAGGACAAGAACTCATTTCAACCCCCTCCCTTCCCTAATTATAATTTAAATTGACATTCACGTCAAAGCTTACTATTCTAATATTATATTCTTGTCTCCAAAGTGTGTGCATGTTTTTTTTCTTCCTGATGATGGCGCCATCCCCCCATCTAAACATGATGTGTTTCTTTTCTTTTCTCTTCTTGATTGATTGATTGAAAACTTTATTAACAGATTGTAGAATGGGTACAGTACAGTACAGTACAGCTCAATAATTGTTAAGGGGATGCAGACCAGAGAAAGACTTTCGTCTTATTTACATCAGGGTCCCCCATTTTCAATTCATCATACATATATGACATACATAACATACAGATAGACAGTACTGCTACATCTATACATTTATGACATACCAGATTTGCAAATACAGTACTGTTTGTGATACGAAAAGAGTCCAGAAAAGAGAGTATATACATTTGACGTAGAAACTGTACATTGGAGGAGGTTGGGTAGGTGGGGTGGGGTTGGGGGGGTGGGGGGGACTGTACATTGGAGGTGGTTCGGTGGGTGGGTGGGGGACACTGTACAAGCAAAACTGTACATTGGAATATTGACAAAACCATACTTGGTCATTTACTGTACATTGGAGGGGGTTGTGTTAGGACATTTACAGGGGCCAGTTTCGAATTGCAGTCTCCCGTAGGTGTTCTTTGAGAGTGTTTTTGAAAGTGGGTAGTGATTCACATTCCTTTACAGCTTTGATGTGGCATAATTGCGAAATGTGTTTAGTCCCTTGTTTGAGCCGAATCTGGGTTTAACATGATTTGTGGAGTTCCCTCTGGTGTTGTGATCGTGGTATTCACTGACCTTTGGGAAGTATTTTGACATGTACATGGGTACCTTGCAGTGGCGGCTCGCCACTAGGGGCGCAAGGGCGCCGACCCACCTGCTGGCCAGCTGCTGTTAAATCAGAGAAGAAGAAAATAAAACTTTTTCGTTTTTGTGTTTTATAGCCCTATAAATAATATAAACATGTTTAAAATGAATAATATTTACTCATTTTAAGTATGTTTGTATTTCCAATGCACAATATAACGTTATTATCTAAATTAAAAAAACATCGTTTTCATGAGCAGGAAGTGACGTTTTTTTTTTTTTTTTTAATTTCTCGCCCGGGCTAGAAGCGATAGCGCTCTGAGTGCGCGTCACAGTTTGATCGCTGTCTCCGTCACAGCCAATCAGTGCATAACGCGTTGTGCGTTGAAATATGACTATTATGTTGGAATCCGAGCGCGATTTGAAGCGGTCTAGGCAGCAGCGTGAACTTCCGTGAAGAATTTCCATAGCCGCATTTTCGTGGAGACGCTCTCTGATTGGCCGACGCGATGCCAGTTTTTTTCCATAGCCGCATTTCTCGGGTTGGCTTAGAGAGAGAATGCGCCAGGAGGAGGTAGTTCTTATCACAGCAACAGCAGTTCAGTCGACTCGTCAACAACAACAGCAACTACACTGAGCTTAGGCACTCTTTCAAAGTTGGTTAAGGTTAGAGTTTGTCTTAGAGCATGGCGATAGAACGCCAGGTAGTTTGCAGGCTGTTCGAGGCGGAAATGGACAAAGACACAGCTCTTCACTCACACAGCTTGTTGGCTAACAACAAGCTATATGGATGCGGACAATGGATGGACATCAACACAGGCTGGATGGACAATGCCATGGAGTGGATATACTTTATCAACAAGCCAACAACAAGGTAGATTAGCGATCTTAACTCTAGTTTAATACATGATACGTTGTCTACTGATGCCGCATAACGTTGTAACGTTACAGCTACTGCTAGCTGTTAGCTCCGTCATCTTAGCTGGCCACTTTTATAATTACTTCATGGAAACGGAGTAACGTTAACGTTTAAACGTTATGTCGAGGTCATACAATACTACAGTCGACATAAGGTTAACGTTACCCCGTTTCCATGAAGTGTTTAAATAGCAGCAATCTTGTTGAAAATGTAACTTTACTAAAATGCTCTCTCTCTCTCTCTCTCGCTCTCGCTCTCGCTCTCTCTCTCTCTCTCTCTCTAATTTCGCCGCATGTGGGACATAACCACTCAGACAATGAATGGTAACTTGTTTAAAATAACGAGCTTTACAAATGTGTTTATTATTGAATGGATCTGACATCATCTGAGAGAGAGAGAGAGAGCGAGAGAGAGAGCGAGAGAGCGAGAGAGAGAGAGAGAGAGAGCTGTGCGTGTTTGTGTTGGGCTTTTTTTACCAAACATTTGCAAAATGTTTGGTATAGCGCCCCTAGTGGCGAAGTACCCAGCGGCCGCCACTGGTACCTTGGTCGTGTAGTTTATCTTGTAGACCAGGCCCATTGCAAGTTGCTGTACTCTGTCATCTACTCTAAGCCATCCTAGGTTGTCAAAGTGGGCAGGGGTGATCAAAGTCCTTTTAGCTTGGCCCTCAGAGCCCACCACTTCTAAATATTCTATATATTTTTTAAAGTGACATATAAAAACGCCACTGTGCGTGCGTACACGTGTATGTGTGTGTGGGGGGGCCTCCACAAGAATCTGGCCCAGGGGCCTCTGAAGTCTTAATCTGGCCTTGCTCATATGGAACAGTTTACCAAGAAACATGTACAAATCTGTTAATAGTATGAATTATATGGGGGTTTGGTGTTAGACTTTTCTATGCTCTGACAAACTATGTTCCCTATACAGTATGTCACATATTCTAATAGCGGTCTGTTTAGGGAATCAGAGAGGATGGAAATTAAAGAGAAAGAGAAGAGGAGTGATGGAGAGAAGCGTAGAATTACCAAGAGAGGCTCTCACTCTCTTTCATTCTCTCCCTCTAGCCAGTGTGCAAACTATCCCCTTTTCAGGGGGGCTTGTGCTTTTACATTTGGTACCAGGGGAGGCGAGGGGGACTCAGAGCAGTCCCAGCAGGTGTAGCAATCAATAGGAAAAGCAACTGGAAGATGAAAGCAGCGAGAGAGAGAGAGAGAAGAGAGAGAGAGAGAGAGAGAGAGAGAGAGAGAGAGAGAGAGAGAGAGATAGAGTGAGATAGAAAGAAAGGCACCTCCATCAGTCATTAGGAGGGTAATGAACCTATAGCACTATCGCTGCTGAGCAACCAATGACTCACATGCACGTGCACGTGCAGTCGTGCACACGCACACGCACACTCATACACACACACACACACACACACACACACACACACACACACAACAATGGAAATCCCTCAAGTGTTCATGCTCAATTGCACACTTACCCAGTACAACACTATCTGCCCAATTACAGACATGTGCATAAACAAAAGCCCTGTTGTAAACTTGGATGTCCCCACTTCCAGGGAACAGAAACAGAGCGTTTGCCTCCAGTATACCTGTATCTATGGTAGAGCATCGGCCGACTGCTTACAGCTCCCATTTAATGAAAGATACTAGACATCAACCACATATGTCCACACACCTTTTGCACTCAGCCATCATCACTGGAAACACACCTGGGGTGGATTCCAAAGATAAAAAAAAAAGTCCCTTCCTCCGTCCTCTGGAAACTGAAAAATCACCACCATATTTAAGGTTGTTCCA
>NC_140184.1:32565345-32833694 GCF_963971535.1 Notolepis coatsorum
CGACGTTTCATGTCCTATCTACACAGAAATGCGTTTTTTGGCGTTTTTTTGTGGATACGGCTGAAACGCAAAATTGTGTTTGCGTTTGGAGATACGCAAAAAAAACGAGTCGACAACAGCGTGTAGTCAGCACGGAGCAGTTGTTGCGAAAACGCCCATGCGCAGTAGATACCATCTGCGTGCCTTTCCGGTGACAACAGTGTGTGTGTTTGGGACAGAGCTCCGTGTCCCAAATAGCTTCAGCTACCATGTGTTGTCAAGTTATTGTTATAAGGACCCCAGTCCAAGCTACAACAGTCTGCATTCCCTTAACAATTGTTTGTATTGAGCCGTATTGTATTGTACCCATATGCAATATGTTAAATAAAGTTTACATCCATTCATTCTGCTAGCATTACCGATTGCATGAGCAGCTGGCTAACGTGAGCTATCAGGATTCAGACCCTGTTAGCTCAGAGTTCCTCTTTCAACTTAACAAGCATTAAACAAAATGGCCCAGTCATCTATTCACCTTTGTTTAATACACACAGCGTTGTCTCTAATGTTATCTAACTACTGATAGCTCGCGATATCATCAGTTTCGTGCTGGCTAAGTAGCGTGAGCTAACGTTAGCTTCTAGCCACAATGCTATATTGTTATAATGGCATACTCCATTGACGTTAGCATGCAGCTAACAATGCTACCGATCGTTTTTTAGACTAAACTATCCGCTCTTAACAATGCTACCGATCGTTTTTTAGACTAAACTATCCGCTCTTGGTGGTCACTTGTGTTGATGTTAGTTTTGTTTCATCAACAAATGACAGGCAGAACACACAGTGAATGTATCCGTTTTGTTTATTGCACTTTTATTAGGCTTTGCTGAAAAAAGAATTGCTGCATTGAGTGAGCAAGCAAGATGGTGGCGCGGCATAGGCGCCTGCCTTATTGACATTTTCTTTGCTGGAGCTTCCACCAGGAAGTGTATTGGCACATTCGTTCTGATTGGTTGAAATTGCCTTCATGTTTGCCACCTACTGCCACCTACTGCTTTGGCAGTGTACTACATCAGTGTGCTCGGCTGACAAAAACGAAAAAAAAACGAAAGTGTGACTCAGGCGCACGACGTCGCGGCGATACGCATAAGAAAACAATACGAAGATGATACGAAAGGTGTAACCTCTGCCTAAGGCTGTCCCCGAACCCTGTTTTTAGGGTTCGGAGTTCGCCAGGGTTTTTCGAACGGAAGTTTTTTTATTAATTAATTTGATCATTATAGATCCTACGGGGGCGGAATTGCATAGTCTATCGGTGAAATTTTTTTTTCTTTACAGTGGTGGCTGTTCATGTAAACAAAGCACTCAGAAGAAAATAAAGGGAAAAGACGACCCGTATCGGGGTCCAACAGTAGTCAGACATAATATCATATAACGCAGACTCACTTTTTGCCGCCGGCCCGGTAGAACATCGCCGTATGAATTGGAATAAATGTTGCATGTCTCCCAGAAGCTTTCTGGTCTGGCGGGCTTGAACTTTCCATAAATGTGTATCCAATCCATAAATCCATTTAGTTGGATCCAGTACTGACTGTCTGAATGTACTGTATCTGTGATTATTATAGATTTTCGACAAACAACTATTAACATTAGCAGCAGTCATTTTAATTTTCTGGTTGACTCGCCCGGACGTGATGTCACACGAAAGCCGGCCGCACTCAGCCAATAGACTATTCTATTATAAACAGTTATATTAGTGTGAACGTAATATACATTTGATCCAGTGCATATTTGGATAGTATTGTGACTTCTTCCCACTTCTTGCTGTTACAGCTGCCATGATTAAATAATTTAGCCGAGCGGTGACGCGCGCCTCCTCACCTCAACTCGACTCGCACGCCTCGTTGTTTTTTTTCTTTTTTTGCGAACATTCTAACCCATTCATTAAAATCCGAACACCAGCGTAACTGTTAGGGTTTGTAACCGACCCCAAGCGCAACGGCACAGAGAGAGTTGTTTCAGAGTTAGCCAAAAACAAGGGCGTGTTTATTCACAGAGTCACAAGATTGAATTAGGTGGAGAACAGAACAAACAGGGAATCTGGCATGTGAAGAATGTTTGCGGCTCTGCAGATTCTCCGAGAAGGTGATGGTGAGGAATTTGCCTGTGACGTCTGAGCCGCTCTGCAGATCCCCCCAGCATACACTCCAGGTGGAAGCGGAGAGAGAGAGAGAAATCCCAGTTAGCTCAGCGCACAATAGAAACAGAGAGGTGACTGAGCCAAACAATATATCCAAGTGACTTGATCTTCGGTGTGATACACACAGTTAGCAGAGTCCAGAGAAAAAAACAATAAGGTAATCCAACGTGTAAATCCAACAACAAAAAATAGGTGAGAACAGTATAACAAAAACGGGATCTCTTCGGTGTTTCACAAACACACAAAAACGATTGATCCAAAAAAGACTGTTTCCAAAAACTCACCAGAGCGCAACGCGTAAAGCGGGCAGATAAACGAGGCGTAGCTTCGTACGGGGAATCAGGTTCTCCAACAGGGATACTTCACGAGAGTCCTGGGGAGCAACAGACAGCGACGGGAAAGAAAGGCAGATGCAGGGAATATTCAAAACGATCCAATATCGGTATTAGGGAGATCAGGGTATTTAAAGCCACGGGGCGCTAAATGACAAGCTGTGACAGCTGCGGGATGAAATTGATCATTGCTCCAGAAGCGTGTGGTGGGGAGAGCACCAATCAACACGGCATCTTACAGGGAAGAAGCGTGAGGCGCGGAATGCAATTAATTAACAAAATACCTTAAAGGAACGGAGCGAGTGGGTGGGGAGCGGACAAAACCTCACAGTACCCCCCCCTCCACGGGAGCAACCCGGCGACCAGGCCGACCCGGCTCGCCCGGATGGGCACGATGGAAGTCGGTGATCAGGCCGGGATCCACGATGAGCTGGCGGGAGACCCAGCTCCGTTCCTCCGGGCCGTACCCCTCCCAGTCCACCAGGTACTGGAACCCCCGACCCCGCCGTCGAACGCCCATCAACCGGCGGACCTGCCACTGGGGGTGACCGTCCACCATCTTGGGAGGAGGTGGATCCGGAGCAGGAGGCATCAGGGGACTGAGAGAGACAGGCTTAACCCGAGACACATGGAAAACGGGGTGAATGTGCATGGACGCAGGAAGCTTAAGACGCACCGCCGCCGGACTGAGTACCTTCAGAACCTCGAAAGGTCCGACGAACCGGGGGTTAAGCTTCTTGGCCGAGGACCGAAGTGGGAGATCCCTCGCGGAAAGCCACACCCTCTGCCCAGGGTGGTACGTCGGCGCAGGAACCCGGCGCCGGTCAGCCCCACGACAGGCGCGCTCTGATGACCGGAGCAGCGCGGTCCTGGCGATCTCCCAGACCCGACGGCACCGGTCGAGGTGGTCCTGCACGGAGGGAACTGCCACCTCCGTCTCCTGTGCAGGGAAAAGAGGGGGTTGGTAGCCCAGGGATACCTCAAAAGGTGAGAGGCCGGTGGCGGAACTGACCATGGAGTTGATGGAGTACTCGACCCAGGGAAGGAAACGGCTCCAAGAAGCTGGTCTCTCGGCAGCCAGCGTTTTTGGGCGGAGTGCTCCCAGCGCCTAAAGTTGAAACTAGTTCAACTTTTGGAGAGGAGCGGCGCTCATCAAGGTAACTTTTTTCGACCGACCAATCAACATCGAGCAAGGGGCGGAGCCACTCACGCTCTGGAAACGCTCTGAGCATGCATATTTTAGCTTTTCAAAGCGGTCCGCCTTGAAAAAAACATCCCCGGTGGACACAAAGCCTAAGGCTGTCCCCGAACCCTGTTTTTAGGGTTCGGAGTTCGCCAGGGTTTTTCGAACGGAAGTTTTTTTATTAATTAATTTGATCATTATAGATCCTACGGGGGCGGAATTGCATAGTCTATCGGTGAAATTTTTTTTGTTTACAGTGGTGGCTGTTCATGTAAACAAAGCACTCAGAAGAAAATAAAGGGAAAAGACAACCCGTATCAGGGTCCAACAGTAGTCAGACATAATATCATATAACGCAGACTCACTTTTTGCCGCCGGCCCGGTAGAACATCGCCGTATGAATTGGAATAAATGTTGCATGTCTCCCAGAAGCTTTCTGGTCTGGCGGGCTTGAACTTTCCATAAATGTGTATCCAATCCATAAATCCATTTAGTTGGATCCAGTACTGACTGTCTGAATGTACTGTATCTGTGATTATTATAGATTTTCGACAAACAACTATTAACATTAGCAGCAGTCATTTGAATTTTCTGGTTGACTCGCCCGGACGTGATGTCACACGAAAGCCGGCCGCACTCAGCCAATAGACTATTCTATTATAAACAGTTATATTAGTGTGAACGTAATATACATTTGATCCAGTGCATATTTGGATAGTATTGTGACTTCTTCCCACTTCTTGCTGTTACAGCTGCCATGATTAAATAATTTAGCCGAGCGGTGACACGCGCCTCCTCACCTCAACTCGACTCGCACGCCTCGTTGTTTTTTTTCTTTTTTTGCGAACGTTCTAACCCATTCATTAAAATCCGAACACCAGCGTAACTGTTAGGGTTTGTAACCGACCCCAAGCGCAACGGCACAGAGAGAGTTGTTTCAGAGTTAGCCAAAAACAAGGGCGTGTTTATTCACAGAGTCACAAGATTGAATTAGGTGGAGAACAGAACAAACGGGGAATCTGGCATGTGAAGAATGTTTGCGGCTCTGCAGATTCTCCGAGAAGGTGATGGTGAGGAATTTGCCTGTGACGTCTGAGCCGCTCTGCAGATCCCCCCAGCATACACTCCAGGTGGAAGCGGAGAGAGAGAGAGAAATCCCAGTTAGCTCAGCGCACAATAGAAACAGAGAGGTGACTGATCCAAACAATATATCCAAGTGACTTGATCTTCGGTGTGATACACACAGTTAGCAGAGTCCAGAGAAAAAAACAATAAGGTAATCCAACGTGTAAATCCAACAACAAAAAATAGGTGAGAACAGTATAACAAAAACGGGATCTCTTCGGTGTTTCACAAACACACAAAAACGATTGATCCAAAAAAGACTGTTTCCAAAAACTCACCAGAGCGCAACGCGTAAAGCGGGCAGATAAACGAGGCGTAGCTTCGTACGGGGAATCAGGTTCTCCAACAGGGATACTTCACGAGAGTCCTGGGGAGCAACAGACAGCGACGGGAAAGAAAGGCAGATGCAGGGAATATTCAAAACGATCCAACATCGGTATTAGGGAGATCAGGGTATTTAAAGCCACGGGGCGCTAAATGACAAGCTGTGACAGCTGCGGGATGAAATTGATCATTGCTCCAGAAGCGTGTGGTGGGGAGAGCACCAATCAACACGGCATCTTACAGGAAAAAAGCGTGAGGCGCGGAATGCAATTAATTAACAAAATACCTTAAAGGAACGGAGCGAGTGGGTGGGGAGCGGACAAAACCTCACAGTAACGAACAAACGTTCGAACGTTCGGGCTCAGCCTTACTACCTCACCAATTCAAATATTCTGAGTGTGTGATGGAGCAAACACAATGTTCCCATGAGTGAAATACAATTGCCAAAACCACAACATTTTCAAAATACATAAAAGAAATGTCTATGCATCCACATTCTATCAAGTGTAATTTGCAGCTAAAATACTTCCACAGTAATGGCTACGAGGAAATCGCAATAATTTCTGTAATCTAAGTGAACATTATCCTTTGTATCTGTAGCATGTTCTCTATTTTTTACCGGTCAGTTCAAAAGTCTGATAAACGACGTCCTGCTGTATTCGTAGACAAACTTAATTTCTATCGACTAAATCATCCGCTTATGTTTTTACGACGCATATCATTCTGAGATTTTGATTGGATTACTTTGACAATGAAAATGCATGGTGAGAGAAAACAACAGTGAATATCGTTCCCTGGAAGCTGATATCATTGTCTAAATAAGAGAGGCTTATTTCTAGTCCTGTGTGTGTGTGTGTGTGTGTGTGTGTGTGTGTGTGTGTGTGTGTGTGTGCATGCTTGTGTCACGTACCAAACGTTCGTAAATCATTCACAAACAAGAGAACAACATAATACGATGCTTTTGAACGCCTTCATCCCCCTTTTCTCTAAATTGACAGGTATGAGACGAGAGACGTGTCTCTCTCCCATGTGTTCGCAGCCTCCTGTTGAGCCACTGATGTGCTCTCCTCGAGTGGCTCTTTCGTCTCGGCCCAGTCCGTCAATAGGAATGACATTAGTTGTCTCAGTGGTTAGAAGCCAATCGATGGCCAGGGCAGATTATAGGGGACCTGCTGTGTGAGTGGGCCATCTGATGATGATGTGCCACATGGCAGGAATACAGATGGTATCGCGGGGGGGGGGGGTTCCTGTTTTAAGACTTGTTTTAACCCCTTCACTACCGCACTACAAAGGGTTAATGCTTTTCACTACCACACTGCAAAGGCTTTCACCACCACACTGCAAAGGATTAACGCTTTCATTACCACACTACAGAAGGTTAACCCCCTCACTACCACACTGCAAAGGGTTAACACTTTCACTATCACAGATGGTTAACCCTCTCACTGCCACACTACAGAAGGTTAGCCCTACCTAACCTAGGGTACACTACAACATTCCACTACCACACTACAAAGGGTTAACACTTTCACTACCACACTACAAAGGGTTAACGCTTTCACTATAACACTACAGATGGTTAACCTTCTCACTACCACACTACAGAAGGTTAACCCTCTCACTACCACACTGCAAAGGGTTAACACTTTCACTATCACACTACAGATGGTTATATTATCGTACTTGGCCATCGCGTCCCGCTCTTAAGCCTATCGAGATATACCTCATCTCATGTGCCTACTGTACTCCACTAACGAAAAACAAATACGCCCACACCTGCCGGGTCCCGCCCCTATGGAGGCGTAGCCTATAAGACACTAGGCATGGTCACCAAACACTCTTCCTCTATTTCGTTTCCATCATAACGGTCGCAGTGCGCCTTATGTAACTAGTTGTTATGAAAAGATTAGAGAAATTGCATAATGTTGAAAGCTTACCGGAGGTTTGCTTACCCCTGGAATCTTCGGGGCATGTTTCAGCGACACGTCGGGCCTATGTTGATGTTTCCTCGTCTGATGGCAGCAGACCAAGGAGCAGCGTACAAGGTTTGGCTATCGGGCCAGCTTGTACACAGGTAGGCCCTGTGTCATCAGGCATTGATGTTGGTGTTAGTAATGCTGTGAAGTGTGTTTCGGCGCCAGGGCCGGGGTGGCTTGGTGAACGTTCCACTGCAGTGGACGATTTCCTGGCTATCCTGGAGCGTGCTGCTTACACTAATGCTACTAATGCTACTGCTAATGCTAATGTTGATGCTGAAATGGGTCGTTGTTCTAATATTCCCCGCTGCGGGACGTTGCCGCTTTTCCCTCCTCTTGCCCGGTTCATTGATGAAGGTCAGTCGGTTGCTAATGTGGGGGGTTTCGCTGAGTCTTATTTACCTTTTTTACGGGTAAAAGGGCTAACAACAGGGTGCAGGCCGAGTGTACCGTGGCTGCGTAGCCACGTAGCTTTGATCCTGTGTCCCGGCGGGGATGAACGATGTCCCACCCGGCCGATGCTTGCGAGCGAATTGGCTCGGAGGGTGGCAGTATGGACGGATGAGTGGTATACTGCTGCAGGATGGTTTATAGCGGCGGCCAGCGTTATGGCTCAGCTGGCTAGTTTCCTATCCACATTGGCGTCGGGTAGTGGGGCTATGGGTCCAGCCGACATTGTAAACATGTTGCATGTTTGTGGTGTTATAGAGATCTTGACTCAGTCGCAAGCTATAACTGCGGGGAGGATTAGGATGCTATCAACGTTTGTTGTTAGGCATGTTTGGTTGGAGTGACGTAATAATCATTAAATGTCTATCGTATCTCTGTGATCGTGTAGTGGTATTTACCCTTCTCATCTGCATTAGTTGCATTTCAATTGAGTTTGGTTGCAGGAAGGAAGCAGGACGAGATGTTTTGAATAAAACAGAACTGTGTTTATTCCATTTCAATAAACACAAACTAGATGAATCAAATAGGCACTGAATTTGCTTTCTATATCTAAAATCATCGTCTTTGGTCTGGCTGTTGGTCCATGTGGCCTGATCGGCTGCTGCCGAGCTCAGAGCGTCTTCTCCGGTGTTTGGTTGTCCCAGCAACACGAGGGCCTCTCTTTGTTTGTGCTGGTTGCCAAGGAAACTCTGGTCTTCCGTGATCTCAGCGCTCAGAGCCGGGAGCGCTCGTTTCGTCTTTCTCTCTGGATCCCCGCTGCGATGCTTGGTTTCTCCCAGCGTCTGTATATGAAGACAATTCTCCGCCCCTTTCGCCCGCGTCGTCCTGGTGACGATAGCTAGGGGGGGTCACTGTTTTCTATTGGCTCGTTTTGGGATCTCGGCCATTTTGACTCTTTAAAGGGACATAAAGGGACTTATTTACATACTAACTATTTTAAGCAGTTTCGTTCCCTTATCTGGACGTTTTACAGTTCTCGAAGCGCTCTGTCCTTCAACTGAAATAGCGAGCATATGTGGCTCCTTGATTTAACAGACACAAAGTACTTTGTGGTGGTTTCCTTATCTTTAAGAGATTTATTCTTTATTGACTAGACAGTTGCTTTCCTTGAGTTTTGTCCTTCAAAAATAGATGTTTAACTTTATTATTCCTCTTTGAACCTGTTTTATCGATCTGCTCAAACTCTATATAAGTTAAAGTGGTATCTTAAGCTTAGTTGAACACTAAGTATCTTGATCTAATTTCTAATCTTTGGTTCATAATGCTTTATAGTATAACTAAGCTTTTAACGAATTAATCTGTATTTTTATAGTTTTATACCAAGTTGATTAGCCTTATAGTTAATTATGTCTTGTTCTCTGATTATTTTGTTAGTTAGTCTGGTTAACTGCAATTAGTTTATTTCTCCTTTATTGAAAGCTCAACCAAGGAGGTCCTGGTGTCTAGCAGGCGACCAGCTGTGTGGCTCCTCAAGCTAGACCTGTGATCTAATCACCTATTTTAACAATGGGTTCCCTGCCTGACCTTTTGGTTCCTGACCTAAGTAAATAAAGCAGTTGAAATACTTCACTTAGCTGGCCTTCCAGCCCTAACTGATTCAGTGAGGGGTAGGGATGGGTATCGGTAGGATTTTATCGATACTACTACTCTTATCGATACTGCTTAACGGTTCGGTACTTTATCGATACTCTTATCGGTTCTTTTTGATTTAGCAAAAAAATTATTAAGAACAGAATCGACATTGCTTTATTATTCTTTTATATAACTATATTACTGCACATGGCTACTTTTTTATCAATTAATACAAGCAGTCAGATAAATTAACTATTTTGGGACTTTCTATTTTATTTAGTAGTAGTGGTCCTGAGTTAAGCTGGTCCACCCATCCGATGTAAAGGCTAACTTTGGCACATCTTTAAGCTATGTGATAACATTGGCCTTTTCAACATTATACCAGGCAGGAATCAGTGTGTTACTGAGGACATTCCTGCAGGGAGGGGTATATTTGCAGTTGAGAGCATTGGTCATCTCCCTACAGTAAAGATTAGAAATGACTGAATTATTGTAAATTTGTGTGGAGTGGTGGGAATAGCTGCTTCAATAATAACTTATAACAACAACAACAACAACAACAACAACAGACAAGTTAGACAACTATGTATAAAAAAAACAATATACACTGAATGATTAGTTGTTACCTAAAGCCCTTGGACTCCACTGTAGAGAAGGGGTGCAGGCCTTTGACAACAAACTTTGTCACAGCCCTGTGACACTCGTTCACCCTATCCTCTGTCATCATTCCTCTAGCTGCTAGGGAGAAAGGACTTTGGGTGGTGGAGGTAGAGGGAGGATGTGTGGTGGGCTCACTGGCCTGGGACACATTGGTGGCTGACGCCTCAGCTTGACGATCTATAAAAAGTGTTTAGATTGTAGTATTTGTAGCTAAACAATTATTTTGTTTATTAGCCTATTTGTAATAATTCGTTATTAGCCTAGGAAACTCTGTATCTTGGCTTACCGGCTGCAGTGGACGTGAATGCAGATGGAACAGTGCGCGCAAGGCAGTCAAATACGGCGCATTTCTGCACACTAATATCGTGTTTTGCCAACAAATGTTTTGATTGCTCGTATTGCCACCCTTACTGGCAAATGTTTTGTTGCACTTGTGGCAACGTGCGTTGTCGGCATTGACCCTTGTAAAGTATATCCATACTTTAGAACGCTTCGCTCACGACTCAGTGCATGCAGAGGCAGAGCTGTCTGTGTGCAGCGCGCTTCAGCACGGGCGTCGGGGACAGCACTAAGGAGGAACACTAAGGAGTACCCGTATGTATAATAAGAAGTGAATGAATGAATGAATGAAAACTTTATTTAACAGATTGCAGAATGGGTACAATACAGTACGGCTCAATACATACAATTGTTAAGGGGATGCAGACCTGAGAAAGACGTTTGTCTTGTTTCCATCAGGGTCCCCCTGTTTCCATCAGGGTCCCCCAGTACCCGTATGTGTAGCGCATAGATATATATATCTATGGTGTAGCGACTCGCGAGGAGTGTGTGTAATAATGAGTCGCTGCGGCTCGCTTCTCGTGCAGAGACAGAGAAAGGAGAGATCGTTCGCAACTTTTAAATAATAATAATAATAATTTCTCTAGAGTATCGATAGCAGTACCGATGACGTCGGAGCTTATAAATACTCCGGTATTTTCTAATATAGTACCGGTTCCCGTTTAAAACCGGGGTCCGGGGGTCATCCCTAGTGAGGGGAAGGGTTCTTGGTTTCAACAGCCATCTGTCTTTAAAGATAATACCTGACTGGTGACCGTTTCCCTTTAGAATGTGCCTTGAGCGGGGCAAGTTATTTACAACAGTGCTTTAGACCTTGTGCCAGAGCTGACACTATTTACCCCTGAGCCACTGTCGCCCCCTCTGCCAGAGACAGCTAGCATATTGGATCCACATTCCTTACAACTTTACCACTTACAACAGCATGATCCCCTGCACATGTACATTTCCTTGAGATTTTACATGTTTTATTTTGATAATTCACGACATTCCACCCTTAGTGGGTTTCATAACCCACTATATAGCACCAATATTTTCTAAATCAAACATGTCTTTAACCATATATTTACCATAATATTGCTAATATTTTTTTAAAATTCAAAAAATCCACAAATCACACTACAAAACCCATTTCCGTCTGTACAGTTACAAATTCATCACTCACTCCTTCCCACCCTCGTTAAACTCCTCCAGTCACACACATTTATCAGTTGTTGTTTAACGACACCATTTCTATTGGAAGGTAATCAGTCAAGAATTGGCTTCCAAACTTATCAGCTTTTTTGTTTAGACTATTTTATCCATGTAATTATCAAGTTTCAAGTTTCAAGTTTCTTTAATAGTTGTCATACAGAAGTACAGAATACTTTTGTACAAAATGCTTCTTACTGTTGCGCTCCAGAGACTGTGCATGACAAGATAGTATGAAATAAAAACATAGTAAAAATTAGAAGAAAAAAAAAAAGAGGTCACAGTGTTCAGTTTAGACATATGTACAATGTTCGTAGACGTAGTTACCATACAATATACAATACTGTGCAGTGTACTAATATACAATACTATACAATACTATATAGTGCAAGGCATAAATGGACGAGGTGCAGTTTAGGTACAATTCACAGTAGGTGTACGAGTTGTAGTGCAAATCCTTTATCAATAAATATAAAGTGTAAGTGTGTTTGTGTGATCTAAAGTGTGGAGAGTGGGTGCTGCAGTGTGTTGTTTGTTTGAGTGAGTGTGTGTGTGCGTGTGGGTGTGTGTGCTGTGTGCATTTGATGGTTGTTGCATAGTGATTATTGTTCGTTTAGCGATTATTGTTCGTTTAGCAGCCTGATGGCCTGGGGATAGAAGCTCCTTCTGAGTCTTTCTGTGCTCGCCATAAGACTCCGGTATCGCTTGCCTGACGGCAGCAGTTCAAAGAGGCAGTTGTTCGGGTGGCTCGAGTCCTTAATAATTCTCTTAGCCTTCCCCTTGCACCGCTTGTTGTAAATGTTCTGGAGGGTGGGAAGCCCCCCTCTAATTGTGCGTTCGGCTGAACGTGTCACTCTTTGTAGTCTGCTACGGTCTTGTGCAGTGCTATTCCCAAACCAGGAGGTGATGTTGCCGGTCAGGATGCTCTCTATTGTACATGAGTAGAAGTTCCTAAGGATCTTCTGACTGACTTGGAACTTCCTTAGGCGCCTGAGGAAGTAGAGGCGTTGTCGTGCCTTCTTCACAACACTGTCAATGTGTGTGGTCCATGTCAAGTCCTCGGATATGTGGGCTCCGAGGTACTTGAAACTGTTCACTCTCTCAACTGGTGCCCCGTCGATGCTGAGGGGGCTGTAGTCCTTGACCCCCGACCTCCTGAAGTCCACAATCATCTCTTTTGTTTTGCTGACGTTCAGGGAGAGGCAGTTCTCCTGACACCACTGTGACAGGTTCTCTACCTCTTCCAGGTAGGCCCTTTCGTCGTTGGCAGAGATCAGGCCCACCACTACTGTTAGCTTCAATGTGTCTGTTTTGTGTAATTGACTCTGCAAGAAAAGATTAATACATTACACCGAAAAGATTAAAACTCTAACACTCTAAAAAACCGAGGGAGACTTAAACCAGAAACCATATACAATTTCTCTCCTCGAAAGGACCACTGAGATCTCAATTATCATTAGCTTTCATCCCTGTCAGTTATCCCTGTTCAAACCTCCTGAGGTCTTTACTGCTAAATTGTTTTGACCGTTGCTCCTTGTTGTATTTTGTGCTAACCACAGTTTCTTCTTGGTTGTGGGCAGTCCTGGTACTGCTCCGATTTTCCACAGAAGGAAACGATTTTCCCTCTGTCCTTTTTGGTTTTTGGATTTGTTATTTACAAACACACAATTTTGATTGGAAGATCACATTTTCGCTCAGATACATCTCTACTGTTCTGCATTGACAATACATTTTTTCCAAATTTAGTTATCTATATATTCCACGGCTTCTTAGGTTATCATTCAATTAAATCACCTTTATCTCATTTATTTTTGTGCTGTACTATATTACTAGATCAAATATCTCAATTTCAACACAACACTAACTACTTCCACCCTTGAGCGTGGAATAACCATTTATTACACTATCATACCTTATTTCCAGACAGTCTCCTCGGTCCGGACAGCCAGCTCTTGACGAGGCCAATTCACCAACAGATCCTATATGCATGGTAACAAACCACAGTCCCCTTAAACACACATCTCCCACATACTCCGCCAGCCCTCAACAAGCCGGTGCAGAGTCCCCCATAAGCCAATTATCAATTACACATGTCCGCATCCTATAGGAGAACTATTTGGCCAATGGTGACCAAAACCTACAGAGCTTACCTATGGACAGAGAAACACGTTTTCCCAACCCTTACCACCCCTTGTGACACAACCTCCCATATGCTACACCTGGACTCCCAATGAGCGGAAAACAAAACCATGAACCAGCTCTCGTCCACTCTTCATGTTTCCAGCCCATCATACTAGACATTCTTACCAGTCCCGCTGTGTCACCACCAACCTGCTACCCCTGACCGGTGAGAGATCTCTCCCAGCCTGTCAGTTCCTAAAAAAAATAGAGAAAAAAAACAAAAACAAAGAAAAACGCAAAAAATAAACTAAAATTGTGAGTGTCCTCATGCAACACACCCATCAAACAGAATCAAACTACAATCTAGAGGCATACATACCCCCGTAAACAGAGGAAATCGACTCTGGCCCGTGATTTGATCATAACTCGCAAATCGTGGTCGAATCATTTCGATGCTTTTGTACATATTTGAAGTAATTGCGTCGTCACACAAACCCCAATTGTTACCTTTCATCGACTTAAATCTATGTCTCGTTTTTGGCGGACTGGCACGATCTAACCTCACGCCTGCGGCGCACGATCCCACCTAGAATAGCCTTATCTATACCGTCCTTACTGTGAGGATTGGTTCATTCCCCGCTACACGCTCCGCTCCTTTAAGGTACTGTGTTGATTGATGCATTCCCCGCCACACGCTCCGCTCCTTTAAGGTGCTGTGTTGATTGGTGCATTCCCCGCCACACGCTTTTGGAGCAAGTATCAATTCCAGCGCGCACCTGTCATAGTTTTTGATTAGCGCCCCAGAGGCTTTTTATACTGGGACTTCCCTTCAATCGATGTCGGGTCGTTTTGGAATACAACTGATTTTGCCTGCTTTTTCCCCGTTGCTGTGCCTCGTCTTCTTTCCCTCCAGGACTTTCTGTGGAGATCCGCTGATGAGAACCTTGTTCCCTGTTTGGAGCTGCGCCTCGTTTACCCGCTTTACGCGTTTGCGCTTGGGTGAGTTGGAACCAAACCCCTCTGGATTATTCTGTCTGTGTGTGTGACGAACACCGAAGATTATCATTTTTGCTTGCACTGGACTCAGTTGAAGTGTGTGTTTTGAAGAGACACTGAAGATATCATTTATGTTTGCACTAAACTCAGCTAACTTGTGTGTTGTGGAGAACACTGAAGATTGTTACTGTTCATTGGTTCTGGACACAGCTAAGGGAGGAGGGAACCACACTGCCTCTGTGTTTCGTTGGACTTGATATCTCTCTCTCTCTCCGTTTTCCACCTCGAGTTAAAGCTGGGAGTATCTGCAGAGCCGCTACAACGTCAAATACCGATTCCCCACTGCTATCACCAGGAGGATCTGCAGAGCCGCAGAGAACTCTACCGATGGCAGTCTCCCTTGTTGTTTCATAATTGTTACTTTACCCCTTTTGTGACTCTGTAAATAAATACGCCCTAGTATTTGGCTAACTCTGAACTTCCTGTCTGTGCCGTGCGATTGAGGTCGGTTCAAACCCTAACACTTACTTAGTATCATTTTGTTTAATAGAGGGTTTGCAATCCATCACACTGTTATGACCCTCTTCCCACCCCACGGGACGTACAACGGTGCAACGCTCTTTGGCTCCGAGTCGGGATCTTCAATTGGTCCTCGGTCGGTTGTCCTTGGCCCCGTTTGAGCCACTTGAGCAAGCGCCGTTGGGACAGCTGTCTTTCAAGACCGCGTTCTTGCTGGCTGTCACCTCCGCTAAACGCGTGGGTGAGCTCTGTGCTCTTTCGGTACGTCCAGAGTGCCTGTCTTTTCGTTCCGATTGCGGTGCCACTCTGCGGCCTAATCCTGCTTTCGTGCCTAAGAATATCCTGAGTTCCTTCCGCTCCAGGGATATTGTGGTTCAGGCGTTTCGTCCGCCCCCCCACGCTAGTGAGTTAGATGCGGGCCTTCACCTGTCAAGTCCAGTCCGTGCTTTGGGAATTTACCTCAGCCGTACTCAGGACCTCAGGGTTACCGATCAGCTTTTTGTCACGGTGGTTCTCGTGCCGGTAAGGCACTATCGAAACAGCGCCTGTCCCATTGGTTGTGCGAGAGAATTGCCCTCTGCTACACGTTGGCCGGGCTGGATCCCCCTGGGGGCGTCAGGGCGCACTCCACTCGTGGGGTGGCTGCCTCTGCCGCTCTGCTGGGTGGGGCCTCGGTGGAGGACATCTGTGCTTCCAATTAACCTTTTTGTGTGCTTCCGGCCATGCTGACTGCCTGTTCTGCAGGGTCAGTGTGCCAGGCGGTGTGCTATTGGGGGGAAAGGGCCCGCTCTTGGAGGGGCCTTATCCGAATACGCTGGCGATGTGGGGGGCGGTGTCACTAAGTGACCACCTGGTGGGGTCTTGATGCCTGGCGTCTTTGACCTCTCCGGGCCCCCGTTTTCCAGGGGATCCAGTCCCTTCAGTGGGTCTGGGTCTTCCTTCGCGCTCCGCTGCTACGGCCTTGCCACAGGGTTGGGTTTGCTCTTGACCCCGTGATTTCTGGGGGCAGTAACGAGGTTGTTCCTTCCGTTCGTTCCCGGGTGGCATGCGGGTTGTGCGTGTGTGTAGTCGTGGGGTCAAGCCACGGTCTGCTCACCCTGTGCGTTGAATTGCTTGAGTGCCTCTTCGCACGGTCGGATCCGTCGCCCTCCCGTGAACCTCCAATAGGGGGGGTATCCTCCATTAGGGAGGGTCGGGGGGGCTCGGTCCTCCCCGGTCTGATGATTGTGGGGGGCCTCAGCGGGGTACATTGGTCGGGCTATGGCTCCCGCTCATCCCCTGTTATGCAGACAGGTGCTGAGCGAAGCCATAACGCTATAGAACGAAGGGTTATGTATATAACCCAGTTCTATGAGTTATGGTGCGCTCAGCACCTGGACGCCACTGCGGCCCTTGATTTTTCATTGTGGTGAAATTTGTTGGGAAGGAGATGAGTGTGTGGCCCCACCCCTGCTTATGTAGGTAAGCGGATGGGGGTGTGGCCAGATGAATGCTGGCATGTAAAGGTACATGGTGGAATTTTTTATTCAGTGTATATACGCTGAAGCGAGATATATGCAGACAGGTGCTGAGCGCACCATAACTCATAGAACTGGGTTATATACATAACCCTTCGTTAACTCTCTCACTACCACAATACAGAAGGTTAACCTTTCACTACCACACTACAACGGGTTAACGCTTTCACTACCACTCTACAAAGGGTTAACACTTTCACTACCACACTACAGAAGGTTAACCTTTCACTACCACACTACAGAAGGTTAACCTTTCACTACCACACTGCAAAGTTTTGTTAAAATGTGTCATATTTATGTCAAGTTATTACCATCTACATTGCAGTATTGTTTGTACGTAACTGTTATGTAGATATGCCAGTTTGTGAACAAGATATCTCAAAATCAGCTAACGCATGCCTAAGGTTCAAGTTGATAATCTTGCTTATACCATGGTCATTTGCCAACAATATAAAATAAAAGCATTCACAGATTTTTTGTGAAGGTTTTGCACTCAAAATCGAAAGGTTATGAAGCAAGAGCTTAGCGTTGTCATGATAAGGAATCATTACAGTATAAATTACAACCAAGCTGGTATACTCACAGAATAAATTATACCCAAGCTGGTTACTCACAGTAATTATATCCATGCTGGTTAGTCACAGTATAAATTACAATGGGGTAAGGTAAGTGAAGGTAATGATTCCATTGCCGTAACTCATTACAAAGTATTACAATTAGATATAAAGAAATGTTCAAATCAGCCATTCCTTCCCGGTCGTTAGTTTATCAAGTTGATAAGTCAGCTTTAATGTTGCTGTGGTTACTGGTTGGGTAGTGAATGCATTTAGAATGGTGAACTCTCTGGAACCGATCATGTCGCCGGAGACAGCGGCATTGCCCCCGTCATTCAAACTGGCGTCACGCCCTCGTTTTTTGAAAAGAATATTGCATTCGGACGGGAGGGGCTGTACGCTTACGGGCGTCCTACTGTCGTTCTGTAAGTCCCGGGATGGCTTCATAGGATTGGTCTAAACAGCGAGATGGACATTTGTGCCGTCCAATTCAAGGAAGCGGGGTATATTCTGTTCAGAGTCCAGGCTCGAGGCTCGAGTCGCTCTGAATGTTGAAGAAACCATTTTGGAAGTACAGATTATGTAGGAACAGCATCGTTTTTGGATATTATTATAGGATTTGTTCAGTTTCCAACTGTTTCTAGTGTTTGTGAAGTGTTTTTTGCTGTACTTTTGGTGAATATTTTCGCTCCAGCAAATGATAGAATGTTTCGCAGGACCTCATGTAAAGCAACCCAGAAAAGAGAAGCATTTTTTTGTTTTTACCAAATCTTTTTATTTTCATTTTTTCAAACAAGAAACAACACAGCACAATAATGACAATAATACATAACAGACATCCAAGAACACAAACTAACACAACAATGACTAGACAATAAATTAGACCTATATATATTGGATACACAACCAGTCAAAACAAGTTGTCACAGAGAAAAAGGATAACAAAATAAAATCTTTACTATAAAAAAGTGCTCACCGAGCCCCCTCCATCTCCAGGTCCGGCAACCACAAGCCACAGTCCCGGAGGACCCACAGCCCGGCCCCCAAAGGCATCATTCCTGTTGCGCTTTCTCCAATTGCTGGAGTGTAAGTTTGTTTTTCAAAAAATTATATTCACAGTTTAATAGTGTGTTGACTACTGATGACATCCTATGTCTAATGTTTTAATTTGATGAACTATGGCCGCAGATGGAAGGAGATGGGATATTTAGCGTGCATCGAGTCCCGAACAGCCCTATCTGCACAGCCTCTATAGTGGTCACGCGATTGGAGCAGACCCGCTGATGCCCCACCCCTCGCGTGAGCAGACAGACCCCCAGCAGAGGAGACACACAAGCCGGCCACAGATAGAGAGAGCAGTGTTACTTCTAGGAAGAGAATGGGGTAAGTTTGATAAAAAAAATTAACGCACACATTCAATTATCAGATAAATAAATATATATACAAAATAATAATAATATGGAAGTATATTTAAAAAAAATTACATTTGTGATTCATTCATTCATTCATAACTTTTGAACAATACATTCGATTTCTAATCTGTCAACTGTTCTAGATTGCCCACAAAATTGTCTAAATCCCATACCCTCTAATTTTTTACATTCCATGTCAGTAAAGTGGTTTTGTTTGCATTTGTTTGTTTGAAGTTCAATTTCAACTCTAAAAGATGTCTGTACATATGAATAATAATCACAATAATATTCATGATAATCACACACATATTTTATATCATTTGAAGGCCCTAGTTGTGATCTTTAATATGGTACCAAATATGAGGTGATTTGAAATGCCCAGTAACTAATGTGTAATAACAAACCCATGAGGTTCTGGTTCTAGAAGGGCCAGATTTGAAAAATAGGCCCCAGAGGGTTAAAGGGTTACGGTTAGGTCCAACTGAGTGCATTACACGGTTTTAACACACACCTGCCGACCAATCAGAAAATAGTATTCACCCAGACCATGGTAGATGGTTTTTACTATGTATTTATTATGTATTTACTGTGTATACTCAGGCCACATTGTGTAAACATGGGGGATTCCTATTCCCAGCTAGATGGCCCCTGAGGATGCAGGTTGTGCTGTCAGCCTGAGTCAGGCATCACAAACACAAACACACATATGCACATGTACCCATGAACACACACACACACAGGGACGTGCACAGGACTTTAGAGGGGCAGGTGCTCAAAGGCTGAAAAGGGCACTTTTTAAGGGCCCTTTTCGGGCGGGGGGCCCACTTTTTATGCTTTTTGGGGGGTTTTGGTGATCAAATATAGAATATTGAACTATAATAATCAGTGCAGGAGCTCACTTATCCTTGAAATACACTTTTATCACTGACTTAAAAGGCCCATACATCTCCATAAATGTTCAGGGGGGAGGGAATAAGTGCTTACCCTACAGACCCCAAAAAATGCTGTATATTCTGTATTGTTTAATATAAATGCATTTATTATATTATATTTTCCCTCATCTTTGGCTATGGAAATGCGGTTAACGTTGGGCTACTCACCCAGACCCTTGGGCTAATGGGTTTGAATGGAGTGGCCTTGGGTTATTGTTTGTATGCTCTGTTAATCATTTTAGCCCATCCATTAGGGATGGGCCATATGTGTTTTATGTGTAACCCGTCTGTGCAAGACGTTAGGGTTATTTTGTTTTATGTACTTCACCCCCTCCCCCTTCCGTTCACCCCCCCCTTATTCCAGCCATTTAGAGACCTGCCCACATTAGCCTCAATAGAAGCGTCAAAAAAAATATTGCATTACCAACAACCATACAACAACATGTATAGATTATGGCTAGTTTGAACATAATGATATGGAACACTGGTGGAATAAATAAACAACACAAACGAAAAAGCGTGCTCACACTGATGAAAAAAGAACAGGTGGACATAGCTCTGCTAAGCGAAACGCACATTTTAGAGAAAGACATAGATATGTTAGCGGACAACACATATCATAACATCAGTCACTCTTCCTTTGGAACGAGAACTCAGGGAGTAGCCATAGTCGTTAGACGGAAGTTGAATATTGAATTGAAGGGAGTATGGTCTGATGCAGATGGTCGGATAACTATAGCTAAGATTTTACATAAGAACAGAAAAATAGCGTTGGTAGCGGTATACGCCCCAAATTTATACGAAGTTAGTTTCTTCACTACACTTACCAGAGCAATGTTAGACCTTCCCGAATACTCATTTATAATCGGTGCAGATTTTAATGCCATTTGGAACCCAAGGATGGACAAATCAAACCCCTCCTTTTCCAATGAACAAAAAAATGCATCTAATGCATTAAAGGATTGGTCGAAGATTACAGGTGTAAATGACTTATGGCGTTCACTCAACCCCATGACCCGGAAGTACTCTTTCGATCTGCGAGACATAATACATTATCCAGAATAGATTACGTTTTCACAACCCCGAGACTATTTGATAACTACGATGTGGAAATGATACCCAATGCATTGTCTGATCACTGTTATTTACTCTTAAAAGGAACATTTGGTATACTATCATCCCGAGCCCCAAGATGGCGATTTAACACGATGCTGCTTAATAACAAGGAATTCATTACACAAATCAAAGAAGCTCTTACGGTATTCCTACGGATAAATGTGAATTCGGTGCAGGACCCCAGAATATTATGGATGTCGACAAAGGGAATGATCAAGGATTTCACTGATAGCTTTTCCTCCCAAATACGTAAGAATCGATGCTCAAAACTGGCTGAACTGGAAACACTTTACTCAACGTTATTTAATTCTTTGCAATACAACAACTCGGTTCAACTGGAAAATCAAGTCAATATACTAAAAAAAGAGATTAACGCCATATACAGACAACAATCTGAATTGCAAATACGTAGCACAAGACAACAGCAGTACTCCCAAGGTTCCAAACCAAGTCACCTATTAGCTATGCGACTAAGAGTCAACGCAAAATTTGCAGATATAACTACCATTAGAGCACAACAAGGACTTGTTACAGAACCCAAAGAAATAAACACGACATTCAAAGAATTCTACTCCAACTTATACAAATCAGAAACGACCTTCGATCAAAACAAGATGGACACATATCTTAATCAAATTAACCTCCCTAAACTTTCAGAGGATGACGCTAAACAGTTAGAAACACCGATCACACTAGATGAACTTAGGGAGGCCATATCTGAAATGCAAAGTGGAAGGGCCCCTGGAAGAGATGGTATCCCACCAGAAATGTACCTCTCTTGTTGGGACATAATTGGACCCTTATTACTAAATATGATTTTATACTCAGTCAAGGAGGGGAACTTCCATAAGAATGACAATATTGCACTCATAACAGTCCTCCTCAAAAAAGACAAAGACCCCACCGAGTGCGGTAGTTACAGACCTTTAAGCCTCCTCGGAACCGATATCAAACTGTACTCTAAGGTATTAGCCATCAGACTACAAAAGCATATGACGTCTTTAATTCATCCGGACCAAACAGGCTTCATAAGAGGCCGCCTGATCACTGATAACATAAGACGATTACTACACGTACTAGATGCTAACAAGGAAGACAACACACCTAAGGCGATGCTGTCCCTGGATGCAATGAAAGCTTTTGACAGGTTGGAATGGTCGTATCTATGGGCAGTGTTAGAAAGGATGGGGTTAGGAAAAGGATTCATTGATATGATTAAAGTATTATACAAAGACCCATCGGCCATGATTACAACAGGTACAATCACCTCCGAAATCTTTCCAGTATCACGGTCTTCCAGACAGGGTTGCCCCCTTAGTCCCGGACTATTCGATCTATCATTAGAGCCTTTAGCACAATATATAAGACAATCCCAATCCATAGAACCAATCGTAATCAAGGGCACACAACACAAAATTAGTTTATATGCGGACGACGTAATACTGTTCATGCAAAACCCCAACACCGCATTGCCTCATCTTCTCAAGTTGATTGAGGACTTTGGAGATTTATCGGGATTTAGGATAAATTGGCCGAAGTCGGCCTTCCTCCCACTTAACGCCCCTGCAAAAAGAAATATAACCCTCCCAGAAGAGATACCGATGGTAAAACACTTTAGATGTTTGGGAGTTGAAATATTCCCTACCATAAGCCAAACGGTGAAGCACAATTACATAAAAATCCAAAACAAAACCAAATACGACCTTGTCAGGTGGTCAAAACTTAAAAACTCAGTACAAGCACGGATATCAATAATTAAGATGGACGTCCTACCTAGAATCAACTTCTTCAGCTCAATGCTACCGTTACCCCCTCCAAAGGGTTACTGGAAAGAATTACACTCCTCCACATACAAATTTATTTGGAATAACAAACCACCACGTATAAAAAGATCCACCGCACAGAGAAACAAAGCAGACGGTGGTATGGCATTTCCAGATTTCCACCACTATTTTAAGGCATACACTTTAAGACCACTGACAACATGGTTTGATCCCCAAGCATCAGTATCCTGGAGAAATTTAGAAGAAAATATAGTAGCTCCACATAGGCTGAAGGACATAGTGTACACCAAATTATCAATTAAGCAATGCGAATGGAAATTTGGCCCCATAATCACTCATGCAATCCGGATATGGCGTGAAACACAAAAAAAAGACTCTATCCCACATAAATGGCATAATCATACTCCCTTATTCAATAACAATGCACTCTTGATTGGAAAACAACCTATAAGATTCCCTAGATGGGAAAAGCAAGGCATACACACATTAGGAGACGTTTTCAACAAACAGGGTTTTTGTAGTTTTGATGAGATATGCAAAAAATTTAATCTCACCAAGTCCTCATATTATTTTTACGCACAGTTATTGGCATGTTTGAAGGCTCACGGTGTTCCATTAAGGATACCAATTGTACACCACAGATACCACAAATTCTTCTATGAAAGAGAGACATCGAGAGGTTTTGTTTCAGATTTTTATCATCAATTACTAACGGCCTCGTATGAAACCCTACATCTAGACTCAGTCTGGAGGAGGGATATACCAGACCTGGAGATAGACTTTGACTGGCAAGAAGCCTGGGCAAATGTACGCCTTGCATCAAGGAACCCGGACCATCAACAAATCAATCTTAACTATATTCACAGGACATACTTAACTCCTATAAGACTGAACAAAATGGGTCTTAAACAAGACTCCAAATGCTCCTTATGTACAAATGGGGACGAAGGGACATTTATGCACATGTACTGGGACTGCCCACCAGTTAAGATATTTTGGAAAGAAGTGACCCAGCAATTGTCAAATCTCTTAACTCTGGATATACCTGTACACCCCTCTGTATTACTGCTGAATGATGTCTTTGAGCATGCAGTACCTCCACAGCTAAAGAGATTGGTTTTATCCGGTATCACAGTGGCTAAAAAGCTGATAGCATCACGATGGTTTCAACCGGAAAAAAAGTGCCGTAAGGTCTGGATTCTTACATATCTCGATGTGATTTATCAAGAAATATCAACAGCTAGAATTTTGGGTCTCAATGAATCCAAAATGGCAATGTGGTT
Source organism: Notolepis coatsorum (assembly GCF_963971535.1). NCBI lineage: Eukaryota > Metazoa > Chordata > Actinopteri > Aulopiformes > Paralepididae > Notolepis > Notolepis coatsorum. Next base: position 32,588,905 of record NC_140184.1, read on the forward strand.
AGAAGTGGTGGAGAGAATAAAAGCCAGCATATAATGGTAGTGTCTGGTCAGGAACAAATTATAATGGTTGGATTATCCAATGGGGGGTCCGGGAGAGGGGGGTACGAGCTGGAGCATATGTGTATTTGTATATCCTATTGTGTGTTGTCATGTTTGTTTATGTGTTTGTTTAAAAAATAATAAAAAAATAAAATACAAAAAAAATGCATTTTTTATTCCAATCCCGATTCAACTGTATGCGCCACAGCGGTTTCTATCATCATCATCATCACCACCCACGCTATGCATAAAATATATAGGTCCGCGGAGAGGCACGGTGAGGAGGCCGTGCAAACTGCAATGGAATATGGGGCATCTCTCTCTCTTTACCTAATATTTTGATTCTATCCTGACATTTTTCAGTTGGAAGGGCAGTCTATATGCGTAACGGTAAAAAGATTTTTTTTTCTTTTTTTTTTTTTTCAAAAAGGGTACTTTTTTGATGAGGCTCAAAAAGGCAGGTGCTCAAGCACCCCTTGGCCTCTATGTGTGCATGTGCCTGCACACACATACACACACACACACACACACACACACACACACACACACACACACACACACACACACACACACACACACACACACACACACACACACACATATATGCATGTGTACCAATTAACACACACACACACACACACACACACACACACACACACACACACACACACACACACACACACACACACACACACACACACACACACACACACACACACACACACACACACACACACACACACAGCCTGATGCCACCTTCCCTGGAGAGATCAGGCAGCCATACACACACAGCTCCGTGCCCCTATAATCACCCCAAGAGACACAAAAGCCTGTAGTGTGTATGTGTGTGTGTCCAGCCATCAGACCTCAAAGCTGCCCTCTTTAAGTTGAGTAGCAACCCATGGCTGGTTAGTTCTATATCATAAAGCTCTCTCTCTCTCTCTCTCTCTCTCTCTCTCTCTCTCTCTCTCTCTCTCTCTCTCTCTCTCTCTCTCTCTCTCTCTCTCTCTCTCTCTCTCTCTCTCTCTCTCTCTCTCTCTCTCTCTCTCTCTCTCTCTCTCTCTCTCTCTCTCTCTCTCTCTCTCTCTCTCTCTCTCTCTCTCTCTCTCCCATGCACACACAGGTGTTATCACCCACTCAATACTAGGGCAATACACCATTAGCTGCACAGTGTGGGCTTAGGGTCATGGAAAGGTCATGTCCATCCCAGTCTTACAATAGGCTGACATAATACATCAGATAGTCTGGAAATCCTGCACAGACAGGTTATGAGAAACCATAGATAGGAATCGAATAGCTTTGTATTTAAACATTACTCTGCCATAGTAGTGGGTGGGTGACATCAGGTGGCAAACGGGGGGGGGGGTCTATGATCCCCCAACAGGTATGTTTGGTTATTCCCAGTGTTCCCTGTTTGCCTAATAAGCAGCCAGTCAAAGTCAGCTGGGTTTTCAAACAGCATGAAGCAGAAACGCCCCGTTCCTGCTGATGTCTGAGTATGAGTTATAATACAGGTATAGACAAGAGGTGATTGACCAAGGAGACAACTTTTAGATAGCTTCCTATCAGACAGCTACAGTACCCTGCTGATGTTTGATGAACATTGTTACTCAGCTGATAGAGTTGTACCCTTCCTGCTGTCTTGTTGTACAAAACTTGTAAGTTGCTTTGGATAAAAGCGTCAGCTAAATGACAAAATGTAAATGTAAATGAGTATGAGTTATAATACAGATCTACAATTCCACCTTACAAGGAGCACCTTACAGCTGACAAACATGGTACACTCGGCGACATGATCTCACATACAGTACAGTGCACAGGGACAATATGACAAACAATATACAGTGTGTGAACATGGTAACACATTCTCCACATCATTAGAGGAAATATAATTTCTTCACAAAACTATATATGCATTCATATATATATAATGAATGAAACGGAAGTCTAGGGCCTCCACAGGTGCGTTTGATAGAGCTGGCGGACACTATGGGATTGTGACTCCGATTATGTAAAGAATCACAGAGGCGTGCTTCAGTTAAGGATCCTCTTCCACCCGTGTGATCCATCGGCAGACCTGTTTGACAGTTTATTTTCAAACATATTCAAGTATAAACCTCATAACCGGTTCCGGTTTTGCCCGTTCATGGAGTAAGTCGCATGTGACACAGCTGCTCACCCGTTACATTTTTTTTTCCGTTTTTAAAAACATATTTATATACCACCAATGCGTGTAAAACTTGACGCATATATCAACTGAGATGATCAACTAACTATATTGACTGAAAGATTCGAGATGCCAATAAGGAGAGATAAAACGATGGCAAAACCAAGCGCAGAGGACCCGCCTATGGTCGCGGGATACGTGCGCAAAGCAGCAGAGGATATTGACGAGTTGGCCTCCTCCTCAACCGCTATAAACACCTCCGCAGATACAGAATATATCATCCGGGAAATGAAAAAAAATGGAGAAGACAATAACCGAAAAAGTAGATGCTATCAAAGAATCTATCGAATGCAAAATAGAAGCGCTAAGGGTGGATGCCGACGCACATATCAAGCGCACCGTAGCACTGGAAACTGGTTTGGAAGCACATCAACAGAATTTCAGTCTGATCTACAAAGACATACTGTAGCTGATATCAACGATAAATTAACGGCTGAGATGAAGGGAAACTACAAAGAACTCAAGACGGATCTCAACGATATAACGGCTGAGCTTAAGCGAATCAATGAAGAACAAAAAGCTAAAATATTCTAGATGGAATATCAAAATCGCAAGTTGAATATTCGTATAGTCGGACTGGACGAGTCTGTGAGCTGCACACATCCTGAAGCGTTTGCGACAGAATTACAGAAAATCCTGGGACCAACAATCCTTCCTACGATACCTGAGGTGGAGCAATGTCACAGATTGGGCACCCGATCCAACGACAATAACGTCAGACCCAGAGTGATCATGGTTGTCCTACGTCAAGTCAGAATAAAAGAAATTATCATTCGGGAGACGCGTAGGATGAAAGGCAATCTGAAATACTTCTTTGAAGATTATTGTCGGGATGTGGTGGTCCTGCGGGCCAAGTACAAGACGGTGATGTCTCAACTCTATCTGGAGAAATACAAACCCATATTGATATACCCTGCAAGACTTTGTATCGTCGATAAACAAGGAGAAAGGGTTTTCCTCAACTCGCCTGAAGATGCTGTCAAATATATGGCAGCACAACATGCAGGATAGTGTATAGACGGCCTTTTAATCTTTGTTAGGCATGGACACCATATCGTATAAACTTTAATGAACCGCAGATTTGGGACAGAGAGACCTACGAGCTCTGAGTTATTGAATGTTTTCCCCGTTGGACTTTTATTATTGCGGACATATTGGATTTAAAATTGGAATGATACAGAGAAGATGAGCATGACGAAAGGAGGACACGCAAATTCATGAAGCGGTCCTTATTTTAATAGTATGGAATTCTAACAACATTCCGGAACATACTGGAACATTCTGACACTGTAAAAACGACATATTGGAATAATCTAGAACATTTAAAACATTCTTTGATATATGGAACATTCTGGAATAACAGCAATATGTGGCCAGACATACAGCCAGAAGACCTTCGGGTGAATAACCAATAGCATCCAGCTGCAGAACCACAGAACCATCACAGCAGCGGCTGGCTGAGGACCGGCGGGCCCATCTCAGAATATCATTCTTCACAACGGATCATCGCCCACCCCTGGCCAGGGGAAATGCTGCATTTACGTATTTAAAAACTGCTTTTTATTAATTGGAAATATTCTTCTTCTTCTTCTTCTTATCCGGCAGTGTAGACGCATCGTGGCGTATTACTGCCCTCCACAATTCTTGCTTCGCCCACACTTGAGAAAGTTTACACTCTTCTTCTTCTTCTTATCTTCAAAACACATTTCTATCGTCTCTGTCTCCTTCTTCTCTGCTCCTCTTGTCATACAATCACAATACAAACATCATCTCCTCTCTTGGAGGGCCCCCCCAAGAGGGGGAACCCTCCATCTCCAATTTATACTCTAGGTGTTTAAGCATAGCAAAGCTCTTTCAAGATCTAAGTTAATGTTCTCTTTGTTTTTTGTTTTTCTTTTCTCTGATTTTTGAGGTTCTCTATTCAGTTCAATACCTCTATATTATTCTTGGGTTATTATAAATTACACAAGTTCTTATCAAATGTAAGTGATTATGGTATGATAATTGAAGCTTATTTTGGTCTTTATTTTTATTTTATTTTTATTTTTTATTTAACGGGAGAGTGGCCAAGCCACAGTTGACATTCTACTTATGGTAGAATTTAGAATGTTAGATCCTATGGTATACATAGGAAAGTTAAGGATAAATGGCCCATTTTGGGCTATCCGGTGGTTTAAGGGAGGGAGTTATACGCGAAGGTTGTGTTTATGGAACACAGTCCTGTACGACTCTCGTGGGAGGGGGGATTAGGGGATTTTTATTTGTATATATGTATGTTTTTAAGCTCGGCTCTCAACGGGACCTCAATAGTTGGATGTATATCTATTGTTGCTTCGCACTCCAGAAGCATTACCAACAACTACACAACAACATGTATAGATTATGGCTAGTTTGAATATAATGATCTGGAACACTGGTGGAATAAATAAGCAACACAAACGCAAAAGCGTGCTCACACTGATGAAAAAAGAACAGTTGGACGTGGCTCTGCTAAGCGAAACGCACATTTTAGAGAAAGACATAGATACGTTAGCGGACAACACATATCATAACATTAGTCACTCTTCCTTTGGAACGAGAACTCGGGGAGTAGCCATAGTCGTTAGACGGAAGTTGAATATTGAATTGAAGGGAGTATGGTCTGATGCAGATGGTCGGATAACTATAGCTAAGATTTTACACAAGAACAGGAAAATAGCGTTGGTAGCGGTATACGCCCCAAATTTGTACAAAGTTGGTTTCTTCACTACACTTACCAAAGCAATGTTAGACCTTCCCGATTACTCATTTATAATTGGTGCGGATTTTAATGCCATTTGGAATCCAAGGATGGATAAATCAAACCCCTCCTTTTCCAACGAACAAAAAAATGCATCTAATGCATTAAAGGATTGGTCGAAGATTACAGGTGTAAATGACCTATGGCGATCACTTAACCCCATGACCCTGAAGTACTCTTGTCGATCTGCGAGACATAACACATTATCCAGAATAGATTATGTTTTTGCATCCCGAGACTATTTGATAAATATGATGTGGAAATGATACCCAATGCATTATCAGATCACTGTTATTTACTCCTAAAAGGAACATTTGGTATACTATCTTCCCGAGCCCCGAGATGGCGATTTAACTCGATGCTGCTTAATAACAAGGAATTCATTACACAACTCAAAGAAGCTCTTACAGTATTCCTACGGAGGAATGCAAACGCGGTGCAGGACCCCAGAATATTATGGATGTCGGTAAAGGGAATGATCAAGGATTTCACTGATAGCTTTTACTCCAAAATGCGCAAGAATCGTTGCTCAAAACTGGCTGAACTGGAAACGCTTTACTCAACGTTATTTAATTCTTTAAAATACAACAACTCGATTCGACTGGAAAATCAAGTCAATGTACTAAAAAAAGAGATCAATGCCATATACAGACAACAATCGGAAATACAAATACGCAGCACAAGACAACAACAGTCTCAAGGTTCTAAACCAAGTCACCTATTAGCTATGCGATTAAGAGTTAATGCAAAATTTGCAGATATAACTACCATTAGAGCACAACAAGTACTTGTTACAGACCCAGAAGAAATAAACGCGACATTCAAAGAATTCTACACCAACTTGTATAAATCAGAAATGACCTTCGATCAAAACAAAATGGACACATATCTTAATCAAATTAATCTCCCTAAACTCTCAGAGGATGACGCTAAACAGTTAGAAACTCCGATCACACTAGAAGAACTCAAGAAGGCCATATCCGAAATGCAAAGTGGTAAGGCTCCTGGAAGAGACGATATCCCACCAGAAATGTATCTCTCTTGTTGGGACATAATTGGACCCTTATTATTAAATATGATTTTATACTCAGTCAAGGAGGGGAACTTCCATAAGAATGACAATATTGCACTCATAACAGTCCTCCTTAAAAAAGACAAAGACCCCACCGAGTGCGGTAGTTATAGACCCTTAAGCCTCCTCGGAACCGATATCAAATTGTACTCTAAAGTATTAGCCATCAGATTACAAAAGCATATGACGTCTTTAGTTCATCCGGACCAAACTGGCTTCATAAGAGGCCGATTGATCACTGATAACATAAGACGAATACCGCACGTACTAGATGCTGACAAGGACGACACCATACCTAAGGCGATGTTGTCCCTGGATGCAATGAAAGCTTTTGACAGGCTGGAATGGTCGTATCTACAGTATGGGCAGTATTAGAAAGGATGGGGTTAGGTAAAGGTTTCATTGGCCATGATTACAACAGGTATAATCACCTCCGGAATCTTTCCGGTATCACGCTCAGCTAGACAGGGTTGCCCTCTTAGTCCCGGCACACAACATAAAATTAGTTTATATGCGGACGACGTAATACTGTTCATGCAAAACCCCAATACCACATTGCCTCATGTGCTCGAGTTGATTGAGGACTTTGGAGATTTATCGGGATTTAAGATAAATTGGCTGAAGTCGGCTTTCCTTCCACTTAACGCCCCTGCAAAAAGAAATATAACCCTCCCAGTAGAGATACCTATGGTAAAACACTTTAGATGCTTGGGAGTGGAAATATTCCCCACCATAAGACAAACGGTGAAGCACAATTACATAAAAATCCAAAACAAAATCAAAGACGACCTTGATAGGTGGTCAAAACTTTAAAACTCAGTACAGGCACGGATATCAATAGTTAAGATGGACGTACTACCTAGAATCAACTTATTCAGCTCAATGCTACCGTTACCCCCTCCAGAGGGTTACTGGAAAAAATTACACTCCTCCACATACAAATTTATTTGGAATAACAAACCACCACGTATAAAAAGATCCACCGCACAGAGAAACAAAGCAGACGGTGGTATGGCATTTCCAGATTTTTTCCACTATTTTAAGGCGTACACTTTAAATTGTGATGAAACAAAGGAGAATATGAATTATGATTTTTCTTTGCATCTTTGACAGTGAATAACACCATGCTAATAATAACCAGACATGGAAAACTGCCACTGATCTCGTTCAGTACCTTCTTGAGATCATGTGTACAAAAAAATCTAAGGAAATTAATAAAGGGAAGATGATTAAACAGAAGGTTCTGTAGATACAGTACTGAATTCTCCCATCCAGACCAATAGAATTTTAAATATTATTATAGAATATAGAATAGCAGGCATATAAATTACCTTATTATAGCCAATTCGCACATTTATATATATATATACATATATTATCTTTCAAATGCCCAAGTTCAATTGATAATGAAATCTACTGTAGTCTAATGTACAGTAGCCTTTTTTTTTTATCAGGGTGGCACCATTTTGAAACTATTTTCAAATCTAATTGTTGCTACATGCTAAAAATAGGGAAGAGAAACTAACTGCGCTTCAATATATGTCAATAACGTTACGTTTTGTGGTATATTATCCAGAGTAATAAGATAATAAAAAAATATTCATAACAAGCCATTTGCTTGCCGGGACCTAGAGACTTCTGGGTAGGGTGTTTCTGAAAAAGTCCAATGCTTGTTGAAAGCTGTGGGTGTCCTCTTCAAAATGGCGTAAAAAAAAACACTACAATTCCTGACTTCAGATTTCCAAAATGGCGGACTTTCGCGACCAACTCAATAGAAAAACGAAAAGTAAAATCTATCTAATAACACTTTAACCTATTGGTAAACTAATGTATTGATGATAATATACATTATAACTGCTGTTGTGACATGGTTATGATTTTTTTTTTGTGTTTTATTTTTTTATTATTTTTTAAACAAACATATAGACAAACATGACAACACACAATAAGATATACAAGCATTATTAACAGTGCACATCCAATGAAATCACCTTATAGTTAAATGTATTATACAGGATAGACCCCCAATACCTGCTATCTAATACCCTACACACATATGCTCTAGCTCGTACCCCCCCCCCCCCCTCTCGGACCCCCCATTGGATAATCCATCCATTATACCTCGCTCCTAACCAGACACTACCATTATATGCTAGCTTTTATTATCTCCACCACTTCTAACCACATTGTCATTTTGGATTCATTGAGACCCAAAATTCTAGCTGTAGATATTTCTTGATAAATCACATCGAGATATGTAATAATCCAGACCTTTCGGCACATTTTTTCCGGTTGGAACCATTGTTTTTAGCCACTGTGATACCCGATAAAACCAATCTCTTTAGCTGTGGATTTACTGCATACTCAAAAACATCATTCAGCAGTAGTACAGAGGGGTGTACAGGTATATTCAGAGTTAAGAGATTTGATAATTGCTGGGTCACCTCTTTCCAGAATATTTTAACTGGTGGGCAGTCCCAGTACATGTGCATAAATGTCCCCTCGTCCCCATTTGTACATAAGGAGCATTTGGAGTCTTGTTTAAGACCCATTTTTTTCAGTCTTATAGGAGTCAAGTATGTCCTGTGAATATAGTTAAGATTTATTTGTTGATGGTCCGGGTTCCTTGATGTAAATCGAATATTTGCCCAGGCTTCTTGCCAATCAAAATCGCTTTCCAGGTCTGGTATATCCCTCCTCCAGACGGAGTCTAGGTGGAGGGTTTCATATGAGGACGTTAGTAATTGATGATAAAAATCTGAAACAAAACCTCTCGATGTCTCTCTTTCATAGAATAATTTGTGGTATCTGTGGTGTTCAATTGGTATCTTTAATGGAACACTGTGAGACTTCAAACTTAACAATAACTGTGTGTAAAAAAAATATGTGGACTTGGTGAGATTACATTTTTTGCGTATTTCTTCATAGCTACAGAAACCCTGTTTGTTAAAAACATCACCTAATGAGTGTATGCCTTGCTTTTCCCATAGGGAATCTTATAGGTCGTTTTCCAATCAAGAGTGCATTGTTATTGAATAAGGGAGTATGATTATGCCATTTATGTGGATTAGAATGTTTTTTTTGTGTTTCACGCCATATCCGGATCGCATGAGTAATTATGGGGCCAAATTTCCGTTTGCATTGCTTAATTGATAATTTAGTGTATGCTATGTCCTTCAGTCTATGTGGGGCTACTATATTTTCTTCTAATTTTCTCCAGGATACTAATGCTTGGGGATCAAACCATGTTGTCAATGGTCTTAAGCAAGCCTAGTTGTTCTGAAGGTCAAGATTAACACTGAAAGTCTGCGTTTATTATTTTGTATAACTTGTATATTGTTTATATATATAAGATATATATCTTTACGCCATCTGTTTGCATAACAGTATTCTTCGCTCGCCTTATTGGGTCCCATCCTTGACGTTGTAAGCGCCAGAGACGCGCCCCCTAGACGTGGTTTCTAGACATGTTCAGACACGTTCAGACAAGCCCAGAGCAAGCGCATTGATTCTGTACAGGTGAATAGGCTGAGCCCCATAGGGATCAGTTTGAGTATATATTGTAGACGGTGCAAGCAGCAGCAGCGGCAGTAACATAACAGGAGAACTAGCAGAGCGAGAGTGTGAGACGTCCGGTACAGTTGTACACAGACCGATAGTAGTGTATCGTTATAGAGAGCTAATGGCTACTTAGATACAACTATAATATTGTAGAGCCATTATTGGCACAGTATAGTGACTCGTGTAAGCAAAGTAACGTGGAGAGACTTATAGTTAAACCCAGCGCCGTTTGGATATAACTACTCATTGGAGACCGTCTGCGGGTTAGCTTCAAGTACAAACGAAGCTAGCTAGCTACCATCTATGCCAACGGGCTTTTGGATTAATATGGGAGATGTGGTCCCTCATTCTGGTGCCTGAGATCAGCCTGGCAGCAGCATTTTGAACGCCCTGGAGGGGGAGGATGGTTTTGTCCGGGAGACCAGAGTAGAGGGAATTGCAGTAGTCCAGTTGTGAGAAAATGAGCATGATGATGACTTTATGAAGGTCACTGGGGTAGAGGAAGGACTTGATTTTTTTAATGATGCACAGTTGGAAGAAACAGGACTGTACTACTGATCTTACTTCCTTGTTGAAATTGAGATCTGAGTCAAATAAGACCCCAAGGTTTGAAACCCATTGGGTTTCACCAAGGGTTTCCTTCCTTCCTTCCTTCCTTCCTTCCTTCCTTCCTTCCTTCCTTCCTTCCTTCCTTCCTTCCTTCCTTCCTTCCTTCCTTCCTTCCTTCCTTCCTTCCTTCCTTCCTTCCTTCCTTCCTTCCTTCCTTCCTTCCTTCCTTCCTTCCTTCCTTCCTTCCTTCCTTCCTTCCCTCTTTACAGACTTCCCAGAGGCTCTTGAAGAGCATGTATAGGTGATAACACAATAACATGCTGTTATTCACAGCTCCACTCATGTCCAGAGACTATATCCATGATACTCTAAGTCTGCTTGTCCAGACAAGCTCGGCAGGCAGCTCTGTGGTCTGACTCTCAGCTGATTCTAGATGAGAGGGAGGACATGGAATCGTTGGCAGGGTGATAGGAAAAGGTTGTTGCCATAGCACTGTCAGCATCATCACTGTGAGACAGTTACGAAGCAGCCGCAGAGAACAAAATGGACACTTTGGATTATTCATCGAGTATCTGAAGATTGATGGCCACTTTTTGATGTATATCCTGCCCTATTTTAAGTGGAGATGATGGTAAAACAAGCGCAAATACTCTCTTCCATGTACAAAACAATGGTTGCTATGTTACAGCATCATTTGAGATCTGAGCCTTGACATTTACCCTTTATCTTATTTTCATACTAGCGCTACCTCTATGCTTTTTCTTTTGTTGTTGTTGTTCTTAGCTCTATTCTATTTCAATCTTTCTAAATGTTCTTATGTACCCTAGTTGCTACTGCATGTACATACAGTATGTGTTTTATTACACGTATATCTACATACATATCAACTATTCGCCTGTTTATTCTCCACCCATCAATCATCCATAGCAACACTAAATTATCACGAAATCCAAGTTGGGGGATCCCCCTTTGAACGGCCCTTCTAAGATTTCTCTCCTCCACATCGCCTGTGGTGCTTTTTTCCTATAGTTTTTCCTTACCTTCGCTGGGGTAAGTCTGGGAGTGTTGCATATTTGGATTTTTATGGTGGTTTTTGTTCTTGATTTATTGTGATTTCTTGACTTGTTTAAAGACGACTTGTCCAGCCCATGGGGACATTACCTTGTGATTTCAGGCTTTACAAATACATTTGATTTTATTTGATTTGATACAGGCAGCCATGTTTGAAGATTCCATGCAATACCTCTATTGGCATGAAGACACAGACACACACTTGACCTCCCTGCCCAATTTCAGCCTTGTACTGCAAAACCTGTGGCCACTATATGGTGGGGACGTCTTTGTGGACCAACCAACCGACTGACTGACAGAGTAACCTATAGAGCTGCTGGTCGCAGATACAAATATACATCAATAAACGAAGTGTAAGAAGGCATTTTGTGTATAGCAGGGCAAAGGGGCAGGGAGTCAAACCGCCGTTGGACCCTACATGACTGCACAGCAAAATATAATTAGTATTGTTTAGTATCAATGCATGTTGAGAGCCTATAACATTGAATCCCCCCCGATCATAATTAATGTCCTAGGTAAGCAAATCAGACAATCAATCAATAATACAGCAAGTAAACAAGCAGGCAATCAAGAAATCACACAATACATAAAGTAGTTACGTTATTCTACCATTCCACTGAGGCAACAATTCAATGCAAGTAACCGTTTCCATCAATAGGACAACAAGTCAAAATTATAATTGGAGAAATGCATATGCAAGCACATTATTCACGCTAATTTGTTAGTATACAGAAAATCCATATTTCATGAGTTATGATTATTATAAGTGCCACTCAGTACTGCAGTAGATCTAAAATAAGAGCTATGTAATATATTTCACAAGCAATATATAAGGACACAAAGTGTCATAGATGCAAAGCATTCGTAGTGACACTAAGAAGTGTACTTAATCATCTTCATGATTGTGTAAGCCTAGCGTAAATATTGATTGGACATACTGTATGTAACTGCAATAGTATCAAGTCACTTTTTATTATACCAAATATATATGGGTCTGTTGAAGTTGGCAATGCTGTTTGGGGGCTGTTATGGGCCATGTAATACATTTGTAGTGTGTAGTTTCATAGTATTTATAGGCATGTTAGACTTTCATTTGGCAATTGGAGTGGGTTTCCTCATTGCGCGCTTATCCTTATCATTAGGGCACAAGTGTGGGCGGCTACGTGGCGTAGTGGGCAAGGCGCTCACCACAAATGCGGAGACGCTGGGCTCGCCTGTTCGAGCCCAGCGCTCCACATTGCTTTCAGTTTAGCTGGTCGTTCATTCTAATACACATTGGCTGTATTAGGGGGTGGGAAACTGATGGGTGGGGATCGGGCGTTGTGGACAGCGACTCCTACAGGTCGGTTGGTGCGCCTGCGCAGTAGAATCAGGAAGTGTCAGGGGCAGCGTGAGCCTCCCACGCGTTACTCCTCGCCACTGAGAGATCGAGCTGGGCAGGTGAAAAGATGCGACTGCTGTTACCTCAAGGGGACTTGTGTTACCGGAGGGGACTTGTGCTATGTATGACTTAGTCCACATTGCAGCCGGCTTGTGGGAGGCAAGAAACAGCGTTCGTGACAGGGGAGGGTTGAATTGGATGATACGAAATTGGGATGGGAGAAAATATAGAAAATGGGAGAAAAAGTGGATTAAAAAAAAGATCATTAGGGCACAAGTACATCTTGTTTTTATTACAAATAAATAAAGATGATTTTTTTTGAACAAATGTTTTTTATTTTCTCTTTTTTTACATGAAACAAGACGAACAATACAGTAACAGTAATAATCAACAATAAATCAAGGACAATAACAGAAATAATAATAACAATAATGACAGTCCAGTAATTATAAAAATTATAAATACAATACCATGGGCACTCGCTCGCCCCCCCCCCCCCCCCTTCAGGACCCCCATGTGGGCTATACATCCACTACTTCATTCAACACCAGAAAACTCCAAATTTATATGCGTACCTTTATCTTATCCACCACAGCTACCCAGACTGCTATGCTGGCTTCATTAACACCTCAAATTCGTGCAGTAGATATCTCTAGATAAATCACATCGAGATAGGTGAGAATCCATACCTTCGGGCACATTTTATCCGGTTGAATCCAGCGTGACGCTATCAAATTTTTGGCAGCTGTAAGACCCGCCATAACTGAGAAACATCATTCAACAACAATACAGAAGGCAGTGTCGGTATGGTCAGAGATAAAATCTCTGATAATTGAGTGGTAACATTTTCCCAAAAAGTCTCAACAGGAGGGCATTCCCAATACATATGCATATATGTACCATTGTACCAATAGCATAGTTTGAACACAAGGAGCATCGAGAGTCAGGTCTGAGACCCATTAGATACAATCGTCTAGGGGTCAGGTAACTCCTATGAACAAAGTTAAGATTAATCTGTTGGTGATCTGGGTTGTGTGATGATAGCCGAACATTTTCCCAGACTGCATCCCAATCAAAATCTACTTCCAGCTCTGGGATATCCTTCCTCCAAACCGAGTCTAGGGGAAGGACTTTATATGAGGACGTAAGTAAGTGGCGATAAAAGTCAGAGACGAAGCCTCTCGACGTCTCCTTGTCATAAAATAATTTGTGAAACCTGTGGTGCTCAAGTGGAACGTCCCATGGGACGCCGTGAGCCTTCAGAGCTGCTCTTATTTGTAAATAGAAGAAAAAGGAGGAACTGGGGAGGTCAAATTTGTAGGATATATCTTGAAAACTGCGGAGACCATAGTCATCGAAGATATCCCCCAATGTGTGTATGCCTTTCTTTTCCCAACCAGGGTATCTGATAGGTTGTTCAATAAGGAGTAAATTGTTATTAAATAGGGGAGAATGCATGTGCCATTTATGGTGGCTAGTACACGTTTTCTGTGTGTCACGCCACATCCGTCGATCCAATATTTGCATATTAGGACTGGAGGAGTCCGTGAATAGCGACCAACCCAGTGTCTTTTTTGCAAAGGTACTGGTTGATATTCTGGGGGAAGAGATCCTTCCTACGACACCCGAATTGGACCGATGTTACAGAGCCGGTGCCAAAACAACAAATAGCTCCAGACCTAGAGCAGTTATTGCTAGTTTACATCATTATGGAATAAAAGAAAAAATTATTCAGGAGGCACGGAAGAGGAGGGGAAAGTTGGAATACGAAGGGAAACCAGTCCAAATCTTTGAAGACTACTGTCCTGAAGTCGTGGAGCAGCGTTCCCGCTACAGAGCTGTCATGGGCCCACTCTACAAGCTAGGTCTCAAGCCGTCTCTTCCAGTGGCGGCTGGTGAATTTTTCTCCAGGGGGGTCGATACCAAAAATTAACATGTACCAAGGTAGCACAATGTCACACTGCACACTGCACATGCGCACGCATCGCGAAACCACACACTGAGTAGCCTACTGTGTGCGTCAGAGAAACCACAAGCATACGGATATTTAAGTAGGTACAGTTACAGTACAACTATCACCATTGCCATCAATCAATATGATCACAGAGTCCATGCAGCTAGGTTTCTCCTCTCTCTCTAGGCGCTGGGGGATGAATAGGACACGCAAATAATTCTTTCTTCTTCTTCTTTAAACCAGGGGGGGGCGGCGCTCTAGCGCCCACTATGGACGAACCGCCACTGGTCTCTTCAGTACCCTTAGAGGCTGTTCATTACTACCAAAGACGGCGTGAGAATACCAATTCCCTCGCCTGAGGAAGCCACAACCTTCTTGAAGAACCAGGAGGATGAGGCCACGACATTGTCCTTACCATACCGTACTAGGCGATAGCCTGTTTTTGAGCAGTTAGCACTTTGTTATGGCTAATACTCTATAACTCTGTTTTTATAAATAGGTTAACTGTGTGACGTTGGGTATTGCCTAGATACTTTATTTAAATGCTTCGCAACATCTGATATAAGGAGGGTTCGGTCGGTTTTGTATAACTATTGCATGATGTTTTTTATACGTCCACTATATGCTGGGGAGATAAGCGATAGCTTTGTTTAAATTATCTATGACTTTTATGCATGTCACTTACGCCTCGTCATGACTTGGCTTAATACCTCTGTGGGTCCGTGTAGCGTTTTTTTATTTATTATTATTATTCTGTGTGTGTGTACATATTTGTATTGGTCCATCAATGTTTCAGATACGTTCTGCTAGCCACACACACGGCATATAGTCGCATCCACGGCCAGCGTCATCATCTGCGGTTCATCTGTTGTTGACCTACTAGTTAGATAAAAAGTCAGACGAACTGTTGCACAGCGCCTCTTCTGACTCGGCGGTCTAATTGCACTATGACAATGCTGGAATATTCTGTGACCTCTACTCTATGTGAATCATAGGAAACAACGGACTTCACAGAGGAGCATCGCCCTCCTCCGGCCTGGTGGACGCACTGCACACATATTATAACCCCCCCCCCCCTTCTTTTGCAATAATTCCAATTCTAGTTTTTTTTTTCTTCTTCTTGTTTAAACTTAGCCATATTCTTATAAGGTTTAAGTGAATTTACTCTACTTTTTGAGGAATTTTTTCTCTTTTTTTTTTTAGGGGAGTGTGGCAAGCAGCCACTGAGAGAATAATCTACTTATGGTAGGTTTGAGAGTTTTAGGCCCTATGGTAATATACATAGGGTTGTTATGGTTGATATGCTCGGTATGGGGATACCGGATAAGTATTTTGAAGGTGGGAAGGGGATTGGGAATGGGGGATTGTGTGTTTTTTGGTTTTTTATGTTTGTTTTTATGCTCACGCTCGGATCTCAACAGGACCTTATCAGATGGATATATCTATTATGGTGTGCTACTCCAGACGAATTACACTCAGGCATACTGCAACCTGTTTAGACTATGGCTAATTAAAATATCTTGATTTGGAATACAGGGGGTCTTAATATTCATCATAAACGCACAAGCGTATTAACATGGATGAAAAGACAACAGGTTGATGTGGCTCTTTTAAGTGAAACGCATCTTTTAATGGCTGACAATACAAAGCTGGCGGATAAAGTCTATCATAACATAAGCTCCTCCTCCTTTGGCACCAAGGCCCGTGGTGTAGCTATAGTAGCTAAACGGAAGTTGAATATTAAATTATTAGACATATGGTCTGATGCAGATGGTCGAGTTACTATTGCCAAGATAGATTACTTTAACAGGAAAATTGCTCTGGTAGCGGTTTACGCCCCTAATGTTTATGACGCTAACATCTATGCTTTACTCACTACAGCAATACTGGATCTCCCTGAGTATTCATTTATAATTGGTGCGGATTTTAATGCCATCTGGGATCCCTTGATTGATAAATCCAGTCACACCACAACCTATGACCAGAGACAGGCCTCTACGGCACTACAGGCCTGGTCCAAAGACACAGGGGTAATTGATTTGTGGCGATTGCTCAATCCAACGGCGCGAGATTTTTCGTTTTTCTCAGCAAGACACAAAACCTTTTCTAGAATAGATTATGTTTTTGCGTCCCCTAGACTATTTGATAGCGTTGACGTTGAATTGGGGCCCATTGCATTGTCAGACCACAAATATTTACTTCTAAAGGGTTCACTCAGTAGAATGACATCCCGAGCCCCAAGATGGCGCTTTAACTCGACACTGCTGACGAACAAGGAATTCAACCTGCAATTTAAAGAAAAACTCATTGAATTCCTGCAGTTTAATGCTGGATCGGTACAAGACCCCAGAATTTTATGGAACTCGGTTAAGGGTTTTATCAGGAGTAACACTACTCTTTTTGCCTCTAACCTCCGCAAGGAACGTCTCTCCAAATTGGTAGAACTGGAAGGGCTTCACTCCACGTTGTTCTCCTCTTTACAACGCAACTACTCTTGTCGACTGGAGTTTCAAATAAAAATGTTGAAAAAGGAGATTAACTCCATTTTAAGACAACAATCTGAATTTCAAATACACAGAACAAGACAACATTATTACTTTCATGGCTCTAAACCTAGTCACCTACTAGCTATGAAGATACGGGCCAGTGAACAATTTGCGGATATCCCTGCCATCAAGGACCAACAGGGGATGGTCACCACCGACCCCAAAAAAATCAACAAGACTTTTCGTTCATTTTATTCCAACCTGTACGAGTCAGAAGTGATCTTTGATCATAATAAGCTGGAGGAATTCCTTGATCAAATTAACTTACCACAACTCTCAGAGGATGACGCTAAACGGTTAGATGCACCTATTACACTAGAGGAACTTAGGGAGGCGATTTCTGACTTGCAAAGTGGTAAGGCCCCTGGCTGGGATGGTATTCCGCCCGAACTGTACCTCTCATGCTGGGATATAATTGGACCCCTATTACTTGATATGATTTTACACTCAATCAAAGAGGGAAACTTTTCCAGGGATGTCAATATGGCACTCATATCTGTCCTACTTAAGAAAGATAAGGACCCCACCGAATGCGGCAGCTATAGACCCTTAAGCCTCCTTGGAAGGGTAGGTGAAGGGTGAAGGGTTCATCCATATGATCAAAGTACTATATACAGGTCCATCGGCCATGATTTTAACAGGTAAACTCTGCTCTCCACTCTCCCCTGTATCGCGCTCGTCCAGATAGGGTTGTCCTCTTAGTCCCGGACTAATTGCTCTATCCTTTGAACCTTTAGCACAGTACATAAGACAATCCCAGACCATAGCACCGATCTCAATTAAGGGCACACAGCATCACATCAGCTTATATGCAGATGATGTACTCTTGTTCATGCAGAACCCTGCCACCTCCCAACCTCATCTTCTCAAAGTAATAGATGATTTTGGCAATCTATCTGGATTTAAGATCAACTGGCCAAAATCGGCCTTCCTTCCACTCAATGTGACTGCGAAGGCTACCATCCTCCCAGCAAATATACCCATGGTAGAACACTTTAAATGTCTTGGAGTTGAAATATTCCCCACTATAAGCCAGACGGTGAAGTATAATTACTCCGGCTTGCGAGACAGGATCACAGATGACCTCAGTAGGTGGTCAAAATGTTTAAACTCATTACAGGCCTGAGCGTCAATAGTTAAGATGAATGTTTTGCTCAGAATTAACTTCATCAGCTCCATGTTGCCGTTACCCCCCCTGCTGTTTACTGGCAAAAACTGCACTCTGCTGCATATAAATTAATTTGGAACAACAAACGCCCACGATTAAAAAGATCCACTGCACAGAGAAATAAAACCGACGGTGGTTTAGCCTTTCCAGACTTCAAATATTACTTTAAAGTGTTCTCTTTAAGACCACTGATCACCTGGTTTGACTCTCAAGCAGCGGTATCCTGAGACCATTAGAGGAGAAGATAGTGGCCCCACATAGACTGCAGGATATAGTGTACACCAACATATCAATTAAGCAATGCAACTTAAGATTTGGCCCTCTTATTACATAAAGATGATTTATTAAGATACTTAATACTTCACAACTTATTACCTATAAACACAACATTGTTACCAGTGGTGCAGTGCTGGGCAACCGCGGTCAAACGGCGTTTGGGCTTCGAAGTGTGCGCATCCTATTATTATGCAAAGTCTAGGTGATAAGTGCCTAGACTTTGCATAATAATAGGATACCGTTTGGCCTCCGCCCATATTACGACTGCACCCCTGATTGTTACACCAGTCTCGTTGAGACTACACTGTAAGATATTCACTGATCCTTGTTTGTCATTGTCATTGTTTTCATTCATACATTTATCCACAACCGTTCACTTCACTTGGTCATTTTCTGGTTGTAAACTATGAGACTATGTCCTGCACAACCACTGCCAATTACTGATTACTCCTTTAAAAAGTAAATTACTTTACTCATTTGTATCAAAGTAATTAGTTACGTTACTAGTTATGTTACTTGTTACTTTCGCTTTTGCTTTTTGGCTAGTAGCTGACGTGACCTCGCTCTGACCTTCCCACGTGCATAACATCTACCCAGGACCACATATAAACATAATCTAACATTAAAGGAGGACAAAAAAAAACACATTAATTCTGGCAACGATGTAACGCAGCGTTACTTGGATTTGTAACTGTAATATAATTACTATTTTGGAAAACGTTAATGAGTAATACAATTACATTGCTGAATTGAGATGAAATAGCCACATGAATTAACCATGCTCAGGGCTCAGGGGGGCTCACTTGGTCATTTCTTGTGGTTTCTTGATTGTAGTAGTTTACAGTGAGTGAGTGAGTGAGTGAGTGAGTGAGTGAGTGAGTGAGTGAGTGAGTGAGTGAGTGAGTGAGTGAGTGAGTGAGTGAGTGAGTGAGTGAGTGAAATCCTCGTTTTGTGAGGTGATTTATCTAAAAAGACCAGATTAACAGAAACATCACGACTGAATGCTTCTTCACTGCCTTTATTCTGATAAAATAAAAATCATGATTATAGTAAACGTTGTATATAAACTTTAATGAATTCTCAGTGGAAAAACATTGGTACTGCATATTAATTTGCTTTCTTATTTCTCAACACTCATCTCCTTTAACACCATTATTAAAAAATATATCTATATTACATTGTTATTTTTTTTTGTTACGTTCATGCCGCTCAGAATTATTTTCCTATTTTGTCCACCTGAGATCATCTCTCTCTCTCTCTCTCTCTCTCTCTCTCTCTCTCTCTCTCTCTCTCTCTTCTCTCTCTCTCTCTCTCTCTCTCTCTCTCTCTCTCTCTCTCTCTCTCTCTCTCTCTCTCTCTCTATCTCTCTCTCTCTATCTTCTCTTCAGAACAAGTGGGGGCAGAGGGTAGGAGGAGGGAGTGATTGGAATTCATTATGGTCAAATGATTGCAAGCTCTGGCAGCTGAGAGGCTTCTCTAATCCCATCTGAATGGGCTGGAGAGTTAATGCGGGCAGGCTGTGGAGTGGAGGGAACACGAGGAGAGAGGAGAGACGGGGCTCTGCCACCAATGTAGCATTCTCTGAGGGCTCTTCAAACAGCTCTAATAGGGGAACTTTGCTGGCGCCGCTGAATGGATACGAAACGTCACAAGACTTTGCTGGCTAGTCTAAAAAATATATATATATTTAAAAGAGAGAGAGAGAAATAAATAAATAAATAAAAAGTCTGGCATTATGCTGCTCGAAAGGAAAGGTTGTGTATTGCAGCTAATACATGTGAGTAATCTCTCTACTCCCTCGTTTCTTGTGAGAAAATGAGATTTTGGATGACAGGCAAGATGGAGTTGCACTTATACTTTTCTTTTTTACCGTGGCCTGTTGTACTGCAACTTAAGAGGGTACATTACCAAGAGGGAAATCCATTTAGCCTGGAACACTCCAAATCCATTTTTCTTTTTTCTGATAAAAGTACTGTATGTGAACAAAAAAATATACTTGTCTCTATTCGCCTTGTATTGTGTTTCTAGGCAACAAGGAGGCTGTCAGGTGGCTGATTTTGTCCTATCAATTTGTGACACTGTATTTAGAAAGGGATATATCAACATTCAAATAATGTCAATTTTGAATGAAAAATGCCCGGTTCTTTACATATATCTTTGTTATAAGTTAAGTGCTTATTATAGATGCATTATTTATTTGGTTATGGAATATCCTGCTAGCATCCTCATTACAAAGTTCAGCTACAGTATATCAAAAAGCAGGGTAGCCGGACCAGCACTCTCAGGTTCAATGGGTCTCATTCCCGAAAATTTTTCAAAGATATATTCTGGAAGACTTATCTTGGAACCACTGAGACATAATCTATGACAAGTACACTCTGAGTCCTGAACGTGCTGGAGATATGTCTTAAGTGGCTTAAACGGTCGCAGAAATTATATGATCTGATATCTGCTTGGAGAATGGCATTATGTCGTAAACTCCAAAGCGCGTTCCCGTTCAGCTCATTTGCATACAAACCACGCCCCCGACAGTCCTTATAAAGCAACTGTTGACGCAGCTGTGTGAAATGGAATGGCGGAAGTGCTTTGAGAGCCGCGTGATTACGAAACCTAGCGTCAGTCAGTGCCAATCAGAGAGCGTCTCCGAGAAATGCGGCTAGGTTTCATAATCACGCTTGCGCCCATCAAAACTAGATTAGATTAATGTATTGGCATCATATACAGCTCGCGGTACACACCTGCCGCAGCGCGCGCACACACACACGCGCGCGCGCAGTACTGTATATGAATGAATGAATGACATTGTAGTGCCGAGAGATGGGAGTCGGAGACGGTAGCTCGGTAGAGCGAACAGCTTTTATTTAGTACACAAATACAACACGCTACGGGTACGTGGCGTGCAGAAGACTGACTCGTGGTGGCAGGCAGTGCCACCTCCTATAATGTTCGGGCGGAACTCTTGTTCCTAACAATAGTTCCGTGGGTGAATTATGTACAATTAACAATCACTACACAAGCCCCCCCAGAATTCAACCATGGTCAAAATCTCCACGGCGGGGAGAGACCACGACCCGGCCGCGGCGTGAGCGGACAACCCGGGGCGCGGTGCAAGCGATTGCGCCCTCCCCGGCGCCCGGGGGCATGAACCGGCCACGGTGAGTGCGGAAAGCCAGGGGCGGGGAGGTAGGGGCGGCGCAAGCGCCCGTGTCCTCCCCGACACCCGGGGGCACAGACGTCGACGAGGCCAACGGCGGCTCCGTCGTTGGCGGGTCCCGGGGTAGCGGCGGACGGCCTCGGCGGGGGGAGAGGGCCAGCTCTACGGGCTGGGAAATGTCTACGTGGGCGGGTTCAACCTTGTGGTGGTTGTACCCCACCTCAAAGGCGAGCCTTCGCCAGTCCTCAGGGGCCTGTGGGCTAGGGTGTCCGGTGGACAGGTCACCCAGCAGCGTCGGACCCGCGTGACCAATCGCGACGTCCTCCAGGCGTAGCCTGGAATCCGCAGTCCCGAGGGCCTGGATGTCGTGGTCGGAGGCCTGTTCCGAGCCCCTGTTGACGTAGTCGAGGTCCGGCTGTACAGCTCCGATGACGACGTTGGGCTTCTCGGCGACGTGTCTTGACTCAGAAAACGTGAGGGGTTCGTGGTCGGTGAAGGCTGTAAGAAGGCCGCCGTATGTCGCCTCATCGCGGACACATGCCAACGAGGCCCGTGTCTGTGCGTTTATTAGGCGGCCATGTCTAATGTCCACGAGGAGACCGTGCGCACCCAGGAAATCTGCCCCCAGTAGTGGGAACGAAATGTCGGCCGTGATGCAGTCCCACGTGAACCGCTGGCCCCCAAAACACAGCTCCACGGTCCTCGTACCGTAGGTGCGGATAGGGGTATCGTTGGCGGTCGTCAGGCGTGGACCTCTATCACCGCCGGCGGTGTCCTCTATTGTAGCTGGCAGGACGCTCCTCTGAGCTCCGGTGTCGCAGAGGAATTTGCAACCGGAGAGTGTGTCCCTAATGAAAAGCAGCCCGTTCGACATACCTGCGCTCACCGCTGCTACTGGGCGCAGGTGTCTGCGTTTATGCGTCCTGACGAAAGTGCAAGGGGAACGGCATCTTGTCGCCCCCGCGCCGAAACGTGCGTGGTAATAACACAGGCCTGCGGCAGCGCTGCTCCTGTTCTTCCTCGCCCCTCCCCCCTGCGGCGTGCAACCGCGAGTCGAGGCTATTAGCCCTGGGGCAAAGTGTCGAGTGGCCAGGTAGAACCGATCTGCCTCCTCTGCCAGAGCACGGGGATCCACAATGTTTGTATTGGCCAGTGCCGTCTGTACCCGTGGCGGCATGTGTCTGAGGAACAGCTCTTTAAATAAAAAGTTCGGCTGCTCGGCGCCCAGTAGGTTCAGCATCATCTCCATATGCGCCGACGGCCTGCTGTCTCCCAAGCCGCGTATATCCAGCAAGCGTCGGGCCCGCTCAGACGGTGACAACTCAAAAATCCTGAGTAGGTGCGTCTTAAACGCCTCATATTTATTCCGTGCAGGCGGAGCCGTTATGAAGCCTACCGTCCTCGCCGCTGTAGTGCTCCCGAGGCTCGAGACGACGTGGTAATACCTCGCGGCGTCGTCGTCAACCCCTCGTAGGGCGAATTGCGCCTCAGTTTGCGCGAACCACGCCGCCGCAGAATGCTCCCAAAACTCCGGCAATCGAATAATAACGGCATCGTTTGCCATGTTCGGTCCGGTCCCTGATACTTCAGCGAGACCAATGTCGGGGTCACCAGTGTAGTGCCGAGAGATGGGAGTCGGAGACGGTAGCTCGGTAGAGCGAACAGCTTTTATTTAGTACACAAATACAACACGCTACGGGTACGTGGCGTGCAGAAGACTGACTCGTGGTGGCAGGCAGTGCCACCTCCTATAATGTTCGGGCGGAACTCTTGTTCCTAACAATAGTTCCGTGGGTGAATTATGTACAATTAACAATCACTACAACATATAATATATATAGCCTACGGGCCGGCGGGCGTAATGAATGAAGCAGTATGGCTTATTATTCCATAAGCCTATAGGCTACTGTTCATTCGTAGGCGCACACAATACTTGTTATGGAATATTAATGCAGTCTATTTCCACCCATTAGCTTTAGTTCTTATTTATTTATCCACTGTCATTTCAGTGTTGGTGTATAGGCTATATAGTGTATTTCAATATAAGTTTAATTGATATATTCGAAGGAATGCAGGTTTATAGCTATATCAACCCCCTCCAATGTACAGTAAATGACCAAGTATGGTTTTGTCAATATTCCAATGTACAGTTTTGCTTGTACATCGTCTACCACCCCTCCAACCTCCTCCAACAGTTTCTACGTCAAATGTACTCTCTTTTCTGGACTCTTTTTGTATCACAAACAGTACTGTATTTGCAAATCTGGTATGTCATAAATGTATAGATGTAGCACTGCAGTACTGTCTATCTGTGTCGTGTGTGTCATTATGTTATGATGAATTGAAAATGGGGGACCCTGATGTAAACAAGACGAAATTCTTTCTCTGGTCTGCATCCCCTTAGGTAATTGAGCTGTACTGTACTGTACCCATTCTGCAATCTGTTAATAACGTTTTCAATCAATACCAATCAATGGGATACATTGCATGTTGACCTGCATTCTTTCAAATGTATATAATTAATCATTAAAACAGATGTGTAACAAATAAGAAATGCAAATTCCACAGAAGGCATTAAATTATTATTATTTTCAATCATTTCACAATAATTGCATAATTGTGTTTGAATATCTGAGTAATTAAAGTAATTATACATTTGTCCAAAATAGCTGGTTCAGATATGGTTAATCCAGCTGCCCTGTGATGAGATGAATCCATATTATTTATTTTTCCGACATCAAATGCGTAATTTCTTATCGTACAAATATTGTCATATATTTTAATTATGATCAAGTAATTAATTCCAAGGAGGCCTGTAGCGTTAACATGAAGGAATCACTATGAGAACACAGTCTGTCAAGTTGTAATAAAGTTTTAAATTAGTCAATCAATCATGAGATTTGATCGTGGGCTGAGAGCATATTTAAGAGTGCTCCTCAGCACTCTTGGATCTGCTCTCAAATAAGAAAATTTGAGGACTCCCACTCCCAGCCCTAATATGTCTTAAATAGGCCGAAATCTGGCTAAGACGAGATATTTTGTCGTAACTACGTTCGAGAATGAGACCCAATGTCTTTAATGGCAGCCCGAATAGACAATGTCCTTCTTCAGTGATATGGCTAGCAATGGAAATACATTCAAGATGGTAGTTAAATACACCTGGCAGGTAATTACATGACATGACACGGCAGGAAATTACATCACAACGCAGGTGTGCCGGTGCAATGTGACCAGGCCACGTGAGCGGATCGGCGCGGCCGAGAAATCCGCTCTTCGCTCTTTAAAGCTTGGTCCGCTCCACTAATCGCTCATGTTGACCCCGCCCCCAAGTCGCTCTCCGCTCGCTCACCACTCACCTTGAATCGAGCGCTCCCCGCTCCCCGCGCCAGATCGCTCGGCAGATTTTTTTTTTTTTTTTTGAGCATGGTGTAAATTTGCTCAAACAGTCTACACCCCCTGGGCCCCTTAACACTTTGATTGCCCAAGGTTAAATTTATGATATACCATCCGTTGCCAGCTCTATTTAACATGGAGAAGTTCCCCTTCTTTGCAGGGCTATAACTTTTTAAATTCTATTGCTAGATTGCCATTATTAGGGCCCATTCAAGGTCCTATATGTATTGTTCATGGTGTAGCAACGTTAAACTTTTTCATTCACATATTCATACTAAAATATGATCTAAAGTATAAGTATGTTTTCATCTCTTTCTGCAGCTTTCTCCAGAACGTGATTTATAGCCCCAAATGCATTATATTGATGATGAAATACAGTTTGGTAGGAATCTGTGCGAGATCAAAAATGTCAATTGGACGTACTTCTAGAAGTTTCTACGTATCATCTGATGTTGACAGGATGGGCGGGGGATCGCTTATAATTCCGTGGGCAACGTTATATCATTCATCTAATGTGGGTCAAATGTTCATCATAGCAGTTAGTGTCGAACACGGTAATATTACACGCTAAAACTCACCCCAGTCTCCGCGGGCCATTGGGCGATCAGCGTGGGGTAGACAGTTTTCCATTATGGGATGTTGAAATACCCGGTCCATTTCCAGGTTGTATAATACTTATATACGTCCAAATCATGTTGTTTTTTCGAGTTATTTGCAGCGATCGATGTTCACTGTGTGAAGACCGAGTCTCTCTAACATTAGCGAGTGCCCGGACCACATATGGAGTGAGTCCTGCCGGGTTAAAGGTAACATCCGTTTTTTCGATCTGCCGATCGGCCACCAGATGGCGGTCTTGAACCGCTAGGATTGAGAGGAGATCACACTTGTGTCTCAGTGCCCCGGAAAGGAAATATGATTCCGATCACAGATTTTTGAAATATTGATATCAAAGACGAGTTACGGCGTCTTCAGCAACTTGAGCATGGCGGGGAACGACGCCTAAACTCGTCATTTGGCAACTAAAGTGTTAACAATTGTTTGTATTGAGCCGCATTGTAATTGTACCAATTCTGCAATGTTAAATAACGTTGTTTATCCATTCACTAGCTCTATTAAGCGATGAAAGCTAGCCGAGCCACAATGCTATGGTCGCTGCCATTAACGTTAGCATGTAAGCTAACGACAACAACAATGGCGTCGATACTTTTTCTAACAGGAGTGAGTGACAAAGCATGAACAGGATATCACAGGTTCACCCTTCTCATTGGTTGAAAATGGCCTTCATGTTTGTACATCGCCATCTGTTGCTTTGGCATTGTACTACATGTATATTAACATCAGTGTTAAACCACTGTGAGCGGCCTGGAGTGGATTGGAGCGGAGGAGAACTCTCGCTCCGGACGTCGCGCCGACACATTTTAAAACCCACTCCTCGCTCACGTCAAAACCGCCCGCTCCGCTCCCCGCGCCGCTCACGCTCCGATCCGCTCACATGCACTGAATGTGACCAAAGGAATGACCTATCAAAGTAGAGTCCAATCATAAATCCATAAATTATACATATATATATAGATATATCTATATCTAACACCAATCTATATTATAAACAAAACAAAACAAAATTACCAGAAACTTGATATTATAACATATAACATGCCCATTAATTTCTAGGGCTAATTGAGGCCCTTTACATATTTAATTAAATAGTTTCAAATTATACATTGGGCATCCTTGATAAACATACCTCTTGTTTAGCAACAAACAACAACTTTAATAAAACCAGAAATAACACTGTGGGTGTAAGGAGGTTAGAGGAAACAGGTTAAAACGTTCTCTTCATTCATTCCTCTAGGTTCGATGCAATTGAACAGGTGGATATAATAGCATTCACGTTGCAACAGCAACTTGTGTCTGTCTCCACCTCTCGCCGGCCTGAGTACTAACTCTAGTCCCATATATTTGAGATTGTATGTTTACACTTGGAGAAATGTCGAGCTACCGACGACTTGACATCTGAATTTCTCACAGCACATTTGTGTTCACTGATTCTTGATTTAAAGGCTCTCGTTGTTTTGCCCACATAAGAAAAATTACAAGGACATTTTAACAAATACACCAGATTAGACGAATTACACGTAATCCGTCCTTTGACTGGTATATTTTTCCCCGTTTTAGGATGTGTGAAAAATTTACCTTTAATCATGCCTTGGCACTGTACACAGGATTGGCAGGGAAAATTCCCATCTGGGATATTGGACATAAAATGAGAAGGTTTCTTTAAGGGCAAATCAGTTTTGACTAGGAGATTAGATAGATTCGCTTGTCTCTTATAAAAATAGTTAGGCGAATGCTGAAACGCTGCCCCTATAAGAGGGTCGGACTGCAGAATATGCCAATGTTTATTGACAATACTCCGTGTGTCTCTCGTGATCGGGCTGTAAGTAGACACAAAAGATACTTTGTCTGTTTTGTCTTCTTTCTTTCTGGGGGTGAACAACGTGGCCCTATCGATATGTTTGGTTTTGTTCAGGGCTTTGAGTGTCAAATCGGCACTGTAGCCTCTTTCGTGGAAACTGCCACGAATTTAAGTTTTTTAGAAACATTAAGTTGAAAGCATTTTATGCCAGAGGGTTTGATAAGAGAACTCAATATGTAGCTAACGAAAATGTGCCTATAAGTGACGATGTTGATGTTGATGCTAGGCCTGTGTGACACACATAGACTGTATGTGGTCACAGTGTTTGTATTTGTTTTGAATACATATGCACCTTTAAGGGACTATTTAGTTTAGCCAGCAGATGGCAGTGGAGTCTTAAGCCACAGCCCACAGCGGAGCTTTAACTATTGCTCCTGCCCGTGCTGCTTCCTGTCATTCTGTAACAGGACGCCAATGGGAAGTTGTTGTTTGTTGCTAAACAAGAGGTATGTTTATCAAGGATGCCCAATGTATAATTTGAAACTATTTAATTAAATATGTAAAGGGCCTCAATTAGCCCTAGAAATTAATGGGCATGTTATATGTTATAATATCAAGTTTCTGGTAATTTTGTTTTGTTTTGTTTATAATATAGATTGGTGTTAGATATAGATATATCTATATATATATGTATAATTTATGGATTTATGATTGGACTCTACTTTGATAGGTCATTCCTTTGGTCACATTGCACCGGCACACCTGCGTTGTGATGTCATTTCCTGCCGTGTCATGTCATGTAATTACCTGCCAGGTGTATTTAACTACCATCTTGAATGTATTTCCATTGCTAGCCATACCACTGAAGAAGGACATTGTCCGAAACATGTCTGCTATCTATTCGGGCTGCCATTAAAGACATTGAACCTGAGAGTGCTGGTCTGGCTACCCTGCTTTTTGTTATACTGAACTTTGTGGGATTACAGCACCCAGTGTTAGAACTTGTGAGCGCGGTCTAACTTGACTATAAAGTTCAGCTACAGGCAATGGCAGAAGTTTGCCGGGTGTATAATAATTTAAAGTCATATCTGCAGATCATAGTCAACATGGACCATGGAGTCTAAAAAAGGACAACAAAAAATGTCATACAGCAGATACAGTACATAAGCAACTATCATGAACATGACAAATCACACTCACACATTTGAATATACTGAAGTTAACTATACACTTTATTGATGGGGTTGTGTCAAACTGGGTGATCCAATTAGCTTGTGGTCCGCCTGTCAAGATGTAGAAAGTCTCCGGCCTGTTATTTAGCCTGTCCTCCTCTCCTACTTCACACCCAAGCCCCCAACCCCCACCCACCCAACTACCATCCCCGGGTTGGCTCTTTCTGCTCCTCCTCTACCCGTCTGGGAGTGTTGGCACCCACAACAAAGGAGCAGAATAGTTGGCACACAGTGGGCATCTGAAGGCTGGAGATCTGAGAAGAGATCACCCGTCCTGCCATCCGCTCAGCACTGGCATTTGGGACCGACTCGCTAGCGATTAGCCTTCGGCGCTAACCTGCACTTCTGTAGACTGTTGGCCAAGTGCATCAATGGCTGGAAGACTCCCTACAGACTTTAAGGACATATGTGCTTGCGGATCAAATTAAAACGCTGACACTGAGATTGTTTCATCTCTTGGCACTATCTTCCAAAGAGCCACCTGGCCAGGGCTGTGTGCCTGTGTTCATCACAGGGACTTCTTTGGAGATAATTGCTTGTGCTAGCTAGGAACCGTGTAGCTCTTACATCCAAAGCCATATGCCTTTGTTAGCCTGGATAAATTATGTACTATATTGCATATATTATGTCCCTATACTTTTCAAATGCTGTATTCTTGTAAACTGACGGTATGTTTTTTGGAGTGGGTAAAGACTTAAACTAACCACAAATTGTCACCATTAACACTACAGTAAGTTAACCCTTGTGAATCACACTATAAGGAATGATGCATTTGATATTCTCATCATGGCAAGTTATTTTCTTTATCACCAATCAAGCGACTCCGCTGCTCCAATCCATTATAACGGGGACAAAAACACTTGCAAGGGATAGAGCTTCAGCAGTCAGTCCTTGCAAAATACATCCATCAGGCAAGAGGAAGCAAAAATAAGTCATGATGGAGCTTTTTTAGAGTGGCTGAGAGAGTTGATGCTACAGAGCCCTGAAGGTTCTCCCAGCATGCCTCATTACCCAGGGCTGGCTGTCTGGAGTGACACCAGAGTGGCCTGATATCTTCATTATGATGAGACACTTTTTCAAAGTGGAAGCCAGAACATGTAGACAGCACGCACGCAAACACACACACACACACACACACACACACACACACACACACACACACACACACACACACACACACACACACACACACACACACACACACACACACACACACACACACACACACACACACACACACACACACACACACACACACACACACACACACGTACATGTGCACATACACAAACAAAAGTACCCAGAAATTATACTTAAGTGAAAGTATGGGTACCGTCTCAAAATCTGACTCAAGTAAAAGTCAAAGTATCTGGCTAAAAACACACTTGAGTAAAAGTTAAAAAGTCCTACTTTTAAATGTACTTAAGTACTCAAAAGTAAAAGTATTTTTTTTTGAAAGGGATAGACCAGGGGTCTCAAACTCATTCCATCGTGGGCCAAGTTTTCATTTTAACTATTGCACCAGGTGAGTTAGTTGAAGAGGTGAGGTGAGCCAATTAGTGAAATCATCAGCTGGTGTTTAGGCAAGGCTGGAATGAAACCAAGCATACACTCTGCCCACAATGTTCTGCGATAGACAATGCTGAAATGAAAGAACAGAGGACACTTTTTTTGCATTAAAATTATTGAATGCACTTCTCCATTGAAGGTAAACTAACATCGACGGCATTCACATCACAGCATGAATAATATCACAATATTAAAAACAGAATGGTGTATCCTGAATAATATCACAATATTAACCACAGCATACTGGATTATCCTGAATAATATCACAATATTAAAGACCGAATACTGGAGTACCCTGAATAATATCACAATATTAAAGACAGAATACTGGAGTACCCTGAATAATATCACAATATTAACCACAGCATAATGCGGATCTGACTGTCTATTCTTCTGATAGCAGGTGTTTAATCAAATATCCCCGCTTTCTAGTGTTGCACAAGGACCAATCAACATGGGTATGGGCGGGTTCATTTTCCATTGATGGGGATTTGATTGGCTGTTTACCTGCGGTCGCAGGATTAATAACGTTAATGTTAGTTTGGCCAAATAAACAATTAAAATATACTAATTAAAATGGTTGGACCTGTGAGATTTGTACTTTGTAGGTCTGCATTTTAAATGTAAGGAGTAAAAAGTATGTTTTTTTTCTCTGAAATGTAATGGAGTAAAAGTACAAAGTATACAAACCTAATAATACTTGAGTAAAGTACAAATCCCCCAAAACAGTACTTAAGTATTGTAACGAAGTACAATTACTCAAGTACTTTACACCCCTAAATGTACACGTACATGTACACGTACATGTACACACACACACACCACACACCACACACACACACACACACACACACACACACACACACACACACACACACACACACACACACACACACACACACACACACACACACACACACACACACACACACACACACACACACACACACACACACACACACACACACACACACACACACACACACCACACCACTCACCAACCTTTATTCCTCTCCACTGCAACATGGCACCGTCCTATACCAAACAGCAGGGTCCTGCGGACAGGTTATTAGTTGTTAAATACCACATGAACAGACAGGTTATTACTTGTTAAATACCACATGAACAGCAAATAAAAAAGCTTGGAGAAGTGACCCTGGCCACTGATTTGGCAGGGCGAGCAGCCTAGTAAGTGTAAATCTAAACTGTGTTAAACTGGGCTGCAAATATGAGGTCCCCTGTTGCTAATGAGCCGGTTTAGCCACAGCAGGCCAGGCATAGTTGGAAAGCCTTTGACTGGTCGAGCTGCTAAGAGGCAGTTATTGAAGCCAGCAGATCTTATTTTCACACTCCAGGAAAACTTGACTCCTAGTGTGACTGTACAAGAAGGGGGTTGGGATGTGTGCATGCCGGCTGCTTTACACTCTTGATGGACACAAGCAGATTTCAGGGAGGTCAGATGGATCTTGAGGTGTG
The DNA here is from genome assembly GCF_963971535.1 of Notolepis coatsorum. NCBI lineage: Eukaryota > Metazoa > Chordata > Actinopteri > Aulopiformes > Paralepididae > Notolepis > Notolepis coatsorum. The sequence goes on from NC_140184.1 coordinate 32,620,768, forward strand.
TGGATGGATGGCTGGAGGGTGGGCAGTGGTATACTGGCTTCAGACCAGTGTTCCAGTGCCCCTGGCGTTAGGTGGAGGTAAATGGCAAATGGTTGGTGGCTGTTTGCCATCTTAACGTCATTCCCAGGGGTATACAGTGTGGACCCGAAGGGTGCTGTGACCCATGCCCCTTCAGCATGTCCATTTAGCATGTGAAAGAACCCTAGAGAGCAAATGGGTATTATTTATAAAGAAGGCTACAATTAACCCTGCAGTTATTAATGAGCATGAAGAAACATGGCACCAGTCCAGGGCCTCAGCAACATTATCTGCTGATTTAATCAGAGAAACAAAGTGAGGATAGTAATGACCAAGAACACCAAGGAGACTTTGTAGTGCTGAATCCCAACGTTCCTCTCTCCAACATCAAGGTTGGCAATGTTGAACAGGGTCAGGTTGAAATATGCAAGGTACACAGTTTTGCACTATAAAAAGTGTCTAGGTGGGTGAGTGTAGAGGAAACAAATTGCATCTCTTTGGCTGGTCGTGAAGCTTGGACACTGGCTATATAAAGATATGCCATTGCCTTCAGTCTGCCTCAAAACATCTGACAATGCAAATCTAATCTAAGCAAACATGCCACAGTTATGTCGCGCCTCGTTTTAGGCTTGTACCCAGGGCCTCTAGCTAGGGGGCCCAGGCTCCTATATCCACCCTCGTTCTTGGCCATTCTCTGGGGGGAAGGGTGAGGGGGGGGCATGGAGAGGGGCAGAGGGGGGTGTATGGGTGCTGAAATTTGGATTGCCGAGGGAGGCGTGCTGGTCGCTCTCAGCAGGGCCTGTTGTCACCTGCCTCTCTCCGATCTGCCTTCCAACCCCCTAACCCCTACCACCTCTTTTCTGACCCCCCCTGCGCCCACTGTCACCCACATGACAGCAGAGACACCCCCACCACCTCCTTCCTGACCCCCCCTGCGCCCACTGTCACCCCCACCAACCAGCAGAGACCCCCCCCCCCCCAACCAGCAACTGGAGCTGGTGACACTTGTCAGCAGGAAGATAGGGTGTTCACACTGTCTGACTCCATACCAGACTCTCTCTCTCTCTCTCTCTCTCTCTCTCTCTCTCTCTCTCTCTCTCTCTCTCTCTCTCTCTCTCTCTCTCTCTCTCTCTCTCTCTCTCTCTCTCTCTCTCTCTCTCTCTCTCTCTCTCTCTCTCTCTCTCTCTCTCTCTCTCTCTCTCTCTCTCTCTCTCTGAGAGACACACACATGCATGCACACACTCACACACACATTCTTCCTGACAGCCCACATCAGCTGATTATCCTAGGCAGTTCCCACTGGTAAGAGGAGACTGCTGCTTTGCTGACACATGCGAGCATGCACACATACACACATGCAAATATGCACATATGCACATATGCACACACACACACACACACACACACACACACACACACACACACACACACACACACACACACACACACACACACACACACACACACACACACACACACACACACACACACACACACACACACACACACATACATAGCTTGTTGGATGGTCATACGGACGTGATAAGTGCTACTGATGTCCCAAGCTGTCCAGGGACACACTGTTCTGTCCAACTGCACTGCTGGGTAACATTAGCTAGCTCATTAATGATTGACGTGTGAGGGCCTTAAAGTGACTAAACGCGTTTGCGGACAGACAGATAGCCACATTAACACCACTATTTTGGGTTTTCATCGGGCCCTGATGGACATTCTTTCCAAGACAGCCGTTCAATTGCCCTGTTCTTAACACCTCATTTCCAACACTCAAGGCTAAATTATTAGCCCCCCACCCCTGTGGTACAAGACATTCTGTCGCACTGAGGGGATGTGTCTATTTCAGGGACGTCAATGAGACAGCAGCGAGGGGAAGTCACTCTTAAATCATAGAGATGCTAGTGTATGGTCATGACATTAAAATTGATGTGTTCTCAGACCTTCCTCGCCTTCGTCTGGCTTGAGTATGTGTATTTTGAGCGGCTATGCAAGCTTGACACCCCATTCCTCTGTCCAGCCTCTTGCTCGTCTCAAAGTGGAGAAACAGGCTCGGTGTCAAATGGCAAGCTGAATTAAACCAATGTCAACACATTCACCCTGACAGGGTTGGATTTCAGTGGCTGTACTGGCCGTTTTGTCACACACACGCACACACGCACGCACACACACACGCACACATGCATGCACACACACCCACACACACGTGCGTGTGCATGCTCAGACCACATAAATTACCACAATAGCCAATGCAAATTGATATGGATAAACTAATGATTTAATTGAGTTCTTATCAACCCAATACTCATAACATACCTGTGATACCAAAGATTAAGTATGCTGTGTTGAAAGTATAGGGGAGAACGGGGATGGTTGTCACATGGGTAGGTTGTCACATTCATTATATTTCGCTACCAAAAGGCGCTTTCTCCGATATTTTGCAATGGAAATGTCCAGAATTGGGATCAGAGCTCACCTACATAGTCTTCTTTGGAGTAAGACAGCTGAACTGTGAGAGGATTTTTGTGTTTTTCATTTGGGGTTGGTTGTCACATGTGACAAGCACATGATGGACCGTTTCTTCACCAACTTGGAGGTGATGGATGAGCTGAGGACAGACAGAGCAGACCCCAATGCACCCCAGCCCACCAAGCCTAGTACATCCCAGCCGAGACCACCTGCCAAGCCTAGTACATCCCAGCCTAGACCACCTGCCAAGCCTAGTACATCCCAGCCTAGACCACCTGCCAAGCCTAGTACATCCCAGTGTCCCAGCAAGAAGAAGAAACAGAAAAGAAAGAGACAGATGAAATTGAAGATGATTGTTTTTGTTTGGTTTGTATGGGAACGTTCTCCAACAGCCATTCAGGGTAGATATGGGAGAAGTGTTGGATGTGCAACTGTAACGGAGGTCCGTGAGTATATCCACAGTCACAGAAACAGGTGTGTTGAGAAGTGACTGTGGCAGTAAGCGGGCTGCGAGTTAAACTCACTTCCTCATAACAGGGTTAATAGACGCATAAGCACGGTACCCAGAGGTGAATTCACTTCTTAGTGCAGCGGTCTATGTTGTCGCCCGCGGAGCGGGAGACCCCAGTTCGACTCTCCCTCGGGACATCAGCATTTAATACACAACGCAGAGGAGTCCGATACGATCTGTCACACAACCAGTTAGCACACAAGCTCTGCTTAGTTGGAGTGCCCAGACCCTACATTTGCCATCACTGTAACTCAGATAGTGAATGAGTGTAGCCTAGTTGTGTTGGCTATTATTGTTAGGCCTATTTATTTTGTTCTTATTTTGTTATATACTGTAGGATGGCCTAAAGGTGTCTTTCCTGTTTATGTTCATGTTAAGATGCATTAAGTTACTGTATGTATTTGTCAACTTGTCAATGCAATTCAACTTTCAAATTTAGTCCTTCCTTCTTGCCTTCTTTTTAAGATTTGTCCCATTAAAACACATAGTGACAACCAAGCCCATAGTGTGTGACAACCATCCCCGTTGAGTGTCTTTGATAGGTAATGTCCTCTTTGTTGCAATATGTTGGAAAATGAGAGGATACACATTTCAAGCCAACATCTTAAGCTTCAATTTAATGTAGGAATGACAATTGAAAGATGTTTTGATGATGAGCAATTCACACTAGAGTAAAAAGTGTGACAACCATCCCCGTTCTCCCCTACTATGCAGGGCCGCCTCAGGGGGTGTGCGAGCAGTGCGGTCGCACAGGGCCTCGCGGGAAGGGGGCCTCGCAAAAAAAAAATAAAAAAAAAATAAAAAAAATATATTTTTTATTTATTTTTATTTTTATTTTATTTTTTATTTTTTTGCGAGGCCCCCCTTCCCGCGAGGCCCTTTTTCATCACAGACCTAAAATCTAGTTTTGCTTATATGCTTATATATTTCACATTAGACATGTTTGTAGAATGTGTCTGACTTGTTCCTGGGTCTGCACCTGGGTCACTATTGGAGCTCTGGGGCTCTGCAGCAGACATACTATTGGTTTCAACGAAGGGAGTGGTTACTTACATCATGTGTAGTACGCCGGCGCGCGTCAGCTGCGTTTGACTATTTCGCGCGTGCAGCTTTTGACTATTATGCTTAGTTATGCCAGCCAAGACGAAGAGGTCGGTCGGTCACCGGTCACCAAGGAACGTTGACGAAAGGCCTCTCGCTGGCGGGACAAATGGCCGGAGCCTTGTCATGGTGATGTCGGTCAGTAGCTAGCTTAGCTAAAGGCTAACTAGCATTAGCTAACCTAGAGACAGCGCATCATGCGCATGCAGCCAAGATGAAGAGGATGGTCGTTTGGCAGATGAACTTCGTCAACTCCACGCGGTTGTCTCCATCCTCTTGGACGTTTGGTGAGTTTTTAACCTATTCTATTAACTCTATTCTATTCCCGCCGTGGACATCTCTCTCTCTCTCTCTCTCTCTCTCTCTGGAGCTAAACTGGCCGACTAGCTGTTGTAGTACTACTAGTAGCTAACGGTGTGTGGCCTGGTGTCAGCACCTGTATGTAGCCGCATAGCTTGCTTCTGCGTTAGCTAATGGTTAGCGATAGCCTGGTTGAGCTAACTGTTAGCCAGTTAGCTGTTTAGCTACGACGTTAGCTGCCGGCTGCGCTCGGCTGGGAACGTTCGTTTGATGCTATCAGTTAGCCTAGAGACTAGTTAGCTGTTAGCTTGTGCTACGACCATTGACATTAGCCGTGAGAATAGCAGGGGGTTCTGGCACTCTGACTACGACATAATCTTTGACAGAAGATGTAGTCGGGCCTGCACCATGACAAGGCTCCGGCCATAGCATAGCTTTTTGTCCCGCCAGCGAGAGGCCTTTCGTCAACGTGGAGACCTGTGTTGCGGCCTTTCGCCCTGCGTTCCTTGGTGCAGGTAAGATTAATGAAAATGTCATGACATTACCCCACTCTTCCTTCCTTCCCCTCCCGAATGTTTTGTTAATAACGATGTTTTTTTCCAGGCAAAACATATGTTACTTCACAACATTTGGAGATACGACATGTGCTGTGTGTGAATTCATTGTCTTGGTCGTTTGTGTAGCTTGGGTAGCGTTGGGCCGTTGGCCAAAGCTGTGTGTGGCCTGGTGTCAGTAGCCTACCTGGCTAGCCTTTAGCTGATGTCGGCCAAATGGCTCCTTGCTGCTTTGTTTTCTCTGGTATAGACCCTCTTCTCTTTGGATTTAAGTGTTGATCTTTGTCCTTTTGGATCTATGTATATTCATGTTGCCTTTGTGAAGTTATCTTTTCCTTCTGTTTTGTTCTTTCATTAAAAGTTGAATATCCTTTAGGGGGTCATCTTTGCTTATCTCTCTCATACATGCTCTCTCTCTAACACACACACACACGACAAACACACATGCTCTCTCTCTCTCTCTCTCTCTCTCTCTTTCTAACACACACAGTCTGCCTATGGCGGCCTTTCTCGATGGCTAGGCTGTGCTCGCTGAGTCTGTACCTAGTCAAGGATCTTCAGTCACAGTGCTCAGGTATTCTGCCACTGTGTACTCTCTGTTTAGGGCCAAATAGCATTTCAATTTCTTTCCAATGTGTCTCTCTCTCTGTACACTGTATATTGACTGTAGAACGGGAGCTCTCTCTCGCTTTCTCTGTTGCTATATGTTGACTGTATCATGCCCAGCCTCGGGCAGCGCTATTATTTAAGAATATGTTGACTGTATGAAAAAAATAAAAAAATAAAAATAAAATAAAAAATTGTATATATATATATATATATATATTTTTTTTACCTTTGGGGGGGGGGGGGGGGGGGGGGCCTCACGTTTAAATCTTGCACAGGGCCTCGCATTTCTCCCAGGCGTCCCTGCTACTATGTACTATAATTCATGGTCCATATAGTGGTGAGAGCAGGCAACTGCACCTCCTCATCCATCACCATCAACATAAGGGCTCCACAGGGCTGTGTTCTGAATCCCCTCCTCTACTCCCTGTACACACATGACTGTGTGGCTCAGCGGAGCAACAACACAATCATCAAATTTGCTGACGACACAGTAGTGGTGGGCCTGATCTCTGCAAACGACGAGAGAGTCTACCTGGAAGAGGTCAATGTCCTGGCGGGATGGTGCCAGGAGAACAGACTCTCCCTGAACGTCAGCAAAACAAAGGAGATGATTGTGTACTTTAGGAGGTCGGGGGTCAGGGACTACAGCCCCCTCAGCATCGACGGGGCACCGGTTGAGAAAGTGAACAGTTTTAAGTACCTCGGAGTCCACATTTCCGAGGACTTGACATGGACCACACACATTGACAGTGTTGTGAAGAAGGCACGACAACGCCTCTACTTCCTCAGGCGCCTAAGGAAGTTCCAAGTCAGTCAGAAGATCCTTAAGAACTTCTACTCATGTACAATAGAGAGCATCCTGACTGGCAATATCACCTCCTGGTTTGGGAATAGCACCGCACAAGACCGTAGCAGACTACAGAGAGTGGCACGTTCAGCCGAACGCACAATTGGAGGGGGGCTTCCCACCCTCCAGAACATTTACAACAAGCGGTGCAGGGGTAAGGCTAAGATAATCATCAAGGACTCCAGCCACCCAAACAACTGCCTCTTTGAACTGCTGCGGTCAGGCAAGCGATACCGGAGTCTCATGGCGAGCACAGAAAGTCTCAGAAGAAGCTTCTATCCCCAGGCCATCAGGCTGCTCAACGAACAATAAACACTATGCAACAACCATCAAATGCACACAGCACACACATCCACACGCGCACACTCACTTTAAACAAACAACACACTGCAGCACCCACTCTCCACACTTTAGATCACCTAAACACACTTTATATTTATTGGTAAAGGATTTGCACTACAACTCGTACACCTTACTGTAAATTGTACCTAAATTGTACCTCATCCCATTTCTGCTTTGCACTATATAGTATTGTATATTAGTACATTGCATAGTATATTGTATATTGTATGGTATCTCAGTTACTTCTATTCTGCATCGAACATTGTACATATGTCTATACTGAACACTGTGACTTCTATTTTTACTTATATTACATGCTATACTATTTTATTTCATACTTATCTTGTCTAGCACAGTCTCTGGAGCGTAACAGTAAGAAGCATTTTGTATAAAAGTATTCTGTACTTCTGTATGACAACTATTAAAGAAACTTGAAACTTGATGGTGGCTTGTGTTGGCAGCATAAAGACAGTAAAGACACATGTATTTCAATATCTAAAATGTAAAAAGTATGATGACAAGAAACATTTCAGGTGGCCTGGTTAGTTAGCCAGTTTGTGCTTTTGAGCTGGCTCTGAAATTAAATTGGACTTGAAGAAGTCTTTATTTGTACCACACATTGCTACATTGTCATGCAGTGAACACACACATGTGAGGTGGACAACACATAGGAACACACACACACATGTGAGGTGGGCAACACATAGGAACACACACACATGTAAGGTGGGCAACACATAGGAACACACACACACATGTGAGGTGGGCAACACATAGGAACACACACACACATGTGAGGTGGGGGCGAAACATAGAAACACACAATATTTTTTGGGGTTGCTGGTAAAATGTCCTTTCCGTGCTTGACCCATCCCGTTCCCCCCAGAGACCAATCCAAATGCTCCTGTCCGTCTTTGTCAGGGACAGCATTAGCGATCTCAAGTTCAAGTTCAAGTTTGTTTATTATTTGTCACAACAAAATACAGAATACCTGAGAGTGTGCTACATACAGTAAAATAAGTTATTAAGAAGTAAGTAAAAAAGTAAGTGTAACTGAGGGGTACAATTCCCTGACTGTATTGTTAGATATGGTATTTAATACCACTACCTCTTGTACTTTAACTTCTGGCCATCCAGTACATGATATAAGTATGATGAACACTTTCCCACCTGATGAAACGAAGTCCACACAAATGTACAAATCGAATATTTAATATAGCAAAAGGTATATACAACGTTCACTTGTTTACACTTATGATTTGAAATATGCACTTGTATGGCAAATTAGTATTCGTAGGTAAATCAACATTGAATGTCCAATCTCTGGTTACGCAGGGAGTAAGTATACAACCTGGATATTTAGGAAACTATAGCGATGGTACTTAAATGATTATAGCTGGATACACTAAGGGGGGGGGGGGGGGGGGTCCCGCTGGTTGTAAGACAGTAGGAGGGGGGGGTTAGAGAAGCCGCTGGCGGTATCCCATCTGGCCGACGATTTCTTGGGAGAATTCAAAGTCTTGAACACGGTGCCCACAGAACCTCGGTCCGCAGACGAATACAGCTGGACCCTCTGGTGGACGGTAGCTGCCGGTCCACAACGGAGAGACGTGAGGCGACCTCACTGGTGTAGAGCGCCGTCTCACCTGGAGTCCTCTCCGGGGGGTAGTTCCAACACTCCGCAGTGTTGGCCGTTATCCATGGAATAATCAAAGCACCCAAAGCATAATCCAAGCCGTGGAAGGCTCGCCGTCGTCCGGGTAGAGTAATCCAATATACAGGTCCAGTCGCCCTGGCCCGGAGCTCCTCGGATGCAAGCACCACTAGGGGTCTGGTTAAGCGTCCAGATAACGTCAGGAACGATGGGGGTACTGATAACTTTATAACTCTAACCGAACGATGCACCGTACATAAATAGACTATTATTAGCTTAATAGAATACGTCCAACTCGACGGTATAGTGCCAAACTATGACTATTCAACTATTAATCCACACGATATCTCAATGCCTATTCTGAGGCCAAGTAGGCCTTACTACACCACACGTGCGTCGTGGGTGAGGCTTCGCGTCTGTCACTCTGTTGGAGGGTAAAGAACTGGACTAAAAGAAAGTTCTACTTTACTTGCGCCATATATATATGCGCTATGAACAAATAGTACCATTCGTATTTCGCCAGGCGTATTCCTACGCGGAACCGGGGCTTGCCACGACATGTTGGGCGGCACGATTGAACTTGAACCTAGGGGTATGGCAACCTGGCGCCAGGTTCTCGTCCAATGGTAGAATGAAACTATTATGGGCTGTTTAGTAGACTAAAGGGATATTCAGTGCATATTGTACAAGGAATATACAGGGGATATCAAACGATATACAAACACTATTTAAATATATATATATAAATAAATATATATATTCGGTTTAATCTGATCCTTCACAACAGTAAGTGTGTAAGGAATGTTCAGTCAGTATACATATACATATATACAATACAGAGTAAAATGAGTAACAGTTAGGTACAATGCAGAAATGAGATGAGGGGCAAAATTTAGGGTAGGGTGCAAATGAGGTATGAATGTAGTGCACATCTCTTTACTCAGAGATGATGGCGCGGTCTAGGCTAGTCGCCGTCTGGTCAGCTCCGCGACGATTGTGCGTACTTTCTGTTATTGTGTTTATTTTTAGTACTTTTTTTATAGAAACTACGCTGGCATGGACGAAATACGATCGCCAGTCACTGATGGACTTAAACTCCGGCCTGAAAGACGGGTTTAACAACACTTTTTGCCAAAACTGGCCACGGAGATTCGACGAGACGACAACAACAACAGAGACAATGGCGGTGCGATCAAACGGAAACATAGAGGACGCAGAACCGGAATTAGGAAGATACTGAAAAGTTCTCCTTACCGGCTGGCGATTCCCTCAATTCTGCTGGCAAACGTCCATCTGGAGAATAAGATGGACGATCTCCGTGCGAGGGTCCGCTTCGATCCAGACGTGAGAGATTGCAACATCATGTGTTTCACGGAGACATGGCTGAAGGCAACAACTCCAGATCACATCATCTCTCCGTCGCATTCCTTCTCCGTCTTCCGAGTGGACCGTACAGAAGAGTCCGGTAAGAGCATTGGAGGGGGACTATGTCTTCTGACCAACAACAACTGGGTCAATCCAAAGGAAGTAAAGATTCTTTCCCGTTCATGCTCGCCGGACCTGGAACATCTGTCCATACAATGTTGCTTGATCATTGTTACACCCCATTTAGAACCGGTTACAAAGCATTACCAGCCCCTCCATTAGCTGGTTCAACAAGCACATCGGATCACGACGCCATCTTGCTACCGGCAGAGATCACGTGGCCCTGTCGTGTCACGTGAGGTAAAGAAGGCGTCCGACCAATCAGAGGCCACGCTACAGGACGCACTTGATGACGTCGACTGGGGGATGCTTCAGGCGAGCTCCAGTGACATCAGTGAGTTTGCTGATGTTGTTGTCAGTTTCATAACAACTCTAGCCGATAGCATTGTACCCACGAAGACTGTACTTCCCGAACCAGAAACCGTGGGTTGACAATACTATCAGTGTAACTGAGGGGTACAATTCCCTGACTGTATTGAGAGTACTGTACTGTATCATTAAACCACTACTTAGTTATGTACTTTAATTACTGGCCATACAGTACACGGTATATCTGGTGAACACCCACACAAGAATACGGCTTGACAAAGAAAGTTCTATTTAGAGGTATTTATTATTAGAGCAGCAACAATAGGTTACAAATTGAGAATTATGAATTGCGCTTATATGGCGGAGAACACTTAAGTAGGTCAAGAGCGTAAGTCCATGAGCATAATAAGATGGGTATAACTGACGCCACCTGTAGCATAAGAATTGCATAAGGCACACTCGTAGTCAGCTGGAGATACTAAGAGGTTCCCTCCGGTTGTAAGCCAGCAGGGGAGAGGAATGTTCGGGAGCAAAGTCTGGATCAACGAGGAATAAAGAGACTCCAGATACAGGAGCCAGTGCAATAATCCCTTGGTCCGTAGACAAAGCAACAGCTATACTCCAGTATGCAAGACAGCATGGATGAAAGCTAGCCAGCCTCTGTGGTCCTAGAGGCGGGCTCGATGGTGCTCCTCACAGGGTAGATCCCACACAGCAGTGGGGTAGACAGTTCTCTGCTCCAGCAGCCACAGTACCAAAGCAATATAATCCAGCCAGAAAAGGCTCTGCATTCGCCGGTGTAGGTTCTCCGGTGTACATATCCAACGGTTCTCGTCTAGGACTCCTCGGATGGCGGCACGAGTTTAGGCCACCCAGCCTGGATAAGTGCACTAGCTAGAGTACGACGAACCGGTGGTAATGCTGGTCACTGTAGAACGGTAGCCGCACGATACACTATAAATAATAGACTATTACTTTACAATAGAATAAGTCGAACTCGACGATACAGCGCTAAACTCTGACACTTTAGCTATCTATTCGCACGCGGTTCTCAAGGCTCTATTTAGGGGCAAAAAGGGCCCACTTCACGGCACGTTGTATCGTGGTGAAGGCTTCAACGTTTTGGTCTAAGTGCTTCTGTATCCACCTGCGACGTATTTATACGTAAGGTGAATAATCTAGTGCCAACCTCAGTTCTGTCTCGTATTACTGCGCAAACCTGGACATGTTGAGACATGTCTTAGCGGTAGCTTTGAACTTGCCATTGGGGGTATGGCCGTTGGCGCCTAGGGGTCGCTGTCCAATAGGAGAACGAATATTATGGTCTGGCCTGTACCTAGGTAAAGGGATATTCTGTGTATATATACAAAGAATATACAAGGGATATCAGACGATATACAAATATTATACAATATATCTCAAGTAATAAATATATATATTCGGTTTAATCTGACCCTTTGTAACAGCCGCCTCCTAATTAGTCCGCACCTAATTAGATAAGCAGAGACAGATTAACCGTCTTGTCCACTACTCAATGTCCGTTGTGAGGAGTAGGGCAATTCACAAAGTCAGTGGGTCATGGTCGTCATTAAGGGAGTCAGGTAGCCTTGGCAACTCTATCAGCCTCGCCACGGGTCGGGTGTATGTCCGTCCCTGGACGAGCACTTCTGCCGCTCTGACCTTTCCGTCGGCACCTGTGATCACTTTGCTTACGCGGCCGGCCGGCCACATAGCTCGGGGTAGTGACTGGTCTATGATCATGACGACTGTGCCCTCCGTCAAATTGCCTCTTTCTTTTACCCATTTCTGGCGGGTCTGTAGAGACGGTAGATAGTGGAGGAGGAAACTGTTCCAAAACTTGTCAGCCAATACTTGACTGTACCTCCACATTCTTCGGCCGTTCGCTTCCTCAGGTCTGTACACTGTCTGTGGGAGCGCGGGGTCCAGCTGCCCCATCAAGAGAGTGTTGGGGGTGACTGGGTCGACATCTGCTACATCACTTGAGACGTAACCGAGGGGCTTTGAGTTCAATACTCCCTCGATCTCTGTGAGGACTGTCGTGAGGACTTCTTCCGCCACGGTCTGGGCCCCAAGCACGGCGTACAGGGCTGTCTTTATTGAACGTACTTCTCGTTCCCAGGTTCCCCCGAAGTGAGGGGCGTTCAGGGGGTTAAACTGGAAATCAATCTGAGAGGGAGCGAGGTGGGTCTTAAGTTCTGGGCCCATAGCTTGGAAGCTCTCTCTCAGCTCTCTTTCTCCGCCTTTGAAGTTTGTCCCATGATCAGACAATAATATAGACGGTTTTCCTTTCCGCGCTGTGAATCTCCGGAAGGCCATAAGGAATGAGTCCGTACTCATGGTTGGAAGGAGTTCTATGTGTATTGCTAGGGTGGTCATGCATTTGAATACAATACCCCACCTCTTCTCCGTCCCTCTTCCTTTCTTCACATACAGCGGGCCGAAGCAGTCCATACCGGTGGAGTGAAAGGACTTGTCGCCGAGTCGGAGGCGACAGGGGGGTAGGTAGGTCAGCCATCCTGGGTATACTGGGCTGTGCTCGCCACTTGCGACAGTCTAGACAGGTCCGCTGGAAGCGTCGTACTGCTTCTCTTCCTTGCAGTATCCAATAGCGACGTCTGATCTCAGCGAAGACTCTCTCTGCCCCAGCGTGGTGCACGTCCTCGTCGTATTTCTTTATGATGAGCTCTGTGACCTTGTGTCGGCTGTTGAAAACTATAGGGAACTTGACATCATCCGTTAAGTCCGGGGCCCTTCTCAGACGACCACCCACTCTGATGAGATCATGGGCGTCGCGCTCAGGGGCCAAGTGGAGCAGTCTGCTGTCTGACGGGACTGGCTTTGATCCCTGCAGACAGTCTAGCTCGTCGGGGAACGAGTCTCTTTGGGCTCGCTGTAGCAGAAGGAGTTCTGCTTCTTCGTAATTAGCTGCATTAATGTCAGTAGTGGAGGGGACCTCAGGGTGGTGCCACAGGAATGTCTTTAACTGCGCACTCTCAAGGGTGGGGCAGTCGTCTATGTTGGGGTCTGTGGGGACTGGTGTGTGCGTCAACCCACAGAACATAGATTTCTTCATCTCTGCCTCCTCTTGACTAGCCTCCCGTGGGGTGGGGTTAGGCCACTCTTCTTCCGGGAGCTTGAGGAACTCGGGACGTCACTGTAGATATTGTGACGTGTGAGGTCATCCAGGGACATTCCCCGTGTGATGACGTCTGCTGGGTTCTGTTTTGTGTCCACGTACCTCCAGCATACCGATTCTGTTAACTCTTGGATCTCTGTGATTCTGACTCCCACGAAGACCTTGTATCTACACGAATCGGACTGGATCCATGTGAGTACGGTCATGGAGTCTGACCACAGGATTGTTCTTTGCACCGGGATGGTGAGTTCACGTTGGATTAACGTGGCGAGTTGCGCTCCTACTAGGGCTGCGCAGAGCTCTAGACGCGGGATCGATTGTTGCTTGCGGGGGGCTATCCTTGAATGAGCCAGGATGAAGGCGGTATGTATTTCTCCTCCCTCCTCTCGGGCCCGCAAGTAGGCCACCGAACCGTAGGCTACTTCGGAGGCGTCGCTGAAGACGTGCAGGTCCATCTGGCACGTCTCCAGCTGCACTGTGGGTGGGAAGTAGCTGCGGCGTATGTTGACACCTGGGAGCGAGTTGAGTTCTGTTTCCCACTCTCTCCATGTGGAAGCAAGGTGGTCGGGTATGGGGTCGTCCCAGCCCTGGTCCTTGTCCCACAGCTCTCGCACAATAATTTTTGCCCTGGTGGTGTAAGGTAGAATACATCCCAACAGGTCATATTGTCTGGCGAGTGTTCTGTATACACTCCGTCTGGTGGTCGGTAGTGAAATCGACCTTCCCTGCTCCTTGGTCAGGGGTGTGTGTCTATAATGGAGCGAGTCTGTTTTGAAGCGCCGGACTAGTCCTAATGTCATTTCTTGGGCTTCACCTGGGATGGTCGCCATCCAGGTCTCGCTGCTTGCTGCCTTGTTCTCTGGGGAGAGGCTGCGCAGTACTTGAGGGTCGCTGCTGGCCCACTGCCGGAGATCAAAGCCGCCTTTGATCAGGGAGGCGCGGAGCTTGAGTAGGAGGGCCTCGGCCTCTTCTGGCGTCGAGACACTTTGCAGACAGTTATCCACGTAGAAACTCCTCTCTACACTTTGTCGGACCTCCTCGTCAGCTGCTGGGTCCTCTGCGACGTGTTTTTGCAGTGCGGACGTAGCACAGCATGGGCTGCATGTGGTTCCGAAAGGGAGGACTTCCCATTGATAGATGGATGGTTGCTCATCCCCGATCCTCTCTCTCCATAAGAACCGCAGCAGGGGCTTGTCCTCTTCCACTAGTCGCACCTGCAGGAACATCCCTTTGATGTCGCCGCTGATGGCCACCTTGTTTTGGCGGAAACGTAGCAACACGCCTAGTAGAGAGGGGCCGAGTGTTGGACCAGGCAAGAGTTCTTTATTCAGATTCTGTAATCCGATCTGGTAGCTGCAGTTAAACACAATACGATCCTTGCCGTTGTGGTGGACCTTGTGGTGGGGCACGTACCATGATTCGGTCGTCTGATCGGCCTCTTGAATGTCAATTTTCTTTATGTGTCCCGCTGTGATTAGCTTGTCAATCTCAGCGCGGTACACAGTGGCTTGAGCGGGGTCTCTGGCTAGACGCCGCTCGGTGTTCAGTAGATATCGCTCCGTCGCTTCTTTTGAGGCGTGGAAGGTGGGCATACCCTCTCGCCTCAAGAGTGGAGTTGCGTATCTCATCACTCCATTGACCTCGACTCTCTTTGTCCTCTGCTCGAGGAGGGCTATGGCATAAGTGTCTTCCTTGGAACGAATGTGTTTCTTTTCGTTCTTAAAGGGCATTGTCTCTAGTGTCCATAGCCTCTCGACGTGCTGTAAGAGGGTGGTGTCTTCTTCTGTCATTCTGGAGTGGAGGCAGCGAGTGGCTGCTGGTCGGTTGGGAGACCTGGAGAGGGGGCCTTGTAGTGTCCATCCTAGGCGGGTCTCGACTGCTGCTGGACAGTCTCTGGGCCCGATCTGGACCCGGTCCGTTGGGACGATGAGGTGTGCGTGGTCGGATCCTATGAGCAGGGTCGGGGTGGCGCCGTCGATGAGCGGTATAGGTAGTTGACGCAGGTGCACGTATTTTTCCATCAGCTTGGGGATGGGGTAGGTGTACCGCGACAGGCCTATGTCTTGGCTGGTGAAAGCGTTAGTGATCCTATACCGCCTCTCTGGCTGCCCGCTTGCTGCGATAGTGAAGGAGACTTTTTCACCCTTTATTGTCTACAGGTCTCTTCTTATAGTACGAATTGTCATCGTTTCTTCGCTCCCCCGCAGACCCAGAGTCTTTTCTGACCCGTCGTCAAGGACGGCGTAAGTGTCCATGACCTTGTCCTCGTAGCTTAATGTCACTCGGACCACTTTCAAGAGCACTCGGGAGCTCCCGCTGCTGGCGGGGTCAATATACATGACGCTTACTCTGGTGCTGCTTGGGGGTGCGAGTTTCTTCCTGTTGCTGTCATGCAAGACGTCCAAGTGGGCGCCGTCACACCGGCTGCACCTCTTCTTCAAGCGGCACTCGTCTGCCGTATGGCTGCACGCACAGCGGTAGCAGCGGCGGTTGGACTTTATCCATTGACTCACCTCGTCGGCGGTCATCTTCTTGAAAGTGTCACATTGTGACAGCCAATGTTCTTTCTCGCAGTACTGGCATACAATCTTCCACTTCTCTTTCGTCGAGGGGGTGTTGTGGTTCTTGTTCCGCGGTACTGATTCGGCTTGGTGCATGACGGTCACCAGCCTGCGGTTATCGTTGGATCTCCGAGGTCCATCTCTGGGGCTTGGTCCCCTCCGCACGAACGTATCCAGTCGTAGGCTGCTGACTTCTCTTGCGAGGAAGTCGGCCAGGTCTAGGAGGGATGGCTCGGGACCGTCGGGATCACGGTGGTCTCTCTGCCGCCTGAAGCGCTCTTGGCGGGCTGGAGAGAGCTTCTCTAATATCCTTTCTACATTAGAGTTAGCATACAGTTCGTTTCTACCTTTTTCCTTTTGGGACCCCAGCATCCCTACCAGGGAGTGTACCTTGATAGAGAGGTCATCCAATGAGCGATTGTCTGTGGCTGGGGGGAGACGGTCAATATTCCTTATCTCTTGTATCACGTAGTCCCATATGCGTCCATAACGCTGGTCGAGGGCTACTAGAGCCGCGGTGTATGGGGTACTTGAGTTGGAATATGCCAGCGCTATATTATGCGCTCTGGGCACCATGAGGTGCTTGAGGAGGATAGCATATTTGTACGACTCATCAGGGACGTCGGACATCATAGTCTCTAAGCACATCCGTAATTCCGTGTACTGTGCTCTGTCCTCGTGCGTAAAATCCGGGAACGTCGGTGTGCCAAGGTACGATGCCATGGATGGCTGGCACATCGGTGAGCGTTGGGGGAGAGGCCTCCTGGGCGAGTCTCCCCGTACGTGTCGTCGTGGGCTGGTACTTGGTGGGTACCAAAGCCCGGGTACCCAGGTGCTGTTCCTCGGGGCTGGCTGTGCGTCAAACTCACCCCTGAGTTGAGTCGGGGATCTGTAGCGCAGGGCCTCGGGGGTAAAGTCTGGGCTGTACTGGACCTCCTGGTCCTGTGGAGTACGATGCTGCTGGTGGGCTTGACCTTCCTCCTCTTCCTCTTCCTCTGCTAGGTCTTCTAGATCTTGAAGTCGTCTATTCAGTCTCTCAGCGGCATAGGCCGGTTCTTCCCGGTTTCTGGGTCTCCCATGGACCGGTCGGGGAGGGGGTTCGGAGACGTGGGTAGGCTCTTTCTGTTGGCCGGGCTCCGGGTCACTTGGTCGGGTAGGGGAAGGTGCCCTAGACCCTTGTCGTGATGATGCCCTGGAGCTCTGTGCGGAGAGAGGAGGTGTCGCCCTGGCAATCAATTGCTCCATTATCTGCGCTTGTAGCCGGTCGCGCTCTGCTTCGCGCTTGATGTGAGCGAGGTCGCGCTCTGCTTCGCGCTGGGCTTGGGCTGCGTCGCGCTGTGCATTGGCGGCGTCGCGCTGTGCATCGGCGGCGGCGCGCTGGGCATCGGCGCGGTCTCTTTCAATATTCTCTTCCGTCTGGAGGCGTCTGGTCTCCAGGCGTATGCGGTCGTCTTCACTCCTTTGCTGCGCCTGGAAGCGTTCTCGATGGGTTGCAGAGTGTTCGCGTTCACTAAGGGCTTGCGCTTGGAGTTGCGCGTGAAGGCGCTCTCGTTGGTCTGCAGATTGTTCGCGCTCACTCAGTTGTTGAGCCTGCAGGCGTTCTCTTTCCATGGTAGAGTGTTCGCGCTCACTTAGCTGTTGCGCCCGAAGGCGCTCTTGTTCCATGGAAGAATGTTCGCGCTCGCTAAGCGTCTGTGCTTGGAGTCGATCGCGTTCAGTGGAGGCTGCCAGGATGGCGATGAATGCCTGCGCCAGCATCTTGTCCGCTTCGCTGGGGGAAGACACTGATGGAGGTGATCGGCTTCTGACAGTGCTCGTTGGAGATCCGTTCTCCTGGCGCGCTCCGAGGAGGTCTATCTCCTGGGCGCGCTTCTCTTCTGGTAGTGGGTCGGGTTCCGTCCCTGGAGCGCTTTCTTTATCCTGGAGCTCTCCGGGGACCGTCCCGTTGACGTTTCCTGGGGGTATAGTCATGTCATGTCCCTCCTGGTCCCCCCCGTGAGCTTGGTCAGTTACGTTAGAACCCACTAGGGTCTCTACTGGCAAGGTCGCCTGGTCGTTAGGGTTTGACATGCTTTTACTATCCGCTTTTCCCGCATTTAACGTCTGTATAAAGCTAGGTATTAGACTGGCAGCGTAGTCCTCTAGGTAAGGAGGTGGCTGACGTCTGCGCTGCGGGCGTTCTAGCTTAGGAGAGCCGCTTGTGGAGTGTTCACCGCTGGCCATGGTCAATATCAATATTATATTTAGATATTACACTGATATTCATCCGGCTCGAAGGACCAATTGTAACTGAGGGGTACAATTCCCTGACTGTATTGAGAGTATGGTATCATTAAACCACTACTTAGTTATGTACTTTAATTACTGGCCATACAGTACACGGTATATCTGGTGAACACCCACACAAGAATACGGCTTGACAAAGAAAGTTCTATTTAGAGGTATTTATTATTAGAGCTGCAACAATAGGTTACAAATTGAGAATTATGAATTGTGCTTATATGGCGAAGAACACTTAAGTAGGTCAAGAGCGTAAGTCCTTGAGCATAATAAGATGGGTATAACTGACGCCACCTGTAGCATAAGAATTGCATAAGGCACACTCGTAGTCAGCTGGAGATACTAAGAGGTTCCCTCCGGTTGTAAGCCAGCAGGGGAGAGGAATTTTCGGGAGCAAAGTCTGGATCAACAAGGAATAAAGAGACTCCAGATACAGGAGCCAGTGCAATAATCCCTTGGTCCGTAGACAAAGCAACAGCTATACTCCAGTATGCAAGACAGCATGGATGAAAGCTAGCCAGCCTCTGTGGTCCTAGAGGCGGGCTCGATGGTGCTCCTCACAGGGTAGATCCCACACAGCAGTGGGGTAGACTGTTCTCTGCTCCAGCAGCCACAGTACCAAAGCAATATAATCCAGCCGGAAAAGGCTCTGCATTCGCCGGTGTAGGTTCTCCGGTGTACATATCCAACGGTTCTCGTCTAGGACTCCTCGGATGGCGGCACGAGTTTAGGCCGCCCAGCCTGGATAAGTGCACTAGCTAGAGTACGACGAACCGGTGGTAATGCTGGTCACTGTAGAACGGTAGCCGCACGATACACTATAAATAATAGACTATTACTTTACAATAGAATAAGTCGAACTCGACGATACAGCGTTAAACTCTGACACTTTAGCTATCTATTCGCACGCGGTTCTCAAGGCTCTAAAAAGGGCCCACTTCACGGCACGTTGTATCGTGGTGAAGGCTTCAACGTTTTGGTCTAAGTGCTTCTGTATCCACCTGCGACGTATTTATACGTAAGGTGAATAATCTAGTGCCAACCTCAGTTCTGTCTTGTATTACTGCGCAAACCTGGACATGTTGAGACATGTCTTAGCGGTAGCTTTGAACTTGCCATTGGGGGTATGGCCGTTGGCGCCTAGGGGTCGCTGTCCAATAGGAGAACGAATATTATGGTCTGGCCTGTACCTAGGTAAAGGGATATTCCGTGTATATATACAAAGAATATACAAGGGATATCAGACGATATACAAATATTATACAATATATCTCAAGTAATAAATATATATATTCGGTTTAATCTGACCCTTTGTAACAATCAGAGTGGCCCTGAATGCTTGCACCGCTGCTTATAACCTGGGCAGAGCGTCAGGAAACATGGAGAAGTATAAGGCTACAGTCTATACTCTGTGCCAGGCAGTAAAGCTTGCTAAGAGGACATACGCTGGCAAGATGGAGGCACAAATGGCCCAGAACGACACAAGAGGTTTATGGCGAGGACTACAGACGATAACTGACTACAAAGTCAGCGGCCCCTCAATCGGGAGTGCCAACGCCTCTCTCGCGGATCAACTCAACTCCTTCTACGCGCGGTTCGGTGCAAACAGCGGCGACGCTAGCTCACCGGCTACCGACGTCACTGCCGCGCCGGCCGTCGTGGAGGGGGGGGGGGCATCCGCGGGGGGGGGGCACTCTCTCATTGACGGAATACAGTGTGAGAAGAGAATTTATGCGGGTGAACACCAGAAAGGCAGGAGGCCCAGATGGGATAACAGGATGTATACTTAAGTCCTGTGCTAACCAGCTAGCTGCAGTGTTCACCACCATATTCAATCTATTCACCTAGACAGCCAGAAGGGGGGCTATGTGAGACTGTTGTTCATTGACTATAGCTCCGCGTTCAACACCATAGTCCCCACCAGACTGGTGGAGAAGCTGATTGAGCTGGGTCTGAGCTCCGCTCTGAGCGCCTGGATACTGGACTTTCTGAGTGAAAGGCCTCAGGCGGTCAGGGTGGGGGGTCAGACCTCCAACACCATCACCCTGAGTATCGGGTCCCCCCAGGGCTGTGTCCTGAGCCCCCAGCTGTATTCACTCTACATACATGATTGTGTGGCCAGGTTCAGCTCCAACTCCATAGGGAAGTTTGCGGACGACACAGTGGTGGTGGGGCTGATCTCTGACAACGACTAGAAGACCTACCGGGAGGAGGTTGATGTACTGGCACACTGGACAACAGCCTGCTCCTGAACATTGGTCAAACCAAGGAGCTGATTTTAGGAGAACACAGCAGGGGACACACACACCACTGTGGATAAACGGGGCTACTGTGGACAGGGTGAGCAGCTTTAAGTACATGGGGGTCCACATCTCAGAGGATCTGACATGGACAACACACATAGACTCAGTCGTAAGAAAGGGCGAAGCAGCGCCTCTACCACCTGAGACAGTTAAGGAAGTGCAGAGTATCGGGGAAGATACTCCAGTCCTTCTACTCCGGAGCTGTAGAGAGCATCTTGACTGGAAACATCACTGCCTGGTATGGAAACAGCAAGGCACAGGACAAGAAGACCCTACAGAGAGTGGTGCGCTCAGCTGAGCGTACTACGGGTATTGCACTACCACCCCTGCAGGACTTATATAACAAGAGGCGCAAATCTAGAGCCTGCAGAATAATGAAAGACCCTCACCACCCCAACAACAGCCTATTCAAGCTGATGCAGTCAGGCAAACGCCTGCGCACACCAGCAACTAGGACAGAGAGACTTTGGCTCAGCTTCTTCCCCCAGGCCCTAAGAGTCTTGAACACTGAACTCTCCACACACAAGCACACATGAGCACACACACAACACACATACTGTATACACTCACACACTAACAGTCACTTTGGCACGAACACACACACACACACACATGCTGCACACGCTCACACCAAACGGTCACTTTACAAAATGAAAAGGTCACTTTACTTTATAAAAAATTTAAATAAAGAACATTTAAAAATAAAGAACGGAAGTGGTTCTTGTATAGCAAGATAGCATAAGGATATATAGTATATAGTAAAACTGTATATTGTATAGTATAGTATTTTATAGTAGTGTATATAAGACTCAGTGCATCATCTGTAGCTTAACACTGTATTGCACTATCGCAGGACCTTAGCATGTCTTTTACCATGCATTTTAAACGTTATGTACATTATACCTGTTATGTCTTATTCTTATTACTTGTATTTTTGCACAATCGCTGCGGGCATGACCACCCGCATTTCACTGTATGCCCTGTATGCCGTGACAAATAAAACTCTTGACTTGACTCTTTAATAATAGATAAATATAAAGTGTGTTAGTGTCTAAAGTGAGTAAAGTGAGTGGTAAGGTGAGTGTTTGTTTAAAGTGAGTGTGTACATGTGGATGTGTTTGCAGTGAGTGTAGATGATGGGTTGTTACATAATGTCATTGTCATTGAGCATCCTGATGGCCTGGGGATAGAAGCTCCTTCTGAGTCTCTCTGTACTGGCCATGAGACTCCGGTAGCGCTTGCCTGACCGCAGCAGTTCTGCATATTTTTCGATTGGGTTTATCTCTTTTTCTGGAGGGGAAACCCTTGTGAGCACGGGGAGAACATGCAAACTCTCAAACTCAAAACAGAGCAAGGCCTGGGAGATACCCCACCTGGGTACCTGGCAACCTGGTCCCCAACCGGGAATCGAACCTAGGACCTTCTTGCTGTGAGGCGACAATGTTAACCACTGCACCACTGTGCTGCCTTTATGACAGCTTCAACCAATAATCAATGAATAGTAATTCTATTAATTGATTTTAAATAATTATTTGATTGATACCCATTGGTATTGCAATACTTGGTCTGGAAAGTATTGTTGGGTAGTATCGTTGGGTATGGTATTGTAAAAACCTTCCTATGGTATTTAAATACATGGGTCACAAATATAAATACTTACATTACTTTTGCAGAGAAATCTGTTTTACAACTCTGGTGAAAACAGGTCCTATTAAGGACTCAAAACTTAATTTCATACATTTGTTGCCCTTTTTAATTAAACATACCATGACCCATTGAAAAAACAAACAAACAAGTATTTTGCTTTGAAGAAAAGTATTGCTTTATTGAACTGAAACATGTGTGTGTGTAGTGAGATTAAGTTAATGTTACAGCGCCCTGCACCGCAACATCAAATAGTTTATTTAGCATTAAAGACAATATTGTAATTTAGTGCAATTCAATAATGTATATTAAATTACAAAGTTCATTTTTGCAATAAAATTTGCTAGCAACTTGAAGAGTGATGAATTTTCACAACCATGGGCACGGTATTACAGGGAAAGGCTTACGGTTCTGAAAGGTAGTTGCTTGATACCGTGCTAGCCTATACCTTAAAATGGTATACCGTTACATATAGTATACATATTGTTATTTTCACAATCCTCCACTGGAGGGGAGGAGCTTTTCTGTACTTCCTCAAAATCTGAGCTGTGTGACGCAACTAATCCTGCAAATCTAACATTTTTAATACGCTCTCCTCTCTGGAGCCTTGTTGTCTTCTGCTAGACCAGTGGTTGTCAACCTCTTTTGGGCTAACGACCCCCTACTGTATCTGATGTCCAGGTCCCATAAAATAACGCCCCACTATTTGATGTTCAGGTCGCATAACGCCCCCCCCCCCCCCCCTATCTGATGTCCAGGTCCCATAACGGCCCACTATTTGATGTTCAGGTCCCATAACGCCCCCAACAACCTCCTACAACCAATGGGAATACAATTTTCTGTCCTCAAGATGCTTATGATTATTTTATTATTTGACGTTTATCATGGGTATCTGTGAAATTCTCAGCCATTAATGTTAGTCAAATGAAGGCTTCTAACAGAGTACTAGTATGGGCGCTATTAGAAATAATAGCAATAACCCACCAAGTAAATTCTTTTATAATGTATTTGTTATATTATTGTCCACATTTACAATGGATAGCCTAAATAGGAATTTCCAGAACCCTTTTGAGTAAGCATATTGTGGTAGAGTGAAATGTAGTCATCATAACCTAGGTTATTATTCACCCAGGACTTTATATTTGTCACTTTGGGGACCTTCTGGAATTGAGAATTACTCCCCAATCTCTTTTACAAAGGCACATCTCCACAGGATATGATTTTACCAAGGTGAACTTGACCTGACGTCAATAATCTCAGAACATTTTCTGTAATAACGAGTGCACTGCCTCAAGGAAAATAATAATTGACTGGCTTCCGTGAAGCCAGTTTTATGCCTGAAATTACTGGCTGATGAGCATTCACATTAGATTAATGCTATCAGAGGACCTGTCTTGCTATTTTCACTCAAATTTGTACTTTACATGCCTTGATAGACATGGCAGACTTAAATGGGATTATAATCAGATATGATCTCAGCTGGTCATTAATGTCCCAAAAGGCTACTCGACGTGGGACAGTGAGCTCATCTAGGCTTTCCAACCTTTCTTGGCTAGAAGTCTATACCAATTCATTATGGAGTAGTTTAAGGGCCTTGACTAAATCCTCTAAATCTTGTATTAATAGCCATGCATTCGTATGAGCAATGCTGGTAAGTATTTTGTTTAATGTGAGCTCACCTTTCAATGACTGGTTATGTGTGGGTGCACTGAACACCAGTCCCCTCTCCATTTGTGAATGACATGTATGCTCTGCTGTTGGCCCAATCTACATGCACACATGAATCTTGTGAACCCGGTGTTGTTCTGGCAATAGGGAGGTGTAGTCTGACGTCACTTTAGTTTCCCGCGCGGTCCACCTGTATAGGGATTTATCATTGGGAAAATGTATTATTGGCTATTGTAATAATTCTGCCTCATGAACATTGGCAAGCTTTCCATTTTTGCACAAAATAAGTTCCCTTTTATGACTTCCATTGTTGTTTAAGCATATTTGGTTGAAATAAAGTTAGTTATACGTTTTTTTTTTTCGTTAAAAAATAACTACATTTACCATGCATGTCGTTCAGTGCTGTCGCCTAATACAGCCAGGAGTCTACAACTGTGGTAACGTCAGTCAGCAGCGCCAACGTGAGTGTAGTTCCTCAGTGAACAAAAACATAAACGTTGTTATTTTGCTACTTTTACGATTAATTGCGAATTTTTTCATGTTGAGCTATAGATTGTGGATGAATACACACAGAAAGGTACACCATGCCAATGTTCATGCTTTATTTGTTTTAAACGAGACTATTTTGAAATCGGACCATTGGAAATACATGGCAATTTCCAGGAGGGTGGACCGCGCGGGAAACACCAATGATGTAACCACTACACCTCCCTATAAGTAGGGTCTAATACAAATCTGCATAATTATTTCTCAAATCATATTTTTTATGGATTCAGATTTTTACAAATGTTAGTTTGTAGCCTACCACCAAAGTGTGTATTAATTAATCATTACAAAGTGACACATTCCCTGTTTCTGAAGTGGGATTTTTGGATTTTGATTGCATGTAGGCCCATCTCTGAGTCCAGTCAAGTTGTTGCTCTGATATACATGTGTTACAAATAGGATATCGGAGCAAATTAAGTGAATGTCTGTTCTCCTATGTGATATATATATCACACACAAAATGCACAAACAGCATCCCAATAATCTCTGGCCCTGATTCTTATGGCCAAGTTCAGCTCCAACTCCATAGTGAAGTTTGCGGACGACACAGTGGTGGTGGGGCTGATCTCGGACAACAACGAGAAGGCATACCGGGAGGAGGTTGAGGTACTGGAACGCTGGTGCCAAGACAACAGCCTGCTCCTGAACATTGGTAAAACCAAGGAGCTGATCGTGGATTATAGGAGAGGACAGCAGGAGACACACACACCACTGAGGATAAACAGGGCTACCGTGGACAGGGTGAGCAGCTTTAAGTAACTGGGGGTCCACATCTCAGAGGATCTGACATGGACAACACACATAGACTCAGTCGTAAAAAAGGCGAAGCAGCGCCTCTACCACCTGAGACAGTTAAGGAAGTTCAGAGTATCTGGGAAGATACTCCAGTCCTTCTACTCCGGAGCTGTAAAGAGCATCTTGACTGGAAACATCACTGCCTGGTATGGAAACAGCACGGCACAGGACAAGAAGGCCCTACAGAGAGTGGTGCGCTCAGCCGAGCGTACCACGGGTATTGCACTACCACCCCTGCAGGTTCTATACAACAAGAGGTGCAAATCCAGAGCCTGCAGAATAATGAAAGACCCTCACCACCCCAACAACAGCCTGTTCATGCTGCTGAGGTCAGGCAGACGCCTGCGAACACCAGCTACTAGGACAGAGAGACTTCGGCTCAGCTTCTTCCCCCAGGCCATCAGAGCCTTGAACACTGAACTCTCCACACACAAGCACACATGAGCACACACACGACACACACACTGTACACGCTCACACACTAGCAGCCACTTTAACATGAGCAAGCACACACTCATGCTGCACACGCCCACACTTATGGCCAATAAGGAAAGGTCACTTTAAGAATAGTATAGTATAACTTGAGATTGTATAATATAGCATGTACATAAAGACCCAGTGCCTCATCCGTAGCTAACAGTGTATTGCACTACCACAGGACCTAGCATGTCCTACCATGCTCTGTAAATAACTTATGTACATATACCGATATGCCCTACTCTGTTTACTTGTTTTATTGCACAATGTCGTTCTATTGGATTCTATTATATGTTATTACTATTGTATTATGCACATCGTTGCGGGCAAGACCACCCGCATTTCATTGTATACTCGTATGCCGTGACAAATAAAAAAACTCTTGACTCTTGACTTATTGGCCTGGTGTAGAATTATGAATATGTTAAATTAATCTAATCATGGTATTATTAGCTCATAAACAAAGAAATGTCATAATATATTTGGAAGTTTCCCTAAAAGCTCAAAATACTGCGTTTATGCCTGGATAAACATTTGTAAAGCCAGATTGCATAATTCCATCCTGAATTTCCACCAAACAGAAAATATTAGCCCCTAAATGGGTCAACCCAACACAGCATCAAAATAAATGTAAGCCTGTTTATAGTTTATACTTGTTCAAAACACGTGGAATCAGCAACATTCTATGTTGCATTTGCTATTTGCTCTACTGTATGTGTCAATGATTCAAACAGAGCAGTGGAGAAAGCTTAAAGAGAACATGATGGAAGTGTGCTGTGTGTAAAGTGTAAGCTCCTGACGAAATGGAAGGAAATGCACAATATGAACCTGCTGGGGCAATTAAACTAGCAATATTAAAGCAATTATAAATAAATGAATAAAAAAAAACATTCTGCACCCAGCGCCCCCCCCAACCCTTTCTGAACACCCCCTGGGGGGCCAGTACTGCCCCGAGAAACCTTTATGCTAAACTAAAGAAATACTGCTATGTGGCCTGGCCATTTCCAAACGTATAGCAGCCTAAAATCTGTTTCCACCTAGAAACTGATTAGCAAGCTCAGTCTTGATGTAACCAAGATATTCATTGAAAAAACACCCACTGCAATCGCGAGATCTGCTCTTGATAGAACGAATAAGCAACAAACAAAGAAGCCTCCTGGTGAAAATAGTTTATAAAGTCACTTTGACTTACCATGGTGGTGTGTTGGTCTTGACATAACATTGCGGTGTGTTGGTCTTGACTTACCATGGTGGTATGTTGGTCTTGACATAACATGGTGGTGTTTTGGTCTTGACATAACATTGTGGTGTGTTGGTCACCCATTCACAGATCCCTGCATTCTCAATGAGGGAAAAGGTGTAGGAATGCTGCTAAACTACTTTCAGTATTTTCAGCATTTTCTATTTTCAATTCTGGTGGAAAAACCATACCAAATTAATATTTAATATACAATATTTTCAAAAGTGTTAAAAACACAAGCCTTTCAAATCTAAGGACAAGTAACACAGGATATGAGAAGCAGTTGGGTCAGTGTCGGCATGCAGTTTGACAAATTACCAACTTTGGCGAGTGTAGAAGGATATTAGGTTGGATATGTGAACAATGCCAAGTTGAGTCAGCAGCCAAAAGCGCCTTTCCTCAACTCTGAGCGTCCTGACAGGCGTATCCCACTAGTCAGACAGACCTGAATGTTATTCTTCATTACAGATGACTTGAAAGGACAGCTCCACCATTTGGGCCAAAAATATCTCTGTCAAAGAAGATGATCGGAAATGTCAGGGGGTGACAACAGAGACGTTGAATAGCTATGGCATTTCCTTCTCGGCTGCTGTGGTGAAGCTGGCGGGTTGTGGTAAGTCTGTGCGTGTGTGTGTGTGTGTGTGTGTGTGTGTGTGTGTGTGTGTGTGTGTGTGTGTGTGTGTGTGTGTGTGTGTGTGTGTGTGTGTGTGTGTGTGTGTGTGTGTGTGTGTGTGTGTGTGTGTGTGTGTGTGTGTGTGTGTGTGTGTGTGTGTGTGTGTGTGTGTGTGTGTGTGTGTGTGTGTGTATATGTGTCTGCCTGCGTGTACATTTATGCCTGTGTACATGTCACAACATGAGTTATATTTTGTGTTCATCCATGCACACGTATGTAATAGAGGCCTTGCACAGAATGTTTGTGTAGTTCTCTTTATTCTCTTATTTCTCATAATCAACACATAGCAGACATTGTTACCTCCAACATGGAGGGAAAATGGGCCCTCTAAATATTTAGTGGAAGGCCTCTATTGAGTGTTTTCTGCGTGGGAAATAGACTGTGTGAGAGTCAGAGACTCAGGTAGACTTCAGACTTACCTGAACCCGCCAGGAAACTACCCCACCCTCCCTCTCATCCACCATCCCTGACTCTCGTTTCTAGGGAGACAACGGACAGATCTGACAATGCCCCCCGCCAACCACTTCATCTTAAAACAAACCATTCTCCAGGAGATGGCACAACGAGCTTGGACGCCCCATCGCTGTTTTAATTAGCACTGCAGGAACCAGCCTGCCAGCCAGTCGACCAGCTAGCCGACCGGCCGGCCAGGCAGGTACCACAGTGAAAGTGTTGATTTAATTCCAAGTTGTTTGTTTGTTTGTTTGTTAGTTTATCTCAACCCTCTCCTGCCTCTTCACACGCATGCATGCAAACACACGCGTATTCCCAGCCCGCCCTCCGTTGCCACTGCAGTACTTTGCGGCTTGTTAGTCGGGCAGGATGCTTGGTGCACTGCCCCAGAGGTAGTGGCATCTATCACTTAGAGTGCCGGCGTGCTATAAATACCACCGGCCGGCTCCCTGTGGTCCCGCCTTGTGACAGCTATAGCATGGAGGGGGAGGAAGCAGCTGAGCGCGGGGAGTGGGTGGGGCTGTTGAAGGGGGGTTGGTGTCACTACCGGAGAGATCTTAATTATACCGTGATGCAGATACAACGGTGGCAGTTTGCTTGCTGTGAACACAACACACACACACACACACACGATTGCACATGCACATGCACATGCACACACACATACACACACATGCACACCTCTGGTGTTGATCAGGGAGTATAAGATTCCGTCAGTTATTTTTTATTTTAGTTTTAGTCTTAGTCATGTCTCAAATGCTCTTTTTCGTTTTTCTCATATTTAGTCACCTTTATCTATTTTTCGTTTAGTCATGTTTTAGTCAACTACAGGTCTGGGCATTTTAGTTTTTGACTTTTTAGTTTAGTTTCAATTTAGTATTTTTTGTTTAGTCTCTCCACTCAGTTACAGCCTCATAAGTTGGCATTAGCTTTTTCTAAACAAAAAAAGCTAACGTTAGTGCTAGCTGGTTAGACTTATGTAAGCTATTTAATGTGTTCTATTGTGGTGGATCAACATCAATTAATTCACCCACGGAACTATGTGTTGGCGATAAGGGACACACACGGACAATTATGTTTCTTACTTTCCTGTTGGCAAACAAGTTCCTGTTAGCTAGCAAGTAGCAAGTAAACAGTAAACAGAGTGTTGACGTTGAAGTTGATGTTGAATAAACATTTAGCATTGTCTTTTGACACCCCATCTCCGACTCTTATTCTTCGGCGCTACACTATGTTATTATTGATGCTGACGTTATTAAGTGGAATTGCGCGCCCTCTTGGGGTTTTGTTTTGGGGAAGAGTGGGCATTAAACCCATGCCGTGTGCAGTTATTTTTCGTATAGCTTTGCGCTCTGCTCTATTGGAACTGTCCCTTTAATCATATGCTATCATGAAAACTTTCAACCACATGCACGCTCCTCATCTGCCTGGCCACGCCCACATCCGCTCACACATAAGCGGGTGATGGCCATACTGCGTGATTTTTTTCCGTAGCCGCATTTCTGGCAGACGCTCTCTGATTGGCTAGCCGCGTACAGCGAAGCCCCTATCTGATTGGTTGAGCGAAGCCCCTCTCTGATTGGTTTAGCTCGTCACGCGGCAAAAGGCAAGGCTAATCGCGGAAATGTAATTTATCAAAACAACTACCAGATTCACTCATAACGTTATTTCGCGTGACAACACAGCCCAGCTGTCAGAAACTGTACATTGTAACGTTATATAACATAACGTTATATAATGTTATTTCGCGGTTTATTCATAACGTTATTTCGCGTAACAACACAGCTCAGTACCATGTTCTACATATAGAACCTCATCTCATGCACCGGTTTGAATCAAAGCCCTATCGAAAGTACTCAAGCTCTACTGTCTTTAACTAGTATAAAGCATCAATGTGCAGAAACTACATTGAGGGGGTTTGAATCACTGTACATTGAGGGGGTTTGAATCACTGTTTACACTCCCCACTTACTGTACCATGTTCTACATATAGAACCTCATCTCATGCACCGGTTTGAATCAAAGCCCTATCGAAAGTACTCAAGCTCTACTGTCTTTCAGGGACGTGCACAGGACTTTAGAAAGGCAGGTGCCGAAAAAGGAGAAAAGGGCATCAATTATTAAATGCAATGCGAGCGCGAGCCCGATTTTTTTGGTTAATACAAGTCTATGGTACATTCAGTTTCACCGATAGATGTCACCAAAACTACATAGTGTCCCTTTAATAACACAATATGCGCTCCAGACCAACAGCTGCGGGCGCTGTGTTGAGAGAGCAAGAGAGAGAGCGAGAGAGAGAGAGAGAGAGAGAGAGAGAGAGAGAGAGAGAGAGAGAGAGAGAGAGAGAGAGAGAGAGAGAGAGAGAAAGAGAGACCGCATTAATTCACTTGTTAGTTGAAACGTGGTCCAGGTCAGGAGGGCTTGATGAAGTATTATGTCCACTGTCCCACAGTCACAGACTGTTGTCTTGATGTATATCCACTGTCCAGACTGCATCCAGCCAAATAGCTTATTGTTAGCAGTTAGCACAACACAAGTACTGATGAGCTGTGTCTACTGTCTGTCTTTGCCCATTTCCACGTCGAACAGCCTGCAAACTACCTGGCGTTCTATCGCCATGCTCTAAGACAAACTCTAACCTTAACCAACTTTGAAAGAGTGCCTAAGCTTAACCGTCGAAATAACTTGCCGTCACGCTCTAAGACAAACTCTAACCTGAACCTACTTCGAAGAGTGGCTAGGCTAACCAGTGTAGAAACTGACGTCGGCCAATCAGAGAGCGTCTGCCAGAAATGCGGCTACGGAAAGTATACAGGCGTCTGGCAGTGCGCATAAATAATAGGTCCTTCCAGTTCCAGGAGAGGGGTAGGGGCATTTATCTCTCTTTCTTTACCTAATATTTAGATTCTATCATGACATCTTTCATTTGGAAGGGCAGGGCAGTCTATCTATATGTGCAACAGTAAAAAAAATTAAAAAGGGGCATAAAAAGGGCACTTTCTAATGAAAAATGAAAAAGGCAGGTGCCCGGGCACCCCTTGACGTCTATGTGTGCACGTGCCTGCTGTCTTTAACTAGTATAAAGCATCAATGTGCAGAAACTACATTGAGGGGGTTTGAATCACTGTACATTGAGGGGGTTTGAATCAAAGCCCTATCGAAAGTACTCAATCTCTACTGTCTTTAACTATAAATGTTTACACTCCCCACTTACTGTACCATGTTCTACATATATAACCTCATATCATGCACCTTGTTGTGTATCCTGTTTCTTTTTCCTCATTATTATATTCAGAGTTAATTATATTGTTTACACTGTCTTTCTTCTATTATAACCCTGCCCATTTGATGTTCCCAAACATTTTCATATTCAGAAAGTATCACAGAGACTTCAATTGACCAAGGAATTAGTTATTATTAGTAAGACACAACATTTCAATCAAACATATAATCAGGGCCGCCTCAGGGGGTGTGCGAGCAGTGCGGTCGCACAGGGCCTCGCGGGAAGGGGGGCATCGCAAAAAATATATATATTTTTTAATTTTAATTTTTTTTTATAATTTAAAAAAAAATTAAAAAAAATGCGAGGCCCCCTTTCCCGCGAGGCCCTTTTTCATCACAGACCTAAAATCTAGTTTTGCTTATATGCTTATATATTTCACATTAGACACGTTTGTAGAATGTGTCTGACTTGTTCCTGGCTCTGCGGCTCTGCAGATACACTATTGGAGCTCTGAGGCTCTGCAGCAGATACTATTGGTTTCAATGAGGGGAGGGGTTACAGGTAAGGTAGCGTCTGACTATTTCGCGCGTGCAGCATTGGAGGTTATGCCAGCCAAGACGAAGAGGACGGTTGTTCGGCAGATGGACTGAAGATGAAAGTTGTTGCATGTTAGAAAGTTCAGTCAGGCTAGCCATGTCGGCTTAGCTAAAGGCAGGGACAGCTAGTTAGCTTTCACTACGTTATCTAAGTGCTAACATGTGGTTCAGTCGGGCTAGCTATGTCGGCTAGTAGCTTAGCTAAAGGCTAACTAGCGTTAGCTACGTTAGCGAGTGCTAACATGTGGTACTAGCCATGTCGGCTAGTAGCTTAGCTAAAGGATAACTAGCGTTAGCTAGCGTTAGCTACGTTAGCGAGTGCTAACATGTGGTTCAGTCGGGCTAGCCATGTCGGCTAGTAGCTTAGCTAAAGGCTAACTAGCGTTAGCTAACGCTAGCTAACTTTTTCATCTCCACGGTATGAAAATGCGTCGACGTCGTCTCCTTCCAACTTTGCCATTGAATCTGCGTTAGGGTGAGTTTTTCAAGCAATCTATTCTGTTCCCGCTGTGGTCTCTCTCTCTTGCTACACCCACCCGCCGTGGTCTCTCTCTCTCTCTCGCTACACCCACCCGCCGTGGTCTCTCTCTCTCTCTCTCGCTACACCCACCCGCCGTGGTCTCTCTCTCGCTACACCCACCCGCCTCTCTCTCTCTCTCTCTCTCTCGCTACACCCACCCGCCGTGGTCTCTCTCTCGCTACACCCACCCACCCGCCTCTCTCTCTCTCTCTCGCTACACCCACCCGCCGTGGTCTCTCTCGCTACACCCACCCGCCGTGGTCTCTCTCTCGCTACACCCACCCGCCTCTCTCTCTCGCTACACCCACCCGCCTCTCTCTCTCGCTACACCCACCCGTCTCTCTCTCTCTCTCTCTCTCTCTCTCTCTCTCTGTCTCTCTCTCTCTCTCTCTCTCTCTCTCTCTCTCTCTAGAAGCATTTCTCTCTCAATTCAATTCAAAAAGCTTTATTGGCATGAAATTTCACAGATGTTGCCAAAGCACAATTATGACATAAACAGCAAACAATATAAGATCAAAAGAAATAAAGGAGATGGTGCGGTGAGTAAAACATGGTACATGTATATACAGTATATGTGTCCTACTGGTTGTCCCTTTTCTTGTGACATGAATTGACATATTTTGCAGCTAAAACTGCACATTATTTCTGTTCCCTCAGGAGGAATGGCAATTTCTGCACTTCTGTCATACTTTGGAATTCTGGGGAAATTATTTAAATTTTTGGAAAGAATTCTTCCCTAATATTTCTGTAATTTTCACATTGTGTTAGGAAGTGTAGTTCTGTCTCTACGGCTCCCTCATCACAAATACAGCACAACCTCTCCTCTCTGGGCAGCCAGGTCTGTCTGTGTCTGCCCTTCTCTATCGCCAAACCATGGTCTGAGTTTGTAGGCAGCAATGCGTTCGAGTGTTTTGGAGAAGAAAGGGAGATTGGATATGGGGCGGTAGAGAAGTTGGATGGGTCAAGAGTGAGTTTTTTGAGGACAGGGGTGACAGCGGCGAGTTTATAGGGGGAGGGGACGTGGCCTAGGGATAGTGACTGGCTGAAAAGGGCGGTGAGGTGGGGGATGAGAGCAGGGAGGCAGGCCTTGGTGAGAGTAGTGGGGAGGGGGTCAAGGGAGCAGGTAGTGGTCTTGGAGGTGGTCATGAGGTCCATGATGAAGGAGGAGTCGACTGGGGCGAAGGCAGTAAAAGGGGTGGGAGGGATGGAGTCAGGTGGGGGGAAATGATAGTGGGGGGGGCGAGGGTGGGGGAGTTGGCGATGCGGCGGTCAGTGAGCTGTTTATAGAGGCGTTCAAGTTGACGGCCGGTCTGCTTCATAGAGCGGAGTTCCGGAGTGTACCAGGGGGAGGAGGTGGTGAATGAGACAGTGATGGTTTTCAGGGGTGCCAGTGAGTCAAGGGAGTCAGAGAGAGTGGAGTTGAGCAGGAGGGCATAGTCGTCGGGGTTAGAGGGGGCGGAGTCAGGGGGAAAGGCAGAGGATATGGACTGGGATAGTGTGAGAGGGTCAATGGATTTTATGTTACGGAAAGTAGGGATGCTCGATATTGGCTTTTTTACCGATACCGATATTCCGATATTGTCCAACTCTTAATTTCCGATACCGATATCAACCGATATCAACCGATACCGATATATGCAGGGTTTCCCCCCCAAAAAAACGGAATAATTTCAGGTAACTAATAATTTCACTGGATGCAATATTGTTATTGTTTTTTTTTTTTTTTACCGATACCGATATTTTCTGATATCACATTTTACTGCCGATATCGGCCGATAATATCGGTCGGCCGATAATATCGGTCATCCCTAACGGAAAGAGATTGGAGTGGTGGGGTGGGGGAAGGGGAGCAGAGAAAAGGATGCAGTAGTGGTCAGAGAGTGGGAATGGGATAGGGTGAGGATTGGATATGGGTAGGGAGGCAGATAGGCACATAGTGACAACCAACCCCATAGTGTGTGACAACCATCCCTGTGATGGGGTTGGTTGTCACAATGTGTCAGAGTGTCTTTGATAGGTAATTTCCTCTTTGTTACAATATGTTGGAAAATGAGAGGGATACACATTTCAAGCCAACATCTTAAGCTTCAATTTAATGTAGGAATGACTATTGAAAGATGTTTTGATGATGAGCAATTCACACTAGAGTAAAAAGTGTGACAACCATCCCCATTCTCCCCTACATTGTGATTGGAGATATTCCCTAAGGTAAGACGATTGTGGCTCGTTATTCAGTCAAACTAACATTACAGCATGGTAATGGTAGCCAGCTATGCTAATTTGAGGGTGTTCAGAACCTGGTGCACAAACATTACCACCATTGTGAGTCATTGCTCTGCTAACGTGGAATATATCCTTGTATCAAGCGTAGACCTCACTCATCAAACTGAAGCCCTCAGTTAGAACAGTTCAAATATGGCCTGAGGGGGCAGACTCTGAGCTGCAGCACCGGTTTCAACACATGGATTGGAGTATGTTTGCCACCCAGGTCACCCTGGATTCCCACACAGACATCAACTCCTACACCTCTGTAACGTTTGGGTCTTTTACTCTCTCCTAGGAGTAAAAGCTCCTAGCGCCACCCTGGAGTATTTCACCCTCTCTATTCTTCCAGGTTGTCCTGATTGCTGATTGACGCCTGCTGTGTGTTTGACTCTCTTTATAATGGCCTTGTGTTTATTCTCTCGTCAGTTCTTCATCTAACGTTACCGTGAGTAGCTGTTTACGGAGAGTCATGTCGCTCCAGGCCTGGAGGATGCGGCTGCCGTGTTTTTGATTATTGTTTAATTATTATTTAGTTTGTTTTTCTTTTGTATAATACCAGTATTGCTCTTGATGTTTCAAAAATAAAAGGAAACACTGTTTTTTGTGAGAAGAGCAACTACCGTCTCTGCACCTTTCTTCTGTACTGCATTTGGGTTCAACACACCTACCTGAGTCATAACACACCTACTCTGTTGTGGACTACATCAACTACCGGATTTGACAGTGTCACCAACCTCAAACAGATTACTACATCCCCCAATCAGAAGTCCGTCTTCTGCTAAAGGCACGTGACACCGCTTTTAGATTTGGTGACACGCATACCTAGCCAGGGCTAACCTGAATAGGAGAATCAAGCGGCCAAGCACAGCCAATAGCTATGGGTTGAAGAGCACTTCAACAACTCTGACCCCTGGCACATGTGGCAGGGCATCCAGGCCATTACAGATTATAAACCCACCAACAACTCCCCCCCAACCATTGACCCCTCCTTTCCTAATTAGCTCAATAACCTTTATGCCTGCTTTGATATGGACAACAACCAGGAGGCACCCTTCAAGACTGCTCTCCCTGCTAACCTCCAACCGCTCACTCTCTCCCCCACCAACGTGTGTACTGCACTGAGCAGGACTAATGCACGTAAGGCAGCTGGCCCTGATGGCATCCCTGGCTGTGTGCTCAGGAACTGCGCTGAGCAGCTGACCGATGTCTTAACTGACATCTTCAACCTGTCACTAGCCCAGGCAGTTGTCCCAGCGTGCTTCAAAACCACCTCCAGCATGCCAGTGAAACACTCCTCTGCCACGAGCCTCAATGACTTCTGCCCTGTTGCACTCATCATTATGAAGTGCTTCGAGAGGCTGGTCCTAGCTCACCTAAAATCTGGCCTTTCACCCTCACTGGATAAACACCAATTTGCCTACCGTGAGAACAGGAGCATGAAGGACGCCATCTTCTCAGTGCTATATTCCGCCCTCTCCCACCTGGATGAGAGCAACTTCCATGTGACAATGCTGTTCATCGACTTCAGCTCAGCATTCAACACCATCATCCCCTCCAAACTCATCTCCAAATGTGGTGACCTTGTGAAAACCAAAGACCTCAACATTAACCCCTCGGTCTGCAACTGGATACTTGACTTCCTACACTGTAAAACAAATTATAATAATCACAGGCAATTCACTGTATTATTTTACAGATTACCTTTGTTTTTCTACTTTAAGTGTAAATACCATAACAATACAGTAAATTACCTTTTATCAAAATATTAACCATTAAATAAAGGTTGTAATCTGTAAATGTATTTGATTTTACTGTAATTTGACAGTAAGTATTTGGAAACCATTGATGCCAGACATTTACTGTTTTTGTGCAGCTTTTTTTTCTTACAGTGTAACCAACAAACCCAGTTTGTTAGGATAGACAATCTCTCCTCCTCCAACCTCACACTGGTGGCCCTGCAAGGCTGTGTGCTGAGCCCCCTCCTCTACTCCCTCTTCACCCATGACTCCACTCCTGTACATGGCACCAACACCATTATCCTACACCTCCTCTGTTGTGGAATACATCAACTCCTACACCTCCTCTTTTGTGGAATACATCAACTCCTACACCTCCTCTGTTGTGGAATACATCAACTCCAGCACCTCCTCCTCCCCCTCGTATGTATATATTTTCTGTTAGGATCTCTGTTTAACAGTATTGTATATTTGCATATTGTGTATGTCACAAATGTAACAGTACTGTATATCTTTGTATGTCATAAATGTCATAATCTGTATATCTGTATGTTGTGTATGTCATAAATGTCATTATGAATTGAAAATGGGGGACCCTGATGTAAACAAGATGAAAGTCTTTCTCTGGTCTGCATCCCCTTAACAATTGTGTGTATTGAGCCGTACTGTATTGTACCCATTCTACAATCTGTTAATAAAGTTTTCAATCAATCAATTCAATCAATCAATCAATCAAGTTTACAGACAACACAACGGTGGCGGGTCTCATCAAAAACAATGATACGTCAGCCTACAGGGAGGAGGTCCAGCACCTGGTGGAGTTGTGTGCCGACAACAACCTGGCCCTCAACACCAACAAAACCACTGTGAACTTCAGGAAGACTATAGCTGGCGCACACGCCCCCATCCATATCATCAGTACGGAGGTCGCGCGTGTCTCCAGCTTCAAATTCCACATGTCCGAGGACCTCTCTTGGACACCTCATCACTGGTCAAGAAGGCTCACTTCTTCCTGAGGAGACTGGGGAAAGCCTACCTGTCTCCTCAAATTCTGGTGAACTTTTACCGGTGCACCATAGAAAGCATACTCGCCAACTGCATCACAGTCTGGTACAGCAACTGCACTGCCTCAGACTGGAAAGCACTGCAGAGGGTGGCAAAAACCGTCTAACGCATCACCGGTACATCACTCCCTGGAATTGAGACCATTCATCACAAACAGCTGTGATGATCAGGGAGGCAAGGATGCAGCATTGTCAAGGACACCTCTCATCGCAATCATGGACTGTTTGCCCTCCTCCCCTCTGGGAGGCGCTAAAGTAATCTCTGCTCCAAGTCAACCAGGCTCAGGAACAGCTTTTTCCCCTCAGCTGTCATATCTCTGAACACCATGCCTACACTCTAGGCTCTCATTGCCTATACGCTAGCCTCTGTTACCCACACTGTACACATTTTTGACTCTGTTGCCTATACTCAATTTATACCTGCCTACTGTTTTCACTGTCTATGCTGCCTTACACTGTAATAATAATAATAATAATAATAACTTTGTCATTTGCGGTCCACAAACATATCCATTGCGAGTGTCCAGGTTACAATACCTGTCCTAAATTAATCAAATCAGCTTTATATGCTTGGCCTGGAAAGTGCTTTAGTTATAAATTAAGGTTCTGACGGCCTGTCATGCGACATTAGCACATTAGTGATGGGCCACGTGATGAATGAATTTAATGAAGTCACCGGCCCGACAGCCGCCCGTCGGGCCGTTGTTGACTTTGCGCCTCCTGGCGGCATATAACAGAACAGCAACCTGGTTTACTAATTAATTCCCAAAACCGCAGACACTGCGGCAAAATGGTAACGAGTCCTGATAGAAGCACCTGTAATATATAATCTAAAAATACTAAATGCTAAAATGCTAAATGCTAAATATATGATCTGATGAAGTATAAAGTATTCACATAAGGTGTGGTATGCATAAGGTAGTATATTGTCCTTTTAGGTGGGAGTCAGTCAGCTACTAGGTTCCTAGTAGTTGGATGTCTGGCAGCAGTCCCTGCCCACTGTTGTGGAGCCTGATGGCCGCTGGTATGAAGGACTGGCCGAGGCAGTTAGTTGAGTGTCGGGGGGGGGTATGAGTCTAACTGAACGTGCTTATCATCTTGACTAGCTCGTCGTAGAGGGGGTGGGAGGGATTCTCCAGGATAGTAGCCAGCTTCCTTCTCATCCGCCTCTCTGCCACCACCTCTAGTCGGACCAGCTCGACTCCCACGACAGAGATAGCCTTCCTCACCAGCTTGTTCAGTTTGTTGAGGTTAAGAACACATTCTTAATGACGGCCTGGCGAGAGGACAAAGGGCCTCTCAAAGGGTAACAGGGAAAAGGGGACAAAATAAATTATTGTAGATAGATTATAGATAATACTACTCATGCTAATGGTCATTGCAATTCTGGTCATCCAAACTTGACACAACTTGAACTTCCTTGGTTGAATTAGTTTTTTGCAGTGCAATGAGGATAGAAACAGCTAGCTGGTGAAGGCGCATCACTCTCAATGAAAGTCAGGGACTACATCAAAGCAGTGGAGACTGACACACATCCTGGTGACACAGCACAGCAATAACACTATTGGGCATTTGCACTTGACGACGGTTGAACTGATTTGCTATGTACTGTAAATACACTTTCAGTAGCGAGTATAGCATAGTGGCGGACATCTGTGCTCTACTGAGCACACTCTAGTTTCACATGCTTCAGTAAAGGTGATAGCAGCGCATTCATTTATAGGCCTATGACCTTTCATTTGTGGGAACTGCACATGAAACCAACTATAAAATATGCTACAATGTTGCATTCATCCATGACGGCCACAATGTTTTTTGCCGTCACAGTTATGTTGCTATGATCATCATAGCAACATAACTGTGACGGCAAAAAACATTGTAGTATGATGATTAGCTTTTGTTTACGGCTGTTAGGCTAAAGTTAGTGCCAAGAAAGAAAAAAGCCATGCTAGCCAGCATTTGATAAACATCTGAAAATAAACTTTATTTGTTGTGGAATTATGATGCTGTCTAACATTCTAGTTATCATTGACAAAGGTTCAAACTATGAATTCTGGAGCAATTTCACTCAATCCCATTTCTGAGAGACACTTATCACTGTACATATTAATACTACAACTCTCCACATACTGATTAGCACTATTACTCAGTAGTACTACTAACCCATTGGCTGTCCTAAAGTTAGGACTCATAATTTAGGATTTCTGAGAGTCGGGACACCTCTGTAATATGAAGATCCTACAGTATCTGCCTTTTGAGATGAGACCAAAGTTGTATCAAATACCCATTATTCTGTAATGGCCAAAGTCCTAAATGGTGTCCTAAAGTGAACTAATATATTATTAAAAAAAATTCTGTAATACTGGTGTCTGGGGCACAAGGAGAGACCTTTCCCCAAAGTAAATCCTGTAGCACTCACACACTACATAACATGACTGTGGCACAGGGGTGTAAAAAGTACCCAGAAATTATACTTAAGTGAAAGTATGGGTACCGTCTCAAAATCGTACTAAAGTAAAAGTCAGAGTATCTGGCTAAAAACACACTTGAGTAAAAGTAAAAAAGTTTCTACTTTTAAATGTACTAATTTTTTATTTATTTATTCCGGGGCAATGAAATGTTCTGTTTCGTCCTCTTCATCACTCGTACTATCGTTTGTGGCCATCTTCTGTAGCTTGTCACTCTGACCGTCTATTCTTCTGATAGCAGGTGTTTAATCAAAGATCCCCGCTTTCTAGTCGTGCACAAGGACCAATCAGCATGGGTATGGGTGGGTTCATTTTCCATTGATGGGGACTTGATTGGCTGTTTTTAAATAAAGTGCGGATGCAGGATTAATAACGTTAATGTTAGTTCGGCCAGAGAAACAAATATACTAATTAAAATGGTTGGACCTGCGAGATTTGTACTTTGTAGGTCTGCATTTTAAATGTAAGGAGTAAAAAGTATGTTTTTCTTCTCTGAAATGTAATTGAGTAAAAGTACAAGTATACAAACCTAATAATACTCTAGTAAAGTACGAATCCCCCAAAACAGTACTTAAGTATTGTAACAAAGTACAATTATACTCAAGAACTTTACAGTGGCATTAATGCTATCGACAGTCAGTTATAAGGAGGAGGTCCATACAGATTCCTGCACACCAGGCCCAATGTGACCTATCTACACCAGTGTGCCCCACTGAAAAACACGTGTATAACTGCAATTCCCAGGTGTATTTCAACCCCTGTTTCAATGAGCTATCAATCTCGCATCAATCTCTGCAATCAGCACCATTCTACTTTGGAAGAGTTTCCATTATGACGCCTCTGAATAGAACACTCACCTGATTCACAGCTGACCTCTACACAAGAGAGCACATCACATGCTGCCTGCAAATGCTTATCGAAACTCAGCCGGTTCTTGACCTCATCCATTGTGTGAAGGCATAAGGGGAG
This sequence comes from Notolepis coatsorum, assembly GCF_963971535.1. NCBI lineage: Eukaryota > Metazoa > Chordata > Actinopteri > Aulopiformes > Paralepididae > Notolepis > Notolepis coatsorum. Next base: position 32,661,617 of record NC_140184.1, read on the forward strand.
CGAGCCAGGCCACCCAATAATGGTCCCTGGGAAAAGGGGACATTTCTAGCATGGCGTGACTGATCCCCCGATGGCCTGCGAAGGACGTCAGCGAGCTCCAGGGGGTCCCACTGGCATTAGCAGGTGAGCAGTTGGCAGGGTCCTGGCATAGTGGCAACTTAACAGGGCCTCCGGTTCCAGCGAAGTAGAGTGTCAGTGGTGTCAACAACTGTGGTCAGTTTGAAGGACAACAGGTGATACAAGGGACAACAGACTGGATGGGATAGCTGACCTTTTAAACCAGTAACACTTTATTTAGCAGTGTTTTCAAAGCATTGTGGATTTATTAGATGGTGTACGGTAGCGGGTGACAGGAAAGAGTAAAGAAAAAGTTATGTGACAAAAGTGTAAGCTGAACTCAAATGCTTCATGACATCCAACCCTCTGAGCCACCACAGCCTCGCTAGTGTTCGATGTGGAGGTGTAAATAAGATAAGATACAACAAGATATTACTATTGATCTCCTTGGGGAAATTTGCGCATCATAGATATAGGCAATACAAATATAATAAAAATAAAAATAAACTGTGTAAACAATATAAGTAACTCAGGAACATAAGAATATGAGAAAGTAAACAGTGTAATCAAAGGTGCAGATGAGGGTCTGTATGAGTTATGTTATATGTTACAATAAATAAATAAATAAATAGGGTCAATAAGAATTAGAATATGAATATATACTATGAGTAAGTAAAGTAAACAGTATACACAAGGTACACTAACTGGCATGATATATGTCATACGTTATAGGCTGTAGTCCGTGCAGGTTAGGTGGTAAGAGTCAGACACACTTAGTGATCAGACATGGATCATCAAACCATAAATGGTTATTTATCTGCAACTGACTAGGTTATTATGTGTCTACAGTGATATTATTTCTCATAGCTTCCTGTCAGTGGTCATTCTGCTGCTATTCTTCAATACTTCTTGATACGGATTGGTGGATTTAGTTTGTTTATTACAATATAAGGTCATTCAGAGAATTAATATTTACATTTAGTAATTTAGCTGATGTTTTTATCCAAAGTGACTTTGAAATTGTATATAACAAGAGGGGTACATGTCTGGAGGTTAAGGGTAAATGGTATTGTTTGTCTAGCGGTGCCGATTTTGAGTGCTTCACTCTGTAGAGTAGTATAGACATAATTAGCATGGTAGGTATTAGTATAGACATATTAGCATAGTAGGAAGTAGTATAGACATAGTAGCATAGTACATAGTATATAGTAGTATAGACATAGTAGCATAGTAGATAATAGTAAAAGACAGTAAGAAGGTTCTTTATTTTATTTATTTTTTCAGATATTGCTTGAAAAGGTTTATAGTCAACGGCGGAAATTTTGATGGTTTCAGCTGCTGATTGTTAGTGGGATGTTCATTCTAGCCGTTCTAGCCTGCTTCGTTTGATGACCCCCCCAAGGAGCCCGAAGAGGAGTGGGTCTCAGGAGCCTGAAGAGGAGTGTGTCTCAGGAGTCAGAAGATGCAAAGCGTAGGGAATATTCACGTTGTTCGTCTTGTTTGTATTCTTGCTACTCAAGCACAAGTATCCATTCTCTGACACCAAGAGTCAGGGATGAATATAAGACCTACCTCAACACAAATGCATCTGTGAGCTGCCCAACTGAAAAAGTGTAATGAGTTATTATTGTCGCATAAATATGGAAGGTGAAGTCTCCCACGGGGCTATTTTTGTTCTGAGTATTCAGAACATAATCTCCTAAACTGCTCTGCGTTGTGTAAACCCTTAAAAGCCCTATGGTACTTGGAGGAACTGGTTTACCACGACGGCAACAAAGAGGCGGCGTTTGAAGAAAAAGAGTCTCGAGCGGATTGATGTAACGAATCCGGTTTTTAATGGGATTCAAAAACAATTACAAATCAAAGATTTGAAGAACAGTGCAATGAATTCTAATGGAAGCAGTCGCTATGCCGAAGGACATCAGAATTCAGTCTAAAGTTCAATATCTAAAAAGCATGTATCTATAAGCATCTTTCGTCTCGGCTTCTTCTTCGATGGTAGTTGGAAGTCGTCTCAGTGTATCGCCGGGCGGTCCTCCTTCAGTGGGGGGAGAATGTAGAATGGGTGTTGCTTGCTCCGTTGTTGTGGGTGAGATTTCTGTCTATCTCGACCTGAACCGCGTACTTTAAAGACTTAACTCCTCCCTCTAGGATACGCCAGACTTTACGTCATGAGGGCGGGTCTTTCTATGAGCCAGAGAGATTCCGATTGGAGAGCCCGTGTTGCCACGTTTGATTGGCTGAAACTAGGTGGCTGTTATTTTGGACTAGACATGTCCCGGAAATCCTTTCTGGCTCGCTGTCGGACCAAACTGTACGCAACAGCTGCCGTTTGGCAGTTTTTATTGGGGGAAGTAATTATCAGGGGGGGGGGGGGGGGGGTATGCGGGCCAGTCTATTGTGTCAGTGTTTTTGGTCAACAAGAGTCTATTGTCTCTGAGTTTCGGCCTGAGGAAGTGAGAAAAGAAGTCTGTTGTGTCAGAAGGTCCTATGTGCTCAACTTTATATCACCGACCCTCCCCCTCTGCAGGAGACGAGCAGTGATCTCTGTGAGCTAGAGTGTATGGTGAGTGCATTACCAATGCTGCCAGGCTGACGTCCGATCCCGTACATGTTATTATACATTTTGCTTGTGAAAACTACCACAGTTTCCCCGGTTTGGGGATTCTTTATCCCCAATATTCTTGTTAGTATTTTCTCAATCAAACTGTTCATACAGTGTACAAATACCTTAACCTTTTAACTGTTTAGCCAAATCACATCAAAACCAAATATTTACAGAATCCTTCTAACGCACAGTTCATATTTGTTAGTGTCAATTGCTTTCAACACCCGCGTTAGCTCACTCACACAATTACCGACTATCAGTTAGTTGAAGTTTACACCATTCTAAGTTCACTCACACCGTTTAACAATTACCAGTTATTTGAAGGTTGCACAATTTATCAGTTTATTCAAAGTTGACATCCGTCTAGGTCCGTCCCTTTATACAAAAAGGGCATCGGACCAATTACCAGATTTTTGCTATACTTATGTGTATTTTAACCAAACATGTCTGTTTTGTGCGGCTAACTCTGAAAGAAAAGATTATTGCATTGCATTCACATTAAACATTTCTAAAAAAGGAGAGAGCTCAATAATCAAAAATTAAAAAATATATACATGCTCTCTCCATGGACTATCATTTAGCTTTTCCTCACCACCTATGTGTACCTTTGAGGTTTCTTAATCCACCTATGTGTACCTTTGAGGTTTCTTAATGACTCGTTGCGGTCGAGTATCTCTTTCCGGGCTTGTGCTAAGCACGGTTCCCTCTGGTCCTTCTGGTACACCATCCAAGTCCACAGAGGAGAAATTATTATGTTCCAATTCATAATCCTCTCCTCTGTCTGGCTCCTGTAAGAATCCCTCATCCCCTACCGGTGGCCAATCGTGTTGCCCTCTGTCTGGCTCCCCATAATCATTCGCATCTTCCCCTTCGTTTAGGGGTTGTGCCGCGCCGGTTTCATCGTCCGCCGCTTCGCCTTCGTTTAGCGGTTGCGCCGCCCCGGTTTCTTGCTCAAGGGCCCGTGGTTCAGATTCCCATTCTTGGCCAGTATCTATTGATTTTACACAATGCGACATATGGAACCACATCGGTGACCCTTGAACCTGTAAAGCCCTTTCGGTGGCTCGGACGACTTTGTATGGCCCTTCCCGTCGCGCGCCATACCATTTACGCCTAAATACTTTAACATAAACGTAGTCGCCCGGTATGATTTGAGGTGTAGTCGGCCTATTCACCTCCTCCCCGGTTTCATGCTCCTGTCTACTGGAGACATGATCCAGAATATTTTTGTGGATCTTTGACATGTATTTTAGTGTCCCGTTCATGCGTTCCACCATCCCCTGGCTCTGCGGATGATAAACGGCCCCCAATCGCTGTTTTACGCCTAAGTGTTGGAGTATTAAACGTACAGTTTTGTCCACAAATTCTTTTCCATTGTCCGAACTGATTCTGTCCATTAACCCAAAACGGGGACACACCTCTTGGCATAAGAACTTGGCCACCGATGCTGCATCCTTGTGCCGGGTGGCGCACGCCTCCACCCACCTTGAAAAACGACAGACAACGATAAGAATATATCTCTTCTGATTAATTGGTTTAATCATGTCAATGTAATCAATTACAAGGTCTCGCATTGGGCCATTGTGCGTGGGGATATGCCCTGGTGACACACTAATCCCCTTACGTATATTATTTTTCAAACATACCATACATCTCTTTATCACATGATCAATTTGACTGGTTAAGTCTGGCGCCCAAAAGCCATATTCTCAGATTTTTCGCCTTACCTCTCCCCGATGAGCATGACAGAAGTCATGCGCCGTGTGGATCAGCAGTCCGACCAGGCCAGCAGGAGCCACCACAAATCCACTGTGGTTGCGCCACAAACCTAAATCATCCTGACAAGCCCCCCTGGTTATCCAGAGGTTCCGTTCTACCTGACTAGCCTCCTCCTGGAAAGTCAAAACATCCTTGTAAGTTATCTTGTCCTCTAACTCAACCTCGTGTGTGATAACCAAAACCTTACCTGCCCTGTCAACACCTGTCACTTCCTTGGCAGCTTCATCTGCTCTATTGTTTCCTCGAGTTATTTTGGACTCGTCGGACTGATGAGCAGCACACTTGATTATTGCAATCTGCTTTGGTTTCATAATTGCTTCTAACAAATGTTTAATCTGACTACAATGCTTTATGGCGCTTCCATCGGCTTTCTTGAATCCTCTCCCTTTCCACACTGTGCCAAATAAAAAAGCTGTTCCATGTGCATAGGCCGAGTCGGTATGAATATTTACAATTCTGCCCTCTGCCATGTTACATGCTTCCGTCAGTGCGACCAATTCTGCTAGCTGGGCTGAGCAGGGTTGTGCTAATGCTTCGGCCTTTTCTACCACAAACCCTTCGCTCTGTGACCTTATCACGGAGTAGCCTGCTTTTAGTCCCTCACCAACTCGATAACAAGAGCCGTCAGTCCATAGTTCCAGATCTGGACTGCTAAATGGAAAAGCCTGCAAGTCTGCTCTGAGTTTAGAGTACCTCTCGGCTTCGGCCACACAGTCGTGTGGTTCTCCATCCTCAGGCGTAGGGATGTCCGCTGCCGGGTTCGTTATGGAACACCTGACCAGCGTCACATCTTCCTGTTCCAAAAGCCTGTAATAATGTCTAATGCGAGGCATCGTTAGTGCATATTTACCGGACTCCAACAGACTCTTTAAGTCATGCCTCACCATGATATCCACTGGATATCCCATCATGATACTTGCGGCTTTCTCGTACATTGTATAGACTCCAGCCATTTCTCGGTAGCATGGAGCCATCCCCATCTCTACTTCCGAGTAGGCAATGGAGTAGTACGCCATCGGCTGTGGTCGCGCCCCCACCCCGGTGTCCTGGGTCACCACCACGCACGCCTGCTTCTGATCTGGAGAGGAAGAGACGTAGAGTATGAATTTCTTGGTATAGTTAGGCAAAGCCAGGGCCGGCGCGTCTAACAGTCGGGACTTGATTGTTTCAAACGCTCGTACACCATCCTCAGTCCACCCCACTTTACTACTCAGTTTATCAACGCCCGCATCTTTCATCATGTCTCTTAATGGTTTCACTATTTCCGTATAGTTTTCGACCCATGGAGAACTGTACCCCGTAATACCCAGAAATCCCATCATTTGTCTTACCGTCACAGGTTTGGGAGCCGTTTTAATGGCCAGCAAATGTTCTTCCGAAATAGCCCGATGGCCCTGTGAAATTGTTTGTCCTAAATAGATCACTTTAGGTTTACAATATTGCAACTTTTTCAAAGACACTTTGTGGCCTTTTTCTGCCAACAGCTGCAACAGTTTTACGGAGTCACGATGACATGTTGTCTGATCGTCCGCGCACAGTATCAGATCATCCATGTACTGAATGACCCTAGAGGTCAATATTGTATCCAACCTGTCTACATCCTCCCTTAGGATTTTGTTAAATATGTGTGGCGAATGCTTTAGTCCCTGAGGGATTCTAGTATACTCATAATGCTCGTTTTTATAGGTAAAACCAAAGAAATGCTGGCACTCCTTGCTCAAGGGTACACTAAAATATGCACTACACAAATCTATAACCGTAAAGTATTCAGCTTTCGATGGGATAAATGTCAATAGCACATGGGGGTCTGGGACATCCGCAGGATAGTCAAGTAAAACCTTGTTGACAGCTCTCAAATCGTGTATCAGCCAGTACGAGGTATCAGGTTTCTCCACGGGTAGCAACGGCGTGTTGCTCCGGGGATTAGTTGTTTTCTGTAGGACTCCCGCTGTCAAAAGTCCTTTGATTTGTGGCTCGATTCCAGCGATCGATACGTAAGCTGCTTTTTTCAAATAATATTTGTTACCTTTTGTGTGGTCGTGTTCGTTGGCAATAATCTGTACTGGACTTTCTTCCATCCAACCAATTAGGGTCGACTTATCTGATTGGGTTGCGGCTTTCATTTTCCTATATGCGCTCTTTTTTCCCATTTTCCTAGAGTTTCCCTTTCCTTTTTGATCTTGTAACAATGGCAACAGGCAGAAAAGTATTTTCTGTAAACCCTGTCTAAATGTAGGTGTCTATGCTTTTTGTGACTGCCTCCTACTCGGACAACCAATAGTGGCACTGTAGGCCCTTCCTATTCTCTTCTGTCCCTTTTTCCACCTGAAATTCCTATTCTTACCTGATTTGTGGTGTTCCGCGTGTCCAATCGAACTGCTGGAGATCAGAGCACACAATGACAACAGTTCTTGTTAATTTATCAACTGGACTTGTACTTTACTCTGTCTATATAATCAAATTTCTGAGAGGTTCTTTTCATTCACTGTATGAGTATCTTTTTACTTCCTTCATACACTCTTAAAAACGAGACATTTGTAATTGATACATGTGTGTGATATCGCCAGTTTCTACTCCCTGATTTTCTTCCCGTTCGATCTCCGTCAACACACTGGGTTCCTATTTTTGTCGAATTTCGGCTCTCCACTATTTCTGCTTGATTCCACTCCAATTCTGATATCCCTCGGAAAACAAAAACATCTTGATTAGTATCATTACATCCATTCTTTCATATTCTTTCCATTATTCAGTACCAATCCCCCAGGGGACACTCGTCACCCAGACTCGTGTCCACCAGAGATAATCTAAAGAATGCATCGGACACCGCGCCCCGCACGCCGTGAGGTGTCGGCCCCTGTTTTCTGAAGAGTCCATAACAGACCCTCCACAGCGGTCAGAACACACCCCACCACAGGTACAAAGCAGTCAGCATCCAAGCATCTTATCCCATCACTCAAGCTATCATCCCCAGAATCCAGTGCCCTGCCGGACGGCCATGCATAACCGACCGGACCCAACACCGAACTCTGGGTACTCAGCTCCACATAATATAGTCATTACTCACGTACCTATTATGGGAAAAGCAAAATTGCATACACATCCACACAACCAACGGTAATGTACCCTCGTTCAGGCACGTCCCCCACCCCACACCCTCTTGCACGCCCTGGCCCTCCCGTTCCCCAACCCAGAATGTCCACCACCCAGATCAGAGAACAGCCGCCAGCGCATCCGCCGGGTATCTTGGCATCAACGGAACGCCCACACCCACCCGGCCCCCCTCCGCGTCATCCCTCACTATCATCATAGCAAACGCAGGCGCAGCCGAGCAGTGTGACCTCTCAATCGCAGAACCAGCCGCGCAGAGAGTCCTGAACATATACATAACACACACTCTGATCACAGTCACACAGACAACTATAACTGCAAACATCACCACGGCATACAGCAGATATTTAACAACAGACCACCCTATATAGCCCAATTGTTCATGACCCCAGTCCTCCCACGAGTCCTCCCGAGGGTCCTGCATATCCCTAGTAATGTTCTTCAAATGCTCAATTATGGCTGGCAAACCCCCTTCATCATTGGCTGGTATGAATGTGCAGCATTCCTGACCAATCAATGCACACGTGCCACCTGACTTCGCCAATAGGAAGTCCATAGCTGCTCTCGTCTGCAGCTCCATCAGTCGTAAGGACCGTAACTCCTGAGCCTCCAGGCCCAAGCCCCTCGCTGTTGTGGCCGCCATATCCTCAAATAATTTAGCCAAATGATCAATTTCCCCCATGTTTGCATATGCCCCATACCAGGGAAACGCCACCCTGAAAAAATGGTCCGCATCCCTTCTCCTCCTTGTCTTGGGAAACGCTGGCAAAACATCAGATACCCTCATAGCCGGTACTAAGTAACCCAACGCACATTTTCCCCTCCAGTCAATTGGCAACGAGGCATACGCAAACTCACCACAAATCCAAAACGCCCCAGTCGGGGCCGGCGCCTCTGAATCCTTGCCCCAGACCCCACTTTCTTCCAAGCAGCTGTCCAAATACCCCACGATTTTACCATTCGATTTTTACCCTCCACGCACTTCTCAAACCCAGCCGACCTATATGCTATCGGAATGGGGCTAGTGTCTAACAGTTCTCCATACTTTATCATTTTATTCTTCATTGACCCCCGTCCCAAATACCTCTCAATCCTGTCTTGCCCCACCCCGTCACACAGGTCAGGGGTAGGCAAATCCCTTAACACGCTGGCATGACACTTCGTTATAGGGTGCGCAATTAGAGGAAGGCCCGCAGCGGCCGCTTGTGGGGACAGGCCGCACACATAGCAATCTGATCTATTAGCCATCTTCGCCACTGCCTTTGCCATCCCTAAAAAAAGATTACCGTGATGGTCCGGCAGCGACCGTTTACCCACTACCACCACCTCCGGCAGCTCAGGCTGTCGGAATGGCCCATACAGCATCACGCCAGCCAACATACACAACCAAACCATTACTACAGCCCACCCCAAAAGCACCCGCCTACTACTTTCACTCAAACCAGGAACCATGTTGAGTGTTCCGTCCTCCACCGCGATCCTCCTTCACCGGCGCGTGTCCTAATATGTCCTGCAATCCCCACAAACAACAACATGTTTTTATAACAACACGCCCCACAGCCAACAGTCCACTGAAGTGAGGACCCAAACTTAAACAAAAATTGAGGACGCACCGGAACCCCTGATGGGTAGGAGAGAGGGCGTGACGGGACTACTGGGCGGTCAAGAGAGGAATGGGCCAGGGGGGAAACATGTAATTCCAGGCAGGTTCAGGGAGAGCCTCGCCAGGTAGACAAGACTAGTATAAGCCTGAGAGGCCAGGGGGTAGATGTAGGGGAGACTAGGGAGGTAAGGGGGGGAGGGGGTAGGGAGAGAGAGAGGGAGAGAGGGAGAGGGAGGAGGGGAGGGAGGGAGAGAGGTCGGGAGAGAGAGAGAAGAGGGGGGGGGTGGGTTAGGGAGAGAGAGAGGGAAAGAGGGAGAGAGAGGAGGGGGGGTTAGGGAGAGAGAGAGGGAGAGAGGGAGAGGAGGGGGGGGGGTGAGAGAAGGAGAGAGGGAGAGAGAGGAGGGGGGGTTAGGGAGAGAGAGGAGGGGGGGTTTAGGGAGAGAGAGAGGGAGAGAGGGAGAGGAGGGGGGGGTAGAGAGGAGGGAGAAGAGAGAGAGAGGAGGGGGGGGATTAGGGAGAGAGAGAAGGAGAGAGGGAGAGAGAGGAGGGGGGTTAGGTAGAGAGAGAGAGGAGGGGGGGTTAGGGAGAGAGAGAGGGAGAGAGGGAGAGGAGGGGGGGGGTAGGGAGAGAGAGAAGGAGAGAGGGAGAGGAGGGGGGGTTAGGGAGCGAAAGAGAGGAGGGGGGGTTAGGGAGAGAGAGAGGGAGAGAGGGAGAGGAGGGGGGGGGGTTAGGGAGAGAGAGAAGGAGAGAGGGAGAGGAGGGGGGGTTAGGGAGAGAGAGAGAGAGAGAGGAGGGAGAAGAGAGCGAGAGGAGGGGGGGGTGGTCCTAAAATAGGGACACGTATCTAACCAAATCTCACCATACTGAAAGCCAACGCACGGCACAAACTGCACCAGCTAATCGCTTCCTGTATCTGCCCAGGACGGGAGTACAAAATAATGCCTCCACCGCCCCCTAGCGAAGTTCCAACCACATTGCTTTGACAATATAATTCCCTTACAATGGTTCTTCTTGCCCCGTCTAAAATGGCGACCACATCGCTCCACCTAAAATTCCATTTAAAACTTTCCAATTCCACCTAAAACTCAATTCCATTCTCTCGTCCACTCCTCACACCACACATATGGCCCTTTCTGCCATTCTCGAGCCCGCGCGGCCATCTTTAAGGATTTATTGTCAAGCCTGCGCGGCCATCTTTAAGAATTCACATTCGACTTTTACATTTTTTAATAGCTTCTATGCGCCTATTAAAAACGAGATTAAGTGCAATAGTTCACTTTAATTTTACCTAACGTTTAGATTACAACCAGTATTTTGAACCGAAACTTTATTAAGTACTATTTGTCCACCAGTCATCACGACGGACGTGCCTCGTAATATGCTCCAGAGTAACACGCACTAAAAAGGATCTCCCTCGACTTTGGGGTTTCTGTAATCCACAAACCTCCATTTGTAGACAACCCTTCGTCTTGATCTGTTTGATTCACACCCTAATGTGGGCACAATCTTCATTTAGTTCGGTCGATATTAATACAGAGAGCTCGTTTCGTCGAATTGAGACGTCACGGCTGCCCCTGGACAATACGTTACAACCTACGTCTACTTCCAGTGAGGCCCCCCTCATATTACTCCCACGCTAATGCTCGTGATCCATAACACGCCCCCTGTATCATATTGATCGCTTTTCGTACTCACATTTTCTCAGTAAACAATGTTGAATTATAGTATCAACGCCCGATGGAACAGACCTCCCCTGGCCGCCGTTTGAGCCACAGCGCCCAGCCGAAATCCGCCCCACCTCACAGGCGCCGATACATACCCCACCCATCGCTTAGATACGCAAAAAACTACCTCAACTGCGCCCGGTTCCGGGAAAATGATTAGGTATTTCCATTCCCCAGAATACGCCCTGTCGAGACTTGCCGACACCAGATCTACCGAGCCCACGATTCAATGGGCCTTTCATCTCAATGTAGCCCGACGCTTCAATCCGCGATTGAACTAATACAATATGATCACAGTTGTTATGCTCCTCACCGCTTCATAAAAACTATCACTATATGAGGTAATACTCTGTCAACCCCTGGTTCGAACTGAGCAACCACATATTCCGTCATTACACTCACCTATTTTTCAGGTTCTGATGCTTGTCGAAGTCCTTCGGCAGCCTCCTGAAACATCCAGTGTTGTTTTCGAGACGAAAAAAAAAATCTCAATTGAAGGTCGCTGCTGGTTCCCGGGTGATCAACGGCACCACTTTTGAAGTCTCCCACGGGGCTATTTTTGTTCTGAGTATTCAGAACATAATCTCCTAAACTGCTCTGCGTTGTGTAAACCCTTAAAAGCCCTATGGTACTTTAAAAAACCAGGAACTGGTTTACCACGACGGCAACAAAGAGGCAGCGTTTGAAGAAAAAGAGTCTCGAGCGGATTGATGTAACGAATCCGGTTTTTAATGGGATTCAAAAACAATTACAAATCAAAGATTTGAAGAACAGTGCAATGAATTCTAATGGAAGCAGTCGCTATGCCGAAGGACATCAGAATTCAGTCTAAAGTTCTAGTATCTAAAAAGCATGTATCTATAAGCATCTTTCGTCTCGGCTTCTTCTTCGATGGTAGTTGGAAGTCGCCTCAGTGTATCGCCGGTCGGTCCTCCTTCAGTGGGGGGAGAATGTAGAATGGGTGTTGCTCGCTCCGTTGTTGTGGGTGGGATTTCTGTCTATCTCGACCTGAACCGCGTACTTTAAAGACTTAACTCCTCCCTCTAGGATACGCCAGACTTTACGTCATGAGGGCGGGTCTTTCTATGAGCCAGAGAGCTTCCGATTGGAGAGCCCGTGTTGCCACGTTTGATTGGCTGAAACTAGGTGGCTGTTATTTTGGACTAGACATGTCCCGGAAATCCTTTTAAGGCCTGGCTCGCTGTCGGACCAAACTGTACGTAACAGCTGCCGTTTGGCAGTTTTTATTGGGGGAAGTAATTATCAGGGAGGGGGGGTTATGCGGGCCAGTCTATTGTGTCAGTGTTTTTGGTCAACAAGAGTCTATTGTCTCTGAGTTTCGGCCTGAGGAAGTGAGAAAGAAGTCTGTTGTGTCAGAAGGTCCTATGTGCTAACTCAACTTTATATCACCGACCCTCCCCCTCTGCAGGAGACGAGCAGCGATCTCTGTGAGCTAAAGTGTATGGTGAGTGCATTACCAATGCTGCCAGGCTGACGTCCGATCCCGTACATGTTATTATACATTTTGCTTGTGAAAACTACCACAAAGGCTCTAATAATTACATTTATAAACTATTTCTATGTTTTCCATGATTGCATTTTATAAATACTTAACAGTAGGCTTTACTTATACTTTTTTTTGTACATCTGTCAAATAAGAGCAATGCATTGAACCCCCTCAATCATAATTAAACTACACTTGAGCACCACATGTTAATCCAATGTGTTTTATTAAAATCAGCAAACATTTTGCAAACCCATTCATTTGTATATCACTAAAATACTTAAGGGATCTGAATATCAGAAGAATATTTAGTGATTAAAAAAGATAATCATATTTCATCATATGAATGAAAGAATGAATGAATTGTCTGAATCATGTTGTGGAAAATATTATCATGTCATTATAGATCTGTGTTGAGATATCATTTTATCATTTTACAGCTTGACTGGTTCAGTGTGACCAGCTAGTGTAATGTGTGTGTGTGTCTCTTTAAGAGACTCCAAGGTACCAACATCTCCCCAGCCAGCCAAAGCAAGGTTATTATTACTTCCCGTAACTGGGAACCATTTTTATTTACTTTCATCATCATATACGTCTTGCAAATGTGTATAAACTATGTTCTGCCCAGACCTCTTGGTCACTTTATGGCCAGACGCTAGTGTGTGAACATGATGTATCTGTCTGTAAACTGTCCTTTCATTGTGGCCACGGTGAAATAAACTGTTTTCTATTATTAATAATGACTCAGAATGATTTATAAAACGGCTCATCGTTTTGTCCTTTAAAGAGGACCTGCATTGCTATTCCTAGCACTATTTGGGCAACTTTTTAATGGAGTACTCAAAAGCATCATTTTCCAGCCTCAAGATTTCAGCCTGTTATTGGCTGGGCTCCGACCCATAAGCACTTTCAGTGACAGTCATCCACACAGTCTGTGAGTGACAGTCTGTGAGTGGCAGACAGAGAGAGAGAGAGAGAGAGAGAGAGAGAGAGAGAGAGAGAGAGAGAGAGAGAGAGCAGTGTGTAAACACAGCTGCGTGCGAGATACGCAGGTCCCCTTCTCTTTCTCTCTCTCCCTCTCCCGTTTGAGGAAGTCTTCCACTGTGCCGCGCGCTACAGCTATAGACAGGGCGTTAGTTTTATGCTCCCGAATCGAGAGAGAGAGAGAGATAGAGAGGGGGAGAGAGAGAGACAGACCGAGAGACGACAGCGCAGCACGCTTGTGTGTATGTGTGCTCTGTCGCGAGGGTCTATCTGATTCTCCCTCTCTCTCTCGCTTGCTCTCTGTCAAACCCTGTTTGGTGCGCTACAACCACAGAGCCCATCGGATCACTATCCGCTCCATCCTCGCCACGTGACTTCACCATGCGAGTCAAATCAGAATGACCTGATTTTTTCAAACCAGGAAATGAATGACCTGAATGAAGGCAATCCGCCAATATGGTATTTAGAGACACAAACACATTGATACTAACTCCTATTACTATAATACAATGCTAGACACTGAAAAAATACATTTATAATGCATGTCACCTTTAACATTTCCCATAACAATCAGCAAACAGAAAATTGGAGGATTCCAATTGTTTGGGCCCTGTGGTGCCCCGGCAGGTGCTAAAGAACTGATATAAACCATATGGCAATAAAACCACTGTTTTTCTTTTGAGTCGGGGATTCAAGTAGTGACATTATTTTTCAAGGTCAAGGTTACAGGTGAAACATAGTGGAGTAATATTGGATGTTTGCTTTGAAACATAGGCTAATAGAATACAATTATAAACTCCTCTGAAATAAGAATAAAAATAGTTGCATGTAGGAGGGTTGGTGGGAATGAATGAGGATGATGAAGTTGTAATTGGAGTCGTGTTGTTTTAGTATTGGAAGAAGAAAGAAAATCATCAAATGTTATAAATAATGCATGTCAGTAAACATACACTTTATGTATTATTATTCAAGGATTGTGTTCTTGATATTTTCACCCTTCAGTCCTTGGATTCCATCAATACACCCCTACCTATGTTGTACTATAATGGTACAGGGCTGAAGGACAAGAACTGAGAAAATATAAACCTTTGTAGATGTTCCTTGTTGTCTGGTGCTTCTGCTCCATCAGGGTCAACCATCTACCTTGGATACACATTGAAATTATACATTCTGAGGACATGTAGCAAAAGATATTTAGCCATGTACTGTATCATTAACTTATAATAATAATAATAATATGATCACTAACTTAAGAGTAGCTACCCAAACCTAAAACTACCCAAACCTAACATTGTTATGTTAGTAATGTTGACTGAGAACTCTTATTGTGCTCTGCGCTGCCGCCTGTCAAGCTCACCTATTAACTCCATTCATCTGTCACTCACTCACTACCTCACACCTTACACTGGTTCAGTTATTATTGTTGTTTTTTCAGCTCAAGGGCTTGGCCAGCTGAACAAAGGATTGTTGTAATCGCTTTCAACAGGTGACACATTTGTAAACAGTGGAGCATTTCCAAAACCAACAAAGCAGGGGGGGGTGTATTTATTTGACCTGCATGCAAACAGAATATACGTACAGTAAGTGTGTGTCCCAATGGACATGATTAATGACCCCCTTTGACCCCCCCCCACCCCCCTTTGTAGTTCCACTTACAGTAGGTACTCACTCAAATCAGCGCACTTGCTTTCCACCAGTTAATACTCAACAACTTCCATCTGTCGTCAGGAATGCAGCCTTGAATGACAACAGGGGAACAGCTGTAGGCATTTTCCACGGCGTCAGAATAAGGTGTGAAGCTCCTCTCTGTGTTATGGTGTAATAAATCCTTCAACAATCCCCCCCAGGAGGAGCAGGTTGGTTTCTATTGTCCTTGAGATGGTTGACATGCAAGGAGCCGAGGGTTTTCAGAACACATTGGTACATCAAGATAACACTTTGATCGGATAAAGCCTCACATCCTGTTAGGTAGAATTCTTCACATTCCAGGAGAACAACTCTGGATAGCCTGTACAGCAAAACATATTCCCTTCACCCCTCAAATAACTCTGTGTATATGAATATATTATTCTGTACATTCTTTACTGTGTATATTCTGTCCAGTAGTTTTTATTTATTTATTAACTTTTTCCCAGCTCCATTTGCACAATACCTCCAAGACTTTTAAATAGTTAATTTTAGAGAAATATTCTAGAACGCCTTTATCTGATTACACCACTGGTTCTCAGCCTTTTTCATGTGGAGGGCCCCCAAATTCATATACATTAGCCCACGGACATTAGACCCAGGGACCCGATCTGAGAAGATGTTTTGCTGTTAGATATGGTCCAACATTCCACAACTCTGTGTTGTAGCTGATGAGATAAACATTGAACAGTGAAACCCATAACATAACCAATTATGTAATACTCTCTCTCTCTGGATAACTTCACTGATATACACCTTGTCTGTAGCACTGTGTGTCACTTACTTTTTTTCTTTTTTTTTAAACTTAAGTTTTTATTTAAATTTTTTCAACAACATACATAGACAACATTCATAGACAATACACAGTACATAAATATAAAACAAATAGACAAAAAATGAGTAAAGAAAAAGTGTGGCATTGGTCCTTCGGTCCATTCTACATTTGCATTATTTATTTACATTTTTATTCATTTCCTTGTATCCTTTTCAAACCTCTGTGATGTCGTTACTTCCCCTCCTGTATTCTTCCCATTTTCCCCATTTCCATTCAAACTTTTCTTCTTGCAGCCTCAGCAGATGTGTGATTCTCTCCATTTCCTGTATCCCCTCTACCAACTCTATCCATTGATTCTTTGTCGGCACTTCTACCTTGTACCACAGTTTAGTTAAAGCTTTCTTGGCTGCCACTATCAATATCTTAATCAAATATTTGTCTTCCCCTTGGATTCCTTCTTGTGACAGATTCCCCAAATACAACACTTGTCACTTACTTTCTTATGCATTTGCCAGTAAGGGTGCTACATATTGTAGAAAAAAAAAATTAACATCCTTGCATGGCTCCATCCCTTGAATTTCTCAAATATTTTGTTGTAATCAAAATAGTTTTGCATACCATTTTAGGCAACATTTAATTTTTAGCTTGCGACCAGCAGCCCTGTTACTAAAGTGTCACCACCCTCTAGCAGCCACAGTTCTTTTTCATCATAAGAGGCTGAAATTAGCCTGAAATGTGTTTCAAGTAGACCCCTTTCAAGTGTACGACCTCACATGTCACATAATCAACACCTCTCTTTCTATAAGACCCCTATCCCCTTTCAAGTGTACGACTTCACATGTCACATCATCAACACCTCTCTTTCTATAAGACCCATAAGTATAAGACTGTAAGTATGCCCGCCCTGTAGGGGTTAATATCGTGTGTTCTTACCTTGGAAGATTGAGACAACGAAAGGAACTGAGTCCCCGTCCCCAATACAATTAGCCTCACTACCTACGTGTGTAAGTATGTTTGTAACTATCCTGCTCTGCCACTTGAACTCCGACACAGTGGCAACCTGAAGTGTATAATTATGCTCAACTCTCAACAGTCTTAGCTGGAACATAAACCCTCCCTCCCCAATCTAACAAGATAGGTGAGGCGCCCCTACTCCAAGGTAAACCATTACTAAAGAAACACCTGAGAAGTTAATTCAATTTGTTCATCAAAACGAATATTTATTTTTAGGAAGATAAATATTATCTTCTCTCAGTCCTTGGCTCTGCTGTGTGGATATCTCCTTCTTTAGTTTTAGGGACAATTATCCCAAACAACACAGTAATATACTTTTCACAATAACAACAGTCTCTTCACGTCACAATATAACCAATACCCAAATCTATTAGTTATTACTTCTTCTTCAATGGATTCACAAAGTCATGGAGAAAATAGTCTTCGAACAGGTCGAAAAGTACCTGGCGGAAAACAATCTAATCTACGAATTCCAATCTGGCTTCAGAACGTCCCACTCCACTGACACATGCCTCCTCTATTTGAACGACCACATCAAACAAGAGGTGGACGCGGGCAAATACTGCGGCATGGTCATGCTGGACCTACAAAAGGCCTTCGACACTGTCAATCACTCCATTCTGATTGACAAGCTAAAAGCAATTGGTTTTGATAGCTTTTCAGTGAGCTGGATGCAATCCTACCTGGAGGGGAGAGAACAGATGGTAGAGGTAAACGGTACTCTATCCCCCCCCCCCACAGTGAGCTGTGGTGTTCCACAAGGAAGCATACTAGGACCGCTACTCTTCCTAATTTATGCAAATGACATGTCGTCAGCCTGTGACTGCAACTTGTTCCTGTTTGCGGACGACTCAGCCCTGCTGGTCTCTGACAAGAACAAGTTGCAGGTTGAAAAAACCCTCAGCTCGGAACTAGGCAAAATCTGCATATGGCTCGCTAATAACAAACTATCATTACACATGGGCAAAACAGAGTCCATTCTCTTCGGTTCAAATAACAAACTCAGCAAGACCGACGGCTTCTCAGTTGCAGTGGGTGACAATATTGTCACAAGGAAAGACGAAATTACCTACCTGGGTTGCATCCTAGAGGCAAATCTTTCCTGTGACAAAATGGCATCCAATGTAATAAAAAAAGTCAACCAACGAACTAGATTCTTGTACCGGATCTCCTCTCTGGTAAACAAGAATACCCTGAAGACTCTGGCAGGAGCACTCATTCAAGGGTACTATGACTATGCGTGCACCTCATGGTACCAAAGCACCTCAAAGGCGCTTAAAACAAAATTACAAACATCACAAAACAAACTGGCCCACTTTGACAACCTAGGATGGCTTAGAGTAGACGACAGAGTACAGCAACTTGCAATGGGCCTGGTCTACAAGATACACTATACGACTAAGGTACCCATGTACATGTCAAAATACTTCCCAAAGGTCAGTGAATACCACAACCACTACACCAGAGGAAGCACAACAAATCATGTTAAACCCAGATTCGGCTCAAACAAAGGACTAAATACGTTTCGCAATTATGCCACATCAATGTGGAACGCCCTACCCAAAGCTGTAAAGGAATGTGAATCCCTACCCACATTCAAAACCGCTCTTAAAGAGCACCTACGGGATGCAGACCTTCTCAGGTCTGCATCCCCTTAACAATTGTGTGTATTGAGCCGTACTGTATTGTACCCATTCTGCAATCTGTTAAATAAAGTTTTCATTCATTCATTCACATAGACGGCGGGTGAGCTTGACATTAGGGAAGGCTATTTTTAGAATGGACCTAGCGCGGAGCGCGACATTTCTTTCCTTTTTTTTTTGGTTGCACGCAAATGATGCTGTCCAGGTTCTGATTTCATATACACACACACTACTAGGCTACTACAGCGAGCCCCACTCATTTCATATAGTGCAAATTAAGTGTTCAAATGAAGGCATCCAATAATATATTAACCATTGTCTTACCTTAATGCAGATAAATGCTACGTTTCGTCTTGGTGAGAAAGACCGGTCACAACTTGAAACGTTTTTCGTAATTTAGATCTCATCATGCTTTGAAAACAATGTACATACAGTAGCTCTAAAAAGTTTCCACGATTTGATGAACTCGGACTCTCATCATGTCCTCTTAGAGCAAGCCCTGTATGGCAAGATAAAACAACATACAGCCTCAGGTGATCCGTAGTTATGCCCAGGGCCAGCCCGGTGCAGCTTCTAAATTACTTTGTTTATGCCTTGGAAAAATACTGTATTTAGCTTTTTGAAATTTGACTCAAAATAGTGCGCTTGTGTTCGCTACAAAGCGATCGGCGGGCTGAAATTCAGAACACAGATGTTGCTGTAGTATTTTCCCAAGCTATATGGTTCTGATATGTATCAGAACCTGCTCTAATCTGCTCTGCGTTGTGATTCAAAAACTTTAAAGCCCTGGAAAATACTTTAAACAAAGACTTGAGGGTCTTTGTTATGGCGATCAGCGGTGCAGCAGGAGGAATGAGGAGGAGAAGAGGGTATATAACAACAGCTGTTTAATCAAAGTTAAGAGTGTATACAAATTACAATAAAGAATGCTATAAAAGATTCAAGGTACCGGAGCACTATGCCGCTCGCCCTACTAAGAAATCAGATTAAAGAATGATAGTTGATAAGTTATTGATGAGCTCTGTTCCCTTGCTAGTGAACAAAGCCAAGTTCTTTTTCTCCCTCCAAAAGTGATGTTCTTTGTCCGTTGATCCTCCTCTGCCCGCGTTGGTGTTTAGAGATGGGGTGTGGTTCCTCCTCTGTGATTTGGGTTCTCAGAGTGTCCTTCCACCATCACAACATCCCATTATATCCCAAGGCCCAACGTCTCTGTGTGATGACATCAGCAGCTGTGTTTCTCCAATCACAGCCTCTCTACGTTTGAATGCAAATAGGGGGTTGGCTTATACAGCCAACTCTATACTTTCCTTTGTTTCCCAGTCAAAGAACAACCACCATCTAACAACCTAATACTTGCATTTATTCATTTCATACTATATATATTTGAATTACCTTTAATTACATGAACCCAGAGATATCATACTTGTACACAGTCTGTTATCATTAAGACTAGTTTCACCTTAAGTGAAAACTAATCTTATTCAGCAGGGGATTTCAGTTTATACTTTAGTGTTCATTAATAATATGCTTTTATACAGTTTAGTATGAATTCAGAATTATTACCACAATGTAACAGGCATTTGCAGTTGTTTCACATTGTTTTGAATGATTGTCTCTGAGCTTAGTATAATCACATCATATTATCACACCACTCTATTCAGCCTCATCAGTCCAGCCTAACAGTCATATATGCAGGTATGTCATATTGATGGTAAACCTCCTATCTCTTTAAACACCCATTTAAGTTATTTAACTATAATTCCTATTTGAGACTTTTCATACTAATCAGACCAGTTGGCTACACCTGTGTTGTCCCTAGGCCGCGGGGCAGCCAATACCAACTGCATGTGATCTGATCATCTCATTGTGTTAGCTGTTTACCCACCCCCCTTGTAAACAGTTGCTCTATTGTCTTGAAGGAAACCGGTTCTGTCGCACCTTCCAAGCTGTTGATTACTTCCTCCTGCGCTACTTGGCCCGTGGACTGACTGAATAAGACAGCTGTTTTGACTACATCTTATGTTTGCTTAGAACCTTTTTGATTGGCATGTTTCTACAAGACTATTACACATTAGTTTGATTTGTACCAGTTATGATCTATTGTTCATTCAAAACTACCACAGTTTCCACACTCGGATAGTTAATCTATCCTTAATTATGTCGAACATAGATCTTAACTTCTACTTACTACTATCTGGATAATACTTAAGACATTTTAAATCATACTTGGATAAAATACATATGGTTTGCCACACTCAGATCCTAAAATTCAACCGTACATTCTTTTTATAAATCTCCTTCTTATGTATAATTATAAATTCAAACACCTTTATTAGCAGTTTCGGTTTTTGTGCCCCGTGTACAGTCTTTGACACGCTGTTTCGTACCCGGATCAGTTTCCACTGGTTCCCAATGTGATTTGTCAAATTCTGACTTGGAACAGTGAGGAGGGGGGTCAATGTTTTCTAGATCGACCTGACCTCCTCCTTATTTCTCAGAGCTCGTGCAGTTCACGACTGCTGAATGCTACCACCAACTCTGGGAGGTGGAATTAGAAAGCCAATTGCCTTTCTATCACACCCCGTCTTCTGTCGAGACCGCATGTCTCGTGTTGAACTCTATAGGGGTAGGACCCCCAGCTGTATTGCTCTGTCGCTGTCACAGCTGTGAGGAGGTCGTCGCTGGCTGCTCAACCCCCGTTGACCCTCGGATTAGTGGAAGAGGTTTGCTTCTCCCCCCCTTCCGCCTGGTCGTTGATAGGGGCGATAGCAGCTCCACCCTTTCGCTTGTTGACCCCCTGGTCAATTGCTAAGGCCTTGCAGCCCGTCTGTTGACAGCCGGAGTTGTTGCTAAGGCCTAGCAGCCTGTCTTCTCGTCGGTTGCCTGTCGTTTGGCTCCTCTCGTTCCCCTCTGAAGCCTCAAGACCCGGTCACTGCGTTGGCCGGAACTCTCCACGCTTGAGAGTTAGGCTTCTCCTGGATCTCTCGGTGGCCTGCAGTGTTGTGATTCCCCATGGACCTCTGGGTAGACACTAGCCAGTGTCTGGTTCCCCAGTACTGATGGAATCCTTGGGTCTGCTTCGTACCACACTCGGATGCATGTCGGTTCCCCAATCTCCCATTTGTATCCTGCAGTGAATATATATCGCTTCGGGACAGTGCAGGTTACTTCTACCACAACAATTTATTGAGAATCCATATTTTTCCTCCCTCAGACACTCTTTACTGGTCTGAGTTTTGACAACTTTCTTT
This sequence comes from Notolepis coatsorum, assembly GCF_963971535.1. Classification (NCBI taxonomy): domain Eukaryota; kingdom Metazoa; phylum Chordata; class Actinopteri; order Aulopiformes; family Paralepididae; genus Notolepis; species Notolepis coatsorum. The sequence continues at coordinate 32,683,353 of NC_140184.1, forward strand.
TCCAAATCATTTTTCTATATATTTTATGGCTTCTTGATCGTTAATATTCAAAATTCAGAAAAATTCACATGGCTCTCCTTATATTATGCTGTCAAAACAGTATAACCCACCACTCTTCGATGTGGAATAACATTCAAACATCGTTACCTTCGTCCCTGGACAGCTGCTACCCGGCCTGGACAGTCAGAACTGACACGCCCACTCTCCCAGTAATCCTAGGTGTATGGCAACAAATCACAGTCCGCCTTAAACACACATCTTCCACATGCTCCGTCAGCCTTCACCAAGCCAACAGCGTCCCCCACAAGCCAATTATCAATTGTACATGTTCACACCCTACACAAAGACTAATTTGGCCAATAGCGACCAAAACCTATTGAGCTTATCAATGTACAGAGAATCATGCTTCCCAACACTTTCACCAATCACGACACACCCCCAGCTCCTAGAACCGGATTTTTAATGGGCGGAGAACAAAAACCCATGAACCAGCTCATGTCCATTCACTTTGTTCCCAGTCCATTTTATAGACATATACTACCCCGTCCTGATGTGTCGAGATCACTCCCAGCTTGTCAGGTACCCTAAGAAAAAATATATAGAAAACAAACAAAAACATACAAAGAAAAACCATGCCTAAACCAATAAATGAAAAAATAAACTAAACTTGTGAGCTTTTCTTTTTTCTTTTCAACTCATTTTTAGAAACAAAATTAACCTATTATCTAGAGGCTTATGCACCCCCGTATTAACTAAGAAACAAAAAAATGGAAAAATCAAATGAATAAACAAAATGAACGCTCCCGGCCTAAGTCAGGAATTGCTCGTAATACACTAGAAAAGAGAAATTCTGCAGAAATAAAAATAAACAACTATACCTATTACTCATAACTGTTAATATCCATCTATCAATACCATAATGCAGTCCACCCTTTGACCAATCTGAATGTTGATCAAGCATGGATAATCTGTTGACCACTAGCTTCCGCAGTGTCACATCATCGCACTGTCTAATATTGAATACCTAATATTAACTGTTTAACATAATCTGATTTTCTTGTTAGTCTGATTAGTTCATGCATATGTCAGTTAATCATACATCCATTTTTAGTAACTTCCATTCATAATCTAATCACCTAACCCCTCTATTTATTTTTTATTCTATTTTTATTCTAATCTAATCAGGAGCATATATTATTATTCAATCTATTCCATCTTTACCCTAATCAGTTGCATATATTTTTATTCTGCCGGTGGCCTCTGCAGACATGACCTTTGAAAATGACCTTTCAGTCCACAGATCCAGCAAACCTGTCCGTGTCCCCTGGGTTGTGGGACCCGGTGGGTCGCCCGCCTGTGATCGGATGGCCCTGGGGTCATCGGGCCCAGAGCATGTCCTTGCTGTATGTCATCACCGCCATGGTTCCCTTGAGCCTGTTCTGAGGAGAAAGCCACGTACCTATTTGGTTCAGTCACAGTTCCTTGAGCCTGTTGTTGAAAGGGGCCCGCTACCTGTCCAGACAACGGAGCACACGGCATTGCTCGGTCACGGTGGCCTAACACCGACGCCCGAAACATGATCTCAATAGCTGTAACATCTAGTAGTGCAGTCTTTCTTGCCAGTTCTTGTTCCAATCTCTGAGTCTCGTGTGCGGCTTGACCAATCTCCAGCTGTGTCTTCATCAGATCTCGATGAACTGCCTCGTGTCGTTCGAACGCTGTTACAAACGCTCTCTGTTGTCTATAGGATGACGCCTCTTCCCCCATCTCAGCGCTGGCGGTTTGACTTCCCATCGCTGGGCCCCGCCTCTCATCTTGGCTCTGGTGCTGAGGGGGTCCTGGACAGGGGGAGCTTGCGGGCCGTGGACCCTGTACTTGATACCGACCCTGGTTTTGCCCACGCCCACTTCCTCTGTTCTCCCATCGAGGGCCTCCTGTCGTGGATAGATAGCCCCACTCACATTCTCGAGAAATGTGTCCGAGATTCCCGCACGGCCAACACACAAGTGACTGTGCTCTGGATCTCTTCGCACTCCCTCTTTTGTTTCCACCTCGTCCCCATGACTGCCCAGGTTTTCCCATTGGCCTTTGTTGTTGTTCTTGAGGGAGGCATGTCCCCCGCTCTTCCTCCACCTTGGCCCTTGCTGCCTGGCTCCTAGTCAGCGGGCCACTTCTCTCAGTCTGGTACTGATGGTGGGGGTGGGGGATACCTAGGCACGGGACACAGGTGGGCTGTAGAAACTGTTCATGTATTATCCCATACCTGTTGTCAGTCTCTATTCCCGCCATACGGCCAGTGTCAACTCCCTGGGACTGCTGTAACAACATCGCTCTCCTCAGTTGCTTTCAATGTCCCTTGGTTAACTGGCAGTCTCCCGCAACGGACACTTCAGCGTGGATCGGCTCGGCTAATACAGTTGTCTCTGGGTCGCTCGCTGCAACAACTCCCTGTGGCGGAGTTAAAGACATTATCTCCAGTCCCTCCGTCACACTGGACTCAGGAGAGGAATTGGTCACATTCAAGTCAATCAGGTTAACATCACTGTTCAATTCGGTCAATGAAATGTCTGCAGAAGTTATCGGCATTCCCCCACCATTGGCCGGACTGTTGGCCATTTTTATATTGCTTCTATTTATTACACTATGGCTTAACTGACCTAGACTATTTGTCCAGTTTTGGTTACCCTATTTTTGCTCCTAATTGCTCCTATCAAAGTTAGTGAATCCGCTCTATATTACTCATTCACACGTACTCTCATACACTCAAATTCCACCGTTTAGAAAGCAAGTTTCTCTGTATTCAAACTATTTTTACCAAACTTGAGTTAATTTCACTCACACTGATATATTGGTGCAAACAGGAATTGATAACTCGCTGTGTGATACTATACCCCGACTTTCAACAGTCCATTTGATTTCCCTGTCTGGAGTTCGAAATTGTCAGCACTGGCCTGTCCGCCCTGGAGCAGCTGTGAAGAGAGAAGAAAAAGCATACACTTAATTATCAGTGGCATTTCCCGTTCACAATCCATCATTTATCTTTAAGCATGGAATGTCGGGCATCTCCTATACTAAAATCACTTGAGAGCATTTGTGCAATTTTCGTTTGAATTATCAACGACACAGCCTTAATCGTTTTTCAGTTGTCTCCATTGGAAAACTGGATCTCCCAATCCCATTGTCATGTTCCTTCTCACAACTCCGGGGAACCCTATTTCACATCAGTCTTTTCCTTCTGTTGGTCAATCAGAAATTTGTTATTTACAGCCTATCATCTCTAAACATCTGTGCTGGATATGGTAATCTAGGTGACTAAAATCACTTTATCTCTTATAATTCAGGTGAATAAAAACACTTTAACTCTTATTTCTCTTTGCAAATGGCTATGTGTATATTTAATCCTAATCTTTCCTTCTGTGTAACTTTATTTATTTCTATCCGTGAAAGCCTAAAAATGTATTCCGCTCATATTACATTTTACATACCAGTAATACACATATTTCACACACAATTTTGCACACAATTACTACACATTCCCCCGTAACACCTAACCACTTAGGTGTTAAACCCACTTCTCACGAGAATAGAAACCAATTTTCAGTGCCTTATGATACTGAATTCTCGTGCATTTAGAACAGTGTCACACAACCTGTTCATTAAACCACAGGCGCCGACACTACCCCCACTTTGAAATCCCTGCAGACCAATGACATCTCACTGGTCAACCCGACCTGTGGCCCACGGCGTCACCCCCAGTTCGCGACCTGGAACGCGAAACCCCGGGCCTCCTACTCAAGGATATCCAAAGTCCATATCACTCTCAACCACTGCTGCTCACACACAGCACCTCCGACACCAATCAACCACCGTAACCACCGTCACCCAAATAGCCACACACAATATAACCCAATGCGCGTAGTGTGGCAGCGAGCTTTTGACGAGTGCACGCATAGCGCATCCCCGTCAATGCGCGGTGGCAGACAACGAGCCCACCCCCGCCACGACGTCTAGCAGTCCCCGTACCCCCGTTAAAATGAAAATGTGCGCAGTGTGGCAGCGAGCATCGACGAGTCGCACACATAGTGCATCCCCGTCAATGCGTGGAGGCAGACAGTGAGCTACGACGATCTGTCCACCCAGGTGCAGCCGAGCAGAGTAACCCCCACACGCAGGTCCATCTGCGTGGAGAGTCCCCAACCTGTCCTCAAAATATGCTCTGACTTACGGCCCACCAACATGAACGCCACCCAAAAGAGGGGGGGGAGAGGGGGGGGGTGAGAGGGAGGGAAAAAGAGGGAAAGAGAGGGAGGGAGAGAGAGAGAGAGGCGGGGGAGAGGGAACGGACGAGGGGGAGGGGGGGCCAAGGCCCCACAATCCACCACCAGATTAAAGCATAACAATCTAATCTAACCTTATTATTACACTAACCTCTAAATGAAACCGTTCTGTGTGCAGAACCCAAAAACAGTTTCAAAAGGAAACCCACCATGTCCTCTGCCGCCCCCTACCGTATTCCTAAATAAACTCCACCCGGCGCCCCTACCAAGATGGCCGCCTCATCGCGAGATATCCCGAGAGTCTCGTCATGCTATGTCGTCAGCACAGTTAGCATTAGCATATTAGCTTCGTTAGCTTCAACCCAGCGCGCGCAGGTCGCCAGTCCGCCCTTCGCTCCACGCACCCTTATGACGTCACAACCGGCGACCGCTTTAGCCGTTAGCGCGGCTAGTTAGCATTAGCTTAGCTTCTCCCACGATACCATAAAAACGTTCCCCAACGACCCATCGTCCCGTTTCGCCGTGCGGGCCGACACCTCGCAATGTTACCACAACATCACTTTCCCCACAACAGAACTCTAATCCTCTCAAAACGCCAGTGTAGTGACTTAATCAAAAAAAATAAAAACATAACATCATATAGGCCCCCACAAAACACTAGCTTGACCCCGCCGCCTTCACTTCCGGTGTGCTCAGGACGACTTCCGGGACCACCTTTCATACCATCCCGATCCCCTAAAACATTAAACAACTACTTTATCCGCATCGAATATGAAAATTTTAAAGTGCCTTACACATCCCCGTAATCCCAAGACACATTCGAACCTACGCCGCTTTGTCACTAGCATCCTCCGGTCGCCCCCAGGCTAACACAGCAGCTAACCGCCGCTGCGTTCCAACGGCCCTCGAAAAACCGGCGTTATACCATTACATATCCCCACGGCTATCCGGTGACTTAAATTACATAATAATACAACAATAAACTCATACGTTTCATCAATCATACCTAACCATAGCCATCATCCAAACATTCAATCATACTGCCACTCCTAACCACAAATAAAAACACAAACATCCATTCAGACTTACATACTATTGTCCCTCGAACGTCCGCGCGGCAGTTTTCACATTCCGTTTCACTTTATTCAATAACTTCCGCGCGACTATTAAAAACGAGACCAAGTGTAATCGTACACCTTACTATACTGAATGTTTAAGTTTACAACAGCTTCGCAATCGAATCGCCACTAAGTACTAAGCCAGTCTTTCAACCGAAATGTTTTCAAGCACCATCGTTCGCCCCTTATTACAGCGCACGTAATCAATTAATATGCCGGCGTGTTAACGTATTAAATAGGACCTCCTTAGGCTTTCGGGATATTTTAATCCGCAAACTCACCTTGCCGACAACCCCCTCGCCCTCTTGATCCAATTGAATATGTCCTAAAACGATCATAATTCTCCATTTAATTCGGCCGATAGTCCCCGCAGATATCACGTCCCGTCGTATTGCCGGTCATCACGTTAGTCCCAGAACACTATGTTACAGCCTCGTAAACACTAGCCAGCCCCGCTTATATTAATCATGTTGTGTTATTCCTGTAACCGCACAACAGGTCTTCTGATTTATACCGATCCCCCTTCATTTCTACCATACCCGATTACATAATCCAAACAGCGTTTGAGCCACCGCATCCACGTCTCGGTGAAACACATCTTGCCCCGGTGCCGATTTGAGTATGTGCCACTCCGACGAGACCCGTCTCACCTCCCCGGCGCAAACACACGGCTCCCCCACTGTTCAGACACGCAAAAATTATCAACATTATAGCGCCCATCTCCTGAGAAATTTATTAGGTCTCCATAACCCAGGATACGCATCTGTCGAATGCCAAATCAGATATACCGAGCCTCATGATCAGTTAAGCATTTCATCTGCCGCAGTCCGACGCCTCGACCTACACCATAAACCAGTTAGTTGTGCCTCCCAACATGTCTTCATATTACAATAATATGAGGTAATACTTTAACAACCCCCCTTCTTCTGGTTCGAACTGAACGACCATTATCCCCATCATCACTCACCTGTTAACAGGACCGAAACTGGCGCAGCTCCGGCCGACGATGTTGTCTTGTTGAGGGTGATGAAATGAAGAAAAAATTCTCGTTTTCACGGCCGCTACTCGTTCAAGGGCCTCGGCACCAAAATGTAGTATTTTCACAAGCTATATGGTTCTGATATGTATCAGAACCTGCTCTAATCTGCTCTGCGTTGTGATTCAAAAACTTTAAAGCCCTGGAAAATACTTTAAACAAAGACTTGAGGGTCTTTGTTATGGCGATCAGCAGTGCAGCAGGATGAATGAGGAGGAGAAGAGGGTATATAACAACAGCTGTTTAATCAAAGTTAAGAGTGTATACAAATTACAATAAAGAATGCTATAAAAGATTCAAGGTACCGGAGCACTATGCCGCTCGCCCTACTAAGAAATCAGATTAAAGAATGATAGTTGATAAGTTATTGATGAGCTCTGTTCCCTTGCTAGTGAACAAAGCCAAGTTCTTTTTCTCCCTCCAAAAGTGATGTTCTTTGTCCGTTGATCCTCCTCTGCCTGCGTTGGTGTGTAGAGATGGGGTGTGGTTCCTCCTCTGTGATTTGGGTTCTCAGAGTGTCCTTCCACCATCACAACATCCCATTATATCCCAAGGCCCAGCGTCTCTGTGTGATGACATCAGCAGCTGTGTTTCTCCAATCACAGCCTCTCTACGTTTGAATGCAAATAGGGGGTTGGCTTATACAGCCAACTCTATACTTTCCTTTGTTTCCCAGTCAAAGAACAACCACCATCTAACAACCTAATACTTGCATTTATTCATTTCATACTATATATATTTGAATTACCTTTAATTACATGAACCCAGAGATATCATACTTGTACACAGTCTGTTATCATTAAGACTAGTTTCACCTTAAGTGAAAACTAATCTTATTCAGCAGGGGATTTCAGTTTATACTTTAGCGTTCATTAATAATATGCTTTTATACAGTTTAGTATGAATTCAGAATTATTACCACAATGTAACAGGCATTTGCAGTTGTTTCACATTGTTTTGAATGATTGTCTCTGAGCTTAGTATAATCACATCATATTATCACACCACTCTATTCAGCCTCATCAGTCCAGCCTAACAGTCATATATGCAGGTATGTCATATTGATGGTAAACCTCCTATCTCTTTAAACACCCATTTAAGTTATTTAACTATAATTCCTATTTGAGACTTTTCATACTAATCAGACCAGTTGGCTACACCTGTGTTGTCCCTAGGCCGCGGGGCAGCCAATACCAACTGCATGTGATCTGATCATCTCATTGTGTTAGCTGTTTACCCACCCCCCTTGTAAACAGTTGCTCTATTGTCTTGAAGGAAACCGGTTCTGTCGCACCTTCCAAGCTGTTGATTACTTCCTCCTGCGCTACTTGGCCCGTGGACTGACTGAATAAGACAGCTGTTTTGACTACATCTTATGTTTGCTTAGAACCTTTTTGATTGGCATGTTTCTACAAGACTATTACACATTAGTTTGATTTGTACCAGTTATGATCTATTGTTCATTAAAAACTACCACATTGCTTACTGCGGCCTGCGGGATCAGGATGATCATGTGAATGATGTGATTTGCTACATTATTTAACCTGAGCCTATGCGTGATTGGTTACTGCCTGTACCTGGAATGTTAAACGCTGCCACCGATTGACACCTTCGTCGTTGACACCTCGGCCAGCCGGCTACAGCACAAGACACACACAATAGCCAGCAGCCTGCGCACATATTATATACATTTCAAGATTCCGAGCATAATATTCTGGGTAGGCATAGCCCCCCCCTAGCCTATATATACCCGCCGCCTACGGGTATACACATAACCTGGATAGTTATTTGTACTTCAGAAGCGGATTCACAGTGTACATTTCTATATATCGCAATATTATTGACAGTTCACCTGTAATAGTTACATATAATTATGGCAGTTCACTCATAATAGTTGCATATGATTATGACAGTTCACTTATAATAGTTGCAATTACCTCACAACAAAACTCTCTTACAACGTCACAGAGAGAGTATTCACTCTGGATATAAACAGGATATCTGTCACCCACTAAGGGTTAACGCATTACTTCAGTCTTCTACAACTGACATGGGTTTGATACACTTAACTATCACTTTAACACAATACCTCAGTTGGTTACAACTGAAAAGGGTTTGATACAATTACCACTCCTGTAGACTGCATACGAGATGAGCTGAGTCACTCTGATGGCAGGGAAACATTCTATTTCTAATGTTCTAAATAATGCGTGTAACTGCTTGATCACTGAGCTTGTGCGTATGTTCCAATCTGTTTGTGTGTGTGTGTGTTCCAGTCTGTTTGTGTGTGCATGTATTCCACTCTGTTTGTGTGTGGGATAGTATGTGTGTGCGTGTTAGCTGTTAATGTCACCAGACCCCCATGGGAAGTATCCAGATCTAGGGTTAAAGTGTGCAAACGCACGGATACACTTCCCAAAGGGCTCAGCTGACCTACCACACAGGAATTTCCCCAAGACCACAAACAGACACGGGAGAATGTTTAGGAAACAATAAAAAATACTTTATTACAGGAAATATATATATATAGCATACAAGTTCATAAACCTAGATAAATAACTACTAACTAACCTAATCTAAAAGACCAGTGCCTGTAGGCCTAGGGTGAATAAAAGAGGAAGCGCTTCTCTGCACTGTACAGATTCAGATTCAGATTACTTTATTCGCCATTTCATACAGGTACAAAATGGAATGTGTTTTGGCATTACAGTGCATACTTTTTCACAATTAAGAACAATACAACAGTAAATAAATAATTTTAAGTAAAGTGCAAGACAGGACAGAACAGTGAGACAACAATAAGACTGTGAAAGTGCGGTGGTTGGGGACATGGATACAGTGCAACACAAAGTTCAAGTCCAGAAGTCCAGCCCTAGCAGCTCGCCATAGAGGGGGGGGGGGGAGCAGGGGGGCACCTGACTCGTTTACCAGGCGAGCTGCTGAGGGGAAGAAACTCAGTCTGTGGCGGGACTTTAGTGTCTTGGGCAGCCGTAGCCGCCTGCCATGGGGGAGCATGTTGAAGAGGTTGTGACCCGGGTGGGCGGGGTCTGCCATGATCTTCCTCGCCCTCCTCAAGGCCCTGGTGGAATGTAGGGACTCGAGGGAGGGAAGGGGGCAGCCGATCACCCTCTCCGCCGAGCGAATCACCCGCTGCAGCTTGGTCTTGTCTCTGACCGTGGCTGCAGGGAACCAGGTGATGATGGAGAGGGTGAGGATGGACTGGATGATGGCGGTGTAAAACTGGACCATCATGGTCCTCGGCAGCCTGAACTTCCTCAGCTGACGTAGGAAGTACATCCTCTTCCGGGCCTTTTTATTGAGAGCGATGGTGTTCGGCTCCCATTGTAGGTCCCGGGAGAGTGTCATGCCGAGGAAGCGGCAGGACTCCACAGAGGCCACCGGGGTGCCTCCCAGAATGATCGGGGTGGGGGGGGCTGCCTTCCGCCTGAAGTCCACTACCATCTCCACTGTTTTCTGGGCGTTGAGGTCCAGGTTGTTGCAGCTGCACCAGCTCAGCAGCCTCTCGATCTCCCTCCTGTAGGCGGACTCGTCCCCCCCTGGATATGAGACCCACCAGGGTGGTGTCGTCCGCAAACTTCAGGAGTTTGACCGAGGGGTGCAGAGAGACGCAGCTGTTGGTGTACAGGGAGAATAGTAGTGGGGTAGAACACAGCCCTGTGGGGAGCCAGTGCTGATGGACTTGGGATCGGAGATGTTGATTCCCAACTTCACCCGCTGTGACCCGTTAGTCAGGAAGTCTGTGATCCACCTGCAGGTAGAGTCCGGCACCTGCAGCAGGGTCATCTGGTGCTCCAGGATGTGCGGGAGTATGGTGTTGAAGGCCGAGCTGAAGTCCACCAACAGTAGGCCAACCCCAAGCTGCTACTCCCACCCCCACTATCTGTTCTGCCCCTGAAGCACTGCACACGTGGGAAATGGTGCCGATACTGCACCCAGGTCTGGAAATGGTCACGAACTAATCCAGAATCACACTGCACACTACACTACAAACATAGCCTGAGAATATAAATACCACACATCTGGTCTCAAGGAGTCACAGCACATAATCAAGTACTATTAAGAACAATACACACTGACACACAGCAAAGATAAGGGGGCATGTCTAGGGTAGTGGGTATGGGGTGCTACGAGGTTTAGGTCTGGGGCCAGAATGTTCCTCCCACATCCTAGCCTAGGTTGGGGCAGTGAAAAGCGCTGGTCATAGTTGGTAGACAATACGACAAAAAGGATATAACACGGCCCGGAGGCGCGTGGGCGGGGAGGGTCTCTCCCCCCCTCCCTCTCTCTCCCATGGCCCCGGGCTGAAAAGCGTTCCTTCCGGGCACCGCCCCTCCACGCCAGCCAGCCAATCCATCTCCTGCTCCCTCCAGCGGCACACCCCGGCTGCGTAAGAAAGAGGGACCACATGTGTAGACTGTACGACTGCAAATAGGTTATCCCTCCCTGGTGGCCCCCCACTCGCCTGCTGTCACTGGCCTCTGCACATATTACCATCCCCACACGACGGCTCCCCATGCTCCCACCGGGACTCCATGGACCTCATCTAAGAGGGAAGAAGGGACAGCATGGTGCAGTACTGCGATAGGAGAGTCCAATACACAACACAGTCGGAATTACACTTGCCTGTTAAAACGGCCAGGTAAGCATCTAGGTCCTCATCAGGACCATCACTGGGCGTGTCCTCCTCTCAGGGTCCCGTAGGTACATCAACACACATACATACAGACACACACATACCCCCACCCGCGACATTAACACTAGCACAGCCGACAAGGGGTCAAATGAGGGGTCATTTTCAATAAATGTATCCTCGTCACTCGGTTGAGCTCCAGCTCTGTCACTCAATGACTTTTCCTAAAAGTACCCGTTTTATCTGGCACGGTTGTTGAAATTTCAAAATGACTTCAGGAAAATGTAATTAGAACATTATTCCACATATGGGCCCTTGGAACAGATGAAAGTCACAGCACTTTGCGAGCATCTAGCGCAGGGGTGGCCAACCCGTGGCTCGCGAGTTGCATGTGGCTCTTTGCCCATCAATGTGTGGCTCTTCCATCAAAAAAAAATTAAATAAAGAATTATAATATATATTTTTATGTCACTCAAACCTACATTTCATTGTGGCAAACCTCATATTTTTATATTCAGAGGTAATTATATAGTTTATTTTTCTCATATTTCTCATATAAGCTGTAGGGTCATCTGACCCGTTCCTGACGGGAATTAGTAGCATTTTCTCCATGGCTGTGCTAGTGTTAATGGACACCAGCCGGTCTCCCTCAGATCCTGGTTCTGCCTGGACAGCGGCACCTTGTCTTCTTCAATCCAGAACGAATGCACAATTCAGTCTAGGCACCACGTCTTCTTCAATTCAGTCTTTGTTGAGGTTGTCTTTCGTCTTCTGTACTCGATACGATAGGAACATCAACGAACACGACCGCAATAACGCACTCACTGGTATTTACTGTTCAAGACGCTTCACGTACTGACCGCAGGTCTCGGCGGTAGCTACTGACTTTTAGCTTATTAAAAGTCCATCAAAACTCTCATAGAATATACATCTGCTTCTTTCTTCAACAATGTCATTCACTTTCTTGAAACTCACAGCACTGACGAAGCCTCTTTCGCTCTCAGTCGAATGTTATTATGATATTCTCTCAGACACGAGGGTACTTGTCGCATAAAACTCACGTTACAATAACAATGCGACCACACACTGTTATTAAACTGTCCGTTCTAATGTCTGTTACTTCTTTTTAGAAGTTGTGTTGGCTTAACGTCAACTTCTAGTAGTTTTGTGAAGAGACTATTTTCCGCGCCTCTCTCATGGACAGTCTTTTCCAACTTGCCTGGACACGCCCGTCACTGTGGGACTCCACTCAGGTACTCCATCCTGATAGGCTGGTTCTGAAAACTCCCGCCCGCTCGTGATAGGAGTGTACTTGTTCATAAGGAGTGTACCTGTTCATAATGATTCCACTATGTGTAGAAATACAATGGTAGGATAACCATCTATTTGCATCCCCTACATATGATATGGTCATAATAAATATATGGAGTTCTAGAATTTCAATATAGATTTCTGAAAGATACTTTTCCAAAGAAATATACACCTTAAAGGGTTAAGTTTGTATCAGAAGCAACTTCCTGCAGTCAGGTTTTCATGCTATGCCCTGGCCTGTATGCAGAGATAAACAGAGATGAATGCATCCATGTGTTATCACTACATCTGTGAACCGCTGGTAGGTAATTATGCATTCAAACCTCCAACAGATTTCCACACAGTGCTGACACCCTTCATTGCACATGCTACATATCACCATAATTAACAACATACTTGTTGTGTAGAATAGATCAGTCATATAAGGTATAGAAGGAGTTTGTTGGTATCTGACGAAGCTATGTTAGCTGCTTGTGACATTTGTTCATCCAGACATCCTGACAAATTAAAGGGATATTTCATTTTATTAGAACTTTCCAACAGTCCTACAGTACCTCTATCTAAAGTCATCTACAAACTGCTGTCCCTGCCATCCACTATCAACACCACCATTCCTCACAGTTTTCAGGCTTCTAAATATTATACTTTTGGAATATAAACAAATTACTCTTTTTGTTTGTAGATAGTACTATCTTTGACAAATAAAATCAGATCCAGGCAATTTGTTGTAGGTGTCAGTGTGCTGTGTATCTTTGCCTTGCCTGGAATGTCCAGGGAGTGAGCATGCGAGGGAACATTTATGCGTGGGAGCACGCGCCCAGGAGCGCGCGTGCACGTGGCATCATTAAAACAGTGCAACCAGGTATGAAATCACCAACGCACCACTGGTTACCATGGTTACATGCTGCCTTGCTGAAAGAAAGATTCTAAACATTCTGTGAAAAGTTGACAGTTGGTCAAACTATACCTCAAGTGAGAAATAGTTCCTATACTGATCTTTTGAAAATGACAATATTAGCTCCAAGAAACAAGTAGGCTACCCTTGACTCAGAGAATAATATTGCTGTATTGTTTGTTTATACTTCAGAAGTATTATATTTATAGGTGGTCCTCCACTTAAATGGACGTAAATGAGGAGTGAGGAATGGTGGTGTTGACAGCGGACAACAGGGACAGCAGTGCCAGTGGTCAATAGCTTACTTGTAGATTACTTTAGATAGAAGACTAGGTTTATGACAAATTCCACTAAAGTGATATTTAAGATGGTCACAGCCAAAGTTTTAAGAAGGTTATCCATGTTTTCTCATCTCATCCAAATTTTAGACTACTGTAACCCTCTCTACTCTTTAAGTCAGAAGTCCCTCACCCATCTGCTGCTATAGTTCCCTGTATATATCTATACCTTATTTTTTAGCAGCGAGACATTCTAAGAGAGAGGACCATATTATCCATATTTTATCTTCAATGGTTGTTAGTTACTTTCAGAACTGATTTCAAGATTCCACTGATAACCTTATAGGTTCCACTCAACAGTGTGGCCTCCAGCTGTATCACTAACATTGTAATCCCTTACGAGCCAGAGCATAATGCAATCAGGTGGGGCCCTTCTGACTCTTTTAACCTCTTACCACGCAACGACCCGCCGGCGGGACATTTTTAGGACGATTTGTCCACCGGCACTTTGGCGACCCCTATTGGCTCGGGTGTGCATATTTTGTAATACAATATAGGTCGAATTGAAGGCTTATTTGTTGCCTGTCGATAGCGACAAAATCCGTTCAGCAGTTCTCGAGTTACATGCCGGTATTTGAGGCTTGTGCAAAGTACACAGTATTGCGCAAAATACCACTCCCGACTCTTGGGGCTCCAGTTCCGTCAATCTAGATCCGATCTCGAAAATGATTGTGGAGGGTTGTAGCAATGAGTGTGGCTTTCCAATGATACTCCATCTGGGGATGTATGATCTAGGATCTAGGTGAAAAACTAACGAGCAAAGACAGGAAGAGAATGAATTGAAGTCTATGAGAAAACTGAGTTTTTCATTGTACACAGTTTACCAAAATTCTGAATGGATCTTTATGAAATTTGGAGATGTACTACATAAGGCTTCAGTCTATGGGTCCGTCTGGATTTGTAAGCCATTCCACCTTCTGGGGAAATACTACCTTTGGACTACTAACTACTACAGAAAAACAAGTTTTTCTACAACTCAAGTTCAGAACTATGTTACTCTATTACGTTAGCACTAAAATTTCATTTCATTTCTGGAATCAGAAACTTCAGAATGTCATCTTTCAAAAGAGACCAGGCTCATGCATGTGCTATAAGTATAAAGTATGTTGTTTTGGTTTGCAAAAAGTATGCAGTCCTCAAATTATTTTACTAAAAAGGCCACTTTTGGGGGCGCAGGTTAAGAGGTACAGTAAGTCCTGGCTAATGACTAAAGGTGATCAGACTTTCGCTGTAAGGACCCCAACGTTTTGGTAAGCCCTGCCTGAGAATCTGAGGTTAGCATATTTTTTTTTTTTTTTTAAATCACTCCACAAAGCTTACTCTTATACAAATGCCTTGTCCCCCTTCTAATTTATGTGTACTTTACTGTTCTGAATTTTGTAACTTTGTTTAGAAAAGTACTGTGGTGGAATTCTCTGTTCAAA
This sequence comes from Notolepis coatsorum, assembly GCF_963971535.1. Taxonomy (NCBI): domain Eukaryota; kingdom Metazoa; phylum Chordata; class Actinopteri; order Aulopiformes; family Paralepididae; genus Notolepis; species Notolepis coatsorum. The sequence goes on from NC_140184.1 coordinate 32,698,403, forward strand.
ACTGTCCAAATATTATGGAAATCTGCTATGTTAAAGTGTTGGGCAGATTCACCATTAGGATAATCTCTGGTCAGGGCCGATACTGGGGGGGTCTGTCTTTCTGGGGAACCACAGGTGGGCAAACAGGAAACCTTTTAGATTTAAATACAGGCTTAAAATGACCAAACTTCCCCCTTGCCGGTAAACATTCGAACAAAAGGCTTTTTGGAGCCCCCAGCCAAATGGTTGGAAGTAGCTGGGGGAGGATGAGGCAAGCGTCCGAGATTCTATTTCAACCATTGATAAAATCGCCCTTGAATAAATGTACATACAGTTGTCACAATACAGTGGGGGCAATAGGCCGTTTGGTTATTTAGGACATCTAGCAAAAGCTCATTCTCTAAACAGACTTCCCGGCCTGGTGCCAACACCCAGCTTTTGTCTAGATTCAAAAACCGGTTTTCCCAACATTGAGGTGACTAGCCAGCCCTATAATGGGGGGGAAAACTCCTCTGGTTCACAAAGAACATGGAGGAAAATACATTTGGACAAAAACAGAGTTAAAGTAATATTAGACATTTATACTGTACCAGACAATAACAGAACGCAGAGTAGGTTTGTTCTGATCCATCAGAACAGAATATAGACCCTTTGTGACTTCAAAGTGGTGCCGTTACCCCTGAACGTGAAGCGTCCTTGATTTTGATTTTTTTTACGGCCACACTGGACATCAGGATCGATCAGCTGCCGGAGAAATTCGACACATCAGAACCTGAAAATAGGTGAGTGGACACAAGTCGTGATGGCAAAACACGACGGACGCTCTGTTCGAACTGGGGTTGACAGAAGTGATTACCTCAATTATGTCTCTCGGGGAGGGTTATAAATGAGGCGTTGGGGTGCGTAACACTGTTATCATATTGATTAGTTTAATCGGCCAGCGGGGGTGTTTTTAGTACGCTTCTCGCAAATTGAAGTGTCGGGCTGCATTAAGATGAAATGACCATTGAATCGTGGTCTCGGTAGTCTGGTGTCAAGAAGGCCCGATGGAGTGTATCCCGTTTAATGGACAGACCTAAGTCGTTTTTCCCGGGAACGTGCACAGATGAGGTGTGGTAATTTTTTCGTGTCTGAACAAATGGGTGGGTTGTGGGTCTACGCTTGCGGGATGAAGCAGATCTCAGCTTGGCGCCGTCTCTCAAACGGCGACAAGCGGGGATCTGAACCATCGGCGGGACATGGTGTCGTTAATACTCTAAATCCAACATTGTTCAGGTCACGTAATTAGAAGATGTGAGTATGGAGGGCGTCGATGTGATAATGGGAGTTACGGGTCGCGAGATGATTAACGTGGAAGTAATATGTAAAGGGTGGCCTCTCCGGAGCTATCACGGAGGCTTTTGAAAATATTGTACCGAGGCAGCCACTCACCGTTTCAAATCAACGGGAGGTGAGCTCTCTGGACAATATCAGCCGAACTAAATGGAGATCGATCCGTGTTGGGGGTCGGTCAAATGGATTAGGGAGAGGCTGGCTAGGTTTGTCTACAAATGGAGATTTGTGGATTACAGAAAACGATAGTCGGCGGAAATCCGTTTTAGAACATGTAGACTCTGGGCCATATTTCGGTACATGTTTTGTCGCGGCATCGGTGAATAAAAAGTACTTGATAACGATTCGTTTCAATGTGCTGTTTGTGATCTAAACATTCAGTACAACGGAGCTAGTGTTGCTAAGTGGTCGCCGGTTGTGACGTCATAGGGGTGAGTGGAGCGGTGGACGTGCTGGCTACCTGCGCTGAGCTAAGGCTAACGAAGCTAATATGCTAAGATACCTGTGCTAACGACATAGCATGACGAGACTCTCGGGATATCTCGCGATGAAGCGGCCATCTTGAGTAGGGGCGCCGGACGTCCATTTTTGAGGGAAAGGTGGTGTTTGTTTAGGAATGCAGTAGGGGGCAGCGGAGGCCAGGTTAAGTTTCCATTCAAAGCTGCTTTTGTTTTCGTGTGGTTCTACACACAGGAGGTTTTTCTTTTAGAGATTAGTTTGATAGTAGAGTTAGATGGTTATGCTGTAATAGTTTGGTGAAATAGTTTAATCTAGTGGTGGAATGTGGGGCCCAGGTTTCCCCCCCTCCCTCTCTCTCTCTCTATGGGGCGGTTCAATGCTGAGGACCGCGGAGTCGTGGCTCACGGGACACGGGCGTGCGCACTAGGTTGTTAGTGTAAGGTGTGTGAGAGCTGAGGTCGGTGGGGTTGGTGTGTGGGTTATGGTCCGCTAGGGGGCGGGAGAGCCATGTCAGGGGCTCCCGTCCTGGTTTAGGATGTCATTCTTTAACTCTTTCAGTGCCACGCCTGGTTTTCCGTTTTACCGCTTGAATGCCACCATCGGCGCCAATGTTAACGTTAATATTGCCTAATCTATGTTTTAAATTATGGCTATGTGTCTAATCTGCCCATCGCATTATCAAAGACTATTTTCCAGTCAGTGCTGTGAAGACAGATTGTTTTTTTATCGCGTCGTTTCCATTTCAGAGCAGTTAGAAAAGCCCCCGTTTTGATATAAAAAACAGCTCATTCTGGAGCATTCTATGAAAATCGTCTTTTAGTGGAATATTCCACAACGTTGATATTCGTCGGCCTTTTTATGAATCGTTTTCAAATAAACGCTAGATGATCAATATTATACGTGCACGCAAGCACATTACGGCCGCGCACTGATAATCGCTCCGTTGATTACCTCACAGAGTTTTACAGTGAAACCGAAAGAAGACATTTCACAAAACAGCTTATAACTTCATCAAACTTACTCCGATTATCCTACCACTGATAACATAGAGTCCTTACCTGACATCAGATGGTATCCAACTGGTATATTCCAATTCCTGATCACCATTCGAAAAAATCGATACGTGTATGGATCCAACGCGACACAGTAGATCTCTATGATCCGCGGGGATCTGAGGCTCCAGAATTAACTCTGGTAACCCCGGCTGGATCAGTGAACTGGAAAATGTGGAGTACCGGATTTTTTTCCCCATTCATTTTCATTGAGTCCATTCCAAAATCACTTATGTCATCTGGGAGACGACAGGGGGCGCTTTTTTCCACAGTGATCGTCGGCGCCCCTCGGCTATACTCGGGTAGGCTCGGGTGATGCAATAATTTTTCAGATCGCAAAAAAAAAAAAAAAAAAAAAAATCCGAGAAATCTCGTGAGTGGCTAGCAACCACCTATAAAAAAACACGAGAAATCTCGTGAGTGGCACTGAAATAGTTAAGAGTGGGATCATTTGACGAGAGGGTTGGCCGTTTATGCTGCATAAGCTATATTGTATTTAGTGTAGTTTCGGCCAATGAGGTGATATATGGACATAAAATCTCTCTTTAAGTCCTCTCTCTCTCCCTCTCTCTCTCTCTCCCTCCCTCCCCTCCTCCCCCTCTCCCTCTCTCTCCCCTCCTCCCCCTCTCTCTCTCTCTCTCCCTCCCTCTCTCTCTCTCTCTCTCCCTCCCTCTCTCTCACTCTCTCCCTCCCTCTCTCTCTCTCTCTCCCACCCTCCCTCCCCCTCTCTCCCTCTCTCTCTCTCCCTCCCTCTCTCTCTCTCTCCCGCCCTCCCTCCCCCTCTCTCCCTCCCTCTCTTTCCCTCCCTCTCTCTCTCTCTCCCGCCCTCCCTCCCCCTCTCTCCCTCCCTCTCTTTCCCTCCCTCTCTCTCTCTCTCTCTCCCTCCCTCCCTCTCTCTCCCTCTCTCCCTCTCTCTCTCTTCTCTCTTTCTCTCTCCCTCTTCCCCTCTCCCGTTCTTCCATTCCCTCTCCCCCCCTCACCGCCTCCCCTCTCTCTCTTTCTCTCTCTCCCCACCTCTCTCTCTCTTTCTCTCTCTCTCTCTTTCTTTACCTTGTCATGTTGGGATCTAGGGTGGCTTACTATTGGTGGTTCGGTTATATATAATGTTGTTTTTATTTTTGATGTTGTTGAATGGTATTTTAAGCTTGACTATATGAGTGTATATTTACTGGAGCTTGTGAGACAGAGCTTTTGAGGAAACCACCTTTAGGGGTTCTCTTAGGTAAATCGGCCGAAATACCACTCTGAACTTGCTCGTGGGGACTCAGTTTCTTCTGCACCTCACGCCTGCACAGGACCGGAGGGCGACCCAGATGTTGGTTTAGGGGATGGGGCAGGCATTAGTAGGTTGGGAGCATTGCGTTTGAAGCGTAGGGCGTTGTGATAGGAGGAGTGGAGGTGTAGTTTAAGTACAGTTGGGGTGACACAGGTGGGCATTAGGGGAATGCGATGTGGTTGTGGTGCGCTCACTCTTGTCCCCCTTTTCTCCTTCTCACGCTCCCTCGTTATTGAGTTGGTTAGGTGGGCCTGGTGACTCATGCGGGTTAGGTGTGCAGCTGGGTTAGACTGGGTTAAGTGTGCGAGTTTACAATGGTACAGGCTCTCTACACTCTCTCTTTCTCTCCTGTTTGGACTTGTTTAATTGTTTATTGTTATTTTCTGTGGGTTTCTGGAGCAGGTTATTGTTATTTTCTGCAGGGGTTCTAGTGCTGGTTGTTGTTATTTTCGGCAGGGGTTCTAGTGCTGGTTGTTGTTATTTTCGGCAGGGGTTCTGGTGCTGGTTGTTGTTATTTACTGTAGGGTTCTAGTGCTGGTTATTGTTGCTTCCGGGCCCTTGATTTGACGGAGAAGTGGGGCGCTGCTGACCCGGGGCAACGCGGGTTCAGGTTGACGAGGCTGCCCTAGGTGGCGGCCGGTCGTGTTGAATCAGTGGGGCTACGCTTTGGTTGGCATGGCGCTCGTGCTTCTTCCTTTGCGTTTGGACGAACTCTGGCTGGGGTGATGGAGACTCCGTGTCAGGGTCTTGTGTGTTGCATTCATGATGGTGGGCCGTAAGTCGGAGCGTGCGTTGAGGTTAGGTTTGGGACTCTCTACGCAGATGGACCTGCGTATGAGGGGTCGCTCTGCTCGGCTGCACCTGCGATGGCGATGTTGGTAGAAGAACAAGGCGTATGATGGAGGGGACGTGCCAGGGTTTGTTATGCATTGGGGGTTCAGTGGTAGGATTCCTGCCGGCCACGGTTGTGTTTAGATTTCGGCGAAGAAGGTGTAATTTTTCTTTTCATTTCGACGGGGGTACCAGCTCCCAACTCCCCTACTGAGGACCGCGGGCGTCGTGGCGGGCGGTGGTAGACAGCTGCGTCGAAGCTTGCTGTCTAACTGCGCGCATTAATGTGGGTGCGTCATGTGTGCGCGGCATCGTACCTTGCTGCCACACTGCGCGCATTAAGTCGTATTATGTGTGGATTTTGAATATCCTTGTGTGGGGAGCCCGGGGTTTCGCTTTCCAGGTTGCAAACTGGGAGGGATGCCTTGGGCTGCGAGTCGGCGGACCAGTGGGATATCATTGGTCTGCAGGGATTTCAAAATGGGGGTGGTGTCTGCACCTGTAGTTTAATAAACAGGTTGTGGGACGCTGTTCCAAGCCACAGGGATTCTGTGATGTAAATCACTGAACATTTATTTAATTCCTCGTGAGTTGAAAGCGTGGTGTTTAGCACCTAAGGTTAAGGTGTTAAAACGGGGGGAGTGTGTATTAATTATGAATACATTATGTGAATACTGTGATGTAAAAAGAAATGATGAGAGAAATACATTTTAGACTTTCTCAGATAAAGTAATAAATACAGCTACACATAGGGTAAAAAGCGATGGATGAGGAATACAATTTGGACTTTCTCAGATAAAGTAATAAATACAGCTACACATAGAAGGAAATGTTTAATTACATATGCACATAGTCATTTGAAGAGCAATAAGATTTAGAATATTTTATCACAAAGGAATTACAAATTCATTAAGTAGAAGAAGCGATTTTAAGCAACTAAATTACCATATCCAGCACAAGTGTTTAGAAATGATAGGCTGTGAATAACAAATTTCTGATTGATCAACAGACGGAAGAGGCTGATGCGAAATAGTGTTCCCCAGAGTCATGTGATGGGATTGGAAGATCCAGTTTTCCGAGGAAGACAACAGACAGAACACAACTAAGGCAGTGTCGTTAAAATTCAAAAGAAAATTGCACTAACGCTCTCTAAAGTGATATTAGTATAGAAGCGGCCCGACATTCCATGCTTAAAGATAATGATGGATTGTGAAAGGGAAATGCCACTGATAATTAAGTGTGTGTTTTTTTTCTTTCTTTCTTCACAGCTGCTCGAGGGCGGATAGAGGCAGGGCTGATGATTCCAAACTCCAACGAGGGATCAAATTGACTTTTGAAGTATGGGTGTAGTATCACTAAGCGTTTTGTCAATTCCGGTCTGCACCAAATAACTCTGCCAGTATGAGTGATTTTTAACTCAAGATTGTAAAAATAGGTTGAAGTGCAGAGAAACTTGCTTTCCAAACGGTAAAATTTGAGAGTATGAGAGCGAGGGTGAATGATTAATATAGAGCAGAGTCACCAAATTTGATAGGAGCAATTAGAAGAAAAAATAGTCTATTTCATTAACCCATAGTATAATAAATAGAAGCAATATAAAAATGGCCACAGTAGTCAGGCCAATGGGGGGGAAATGTCGATAACTTCTGCAGACATTTCATTGACCGAATTGAGCAGTGACGTTAACCTGATTGATTTGAATATGACTGATTTCCCTCATGAGACGAGCGTGACGGAGGGACTGGAAATCATGTCTTTAACTCCAACACAGGGGGTCTTTGGGGAGAGAGAACCAGAGACAACTGTATTACCCGAGCCGATCCACGCTGGAGTGTCCATTGCAGGTCACTGCAATTTACAGACCACCAGTGTCCCTTGCCCAGGTTCCCCCCACCCCCAACATCAGTACCAAACTGAGAGGCGTGGCCAGGGGACGAGGAGCCAGTCAGCAAGGGCCAGGGTGGAATATCGACCCCGAGGAGGAGAGTATCGTCCTCAACCCAGAGGAGGAGGTCCGCGATGGAATAACAGACGCAGAGGCGGACACGGGCAAAACCAAGGTCGGTATCAAGAACAGTGCCCACAGCCCGCAAGCTCCCCCTGTCCAGGCCCCCCTCAGCACCAGAGTCAAGATGAGAGGCGGGGCCCGGAGATGGGAAGTCAGACCGCCAGCGCTGGGATGGGGGAAGAGGCGTCGACCTATAGACAACAGAGAGCGTTTATAGCAGCGTTCGAACGACATGAGGCAGTTCATCGAGACCTGATGAAGACACAGCTGGAGATTGGTCAAGCCGCACACGAGACGCAGAGACTGGAGCAAGAACTGGCGAGAAAGAATGTACTGCTAGATGGTACAGTGATTGAGGTCATGCTTCGGGCGTCGGAATTAGGCCGCCGTGATCAAGCAATGCCCTGTGCCCCGTTGCCCGGACAGGGAGCGGGGCCTCGACAGGGTGCTGAGAGCCTCAGGCGGGGCGAATTTCCAGACCCCTCCCAACAGCAGGCTCAAAGGACGGTGGCTGAACAAAATAGGTACGTGGTTTTCTCCCCAGATCAGGCTCAAGGGGGGTGAAACCAGGAATGGACTGTCAGAGGTGATAGCCATGGAGATAATGGCAGAGAGCAAGGACAGACTCTGGGCCCGATGAACCCAGGGCCATCCGATTACAGGCGGGGGGCCCACAGGGTCCCACAACCGAGGGAACAAAGACAGGTTTGCTGGGTCTGTGGACTGATAGGTCATTTTCAAAGGTCATGTCTGCAGAGGCCGCCGGCAGAATAAAGAATATAGAAAGCGAATAAAAATAGAATGAATTGAATAAAAAATATATACAACTGATTAGAATAAAAATAGAATAAAAAATATATAGAGGGGTTAGGTGATTAGGTTATGAGTGGAAGTTACTAAAATGGATGTGTGATTAACGTGGAGGGATGAAGTAACTGACGGATGCATGAACTAATCGGACTAATAAGAACATCAAATAATATTAGACAGGAAATATTAGACAGTGAAATGATGTGACACTGCGTCTGCTAGGGGTCAGTACTAATTATCCATGCTTGATCAATAATCAGTTTGGTCAAAGTGTGGACTGCATGATTATGAAATTAAGAAGACCTATAGTCTTTCCTAGGGTTTATGATATTGATAGAAGCGCATTAACAATCATGATTATAGGATTTAGAAGTATATTTCTTTTTATTCTTCTTTCCTAGTGGTTTACAAGCAATTCCTGCCTTAGGCCGGAAGCTTTCATTTTGTTTATTCTTTTTATTTTTTCATTTAGTTTCTTAGTATATACGGGGGTGGTTACGCCCCTAGATGATGGGTTAATTTTGTTTCTAGGAGTGAGTGGAAAAAGCAATGCTCACAAATTTTGTTTATTGTTTTCAATTATTGTTTTGGGCGGTTTTTTTCTTTGTTTTGTTTTTTTTCTTTATTTTTTTCTTAGGAACGGAGGATGGTGACGACACAGCGGGATTGGTAATATATGGCTATACAGTTGACTGAGAACAATGTGAATGGACTAGAGCTGGTTCAGGGTTTTGTTCTCCGCCCATTAAGAATCCAGGTCTAGGATCTGGGGGTTTTTGTCGCGAGTGGAGGGGTGTTGGAAAACATGATTCTCTGTACATTGATAAGCTCAGTAGGTTTTGGTCGCCATTGGCCAAATAGCCTTTGTGTAGGATGTGGACATGTGCAATTGATGATTGGCTTGTGGGGGACTCTGACGGCTTGTTAGAGGCTGGCAGAGTGTGTGAAAGATGTGTGTTTAAAGTGGACTGTGATTTGTTGCCGTGCGTGTAGGGCTACTGGGGGAGAGGTCTCGTCAGTACTGGCTGTCCGGGCCCCGAGGCAGCTGTCCAGGAACAGAGGTATGATGTTTAGAATGTTATTCCACATCAAAGGGTGGTGGGGTTATACTGTTTTGACAGCATAATCAGCATAATATAATGAGAGCCATGTGAATTTTTCTGAATTTTGAATATTAACGATCTAGAAGCCATGAAATATATAGATAAATGATTTGGAAAAGAAAAGAAAGTTGTCAAACTCAGACCAGTAAAGAGTGTCTGAGGGAGGAAAATATGGATTCTCAATCAATTGTTGTGATAGAAGTAACCTGCGTTGTCCACCGAAGCGATATATACTCACTGCAGGATACGAATGGGAGATTGGGGAGTCAGCAGTCATCAGAGTGTGGTACGAGGAAGACCAAGGACTCCATCGGTACTGTTGATCCAGGACAATGGCTAGTGTCTACCCAGCGGTTCCATGGGGAACCACAACACTGCGGGTACCAAGAGAGCCAGGAGAAGCCTAACTCTCAAGCGTTGAGAGTTCCGGCCAACGCAGTGACTGAGTCTTGAGGCTTCGGAGGGGAACGAGAGTGGCCAAACGACAGGCAATCTACGAGGAGACAGGCTGCAAGGCCTCATCAACTGCTTCGGCTGTCAACAGACAGGCTGCAAGGCCTTAGCAACTGACCGGGTGTCATCGAGCGACGGGGGTTGAGCCAGCGACGACTGTAGGAGACAACACAACCTCCTCAACAGCCGTGACAGCGCCAGAGGGGAGGTCTCATCACCCCACCTGAGATCGACGCAACTGACACCCGAGGGAAGAGCTCCTGGTTCAACTGAACAGGCCATACAGCAGGGGGTCATGCCCCTATTCGAGTGACAGCATGAGGCACGAGGCCTCGACAGAAGAAGGGGAGGGATCGGAAGTCAACAAGGTGGCTTTCTGATTCTACCTCCCTGTTTTGAAGCCAAGAGTTGGTGGTAGCATTAAGAGGGAGATCAGCAGTCTTGATCTGCACCGTCTCTGAGAAATGAGGAGGGGGTGGCCAGGTCAAGCCAGAAAACATTGACCCCCCTTCTCCCTGCTCCAAGTCAGAATTTGACACCCCCAAGGGAAACCAGTGGAAATTGATCCTGGTACGAAATATAGTGTCAAAGACTGCACACAGTGAATGAAAAGGGACTAAAAATAAAGATGTTTGAGTGGTTATAAGTATATATAAGAAAGAGATGTAGAAAAAGAATGTTTTTTTGTTTTTTATGTGATTTTGCTAAGGTTAAACGGTTATGGTATCTGTACGGTGTACGAACAGTTTGATTGAGACAATATTAACAGATATGTGGGGATATATAATCCCCAACGGGGGACTGTGGTGGAATTCTCTGTTCAAAACTGTCCAAATATTATGGAAATCTGCTATGTTAAAGTGTTGGGCAGATTCACCATTAGGATCATCTCTGGTCAGGGCCGATACTGGGGGGGGGGTCTGTCTTTCTGGGGAACCACAGGTGGGCAAACAGGAAACCTTTTAGATTTAAATACAGGCTTAAAATGACCAAACTTCCCCCTTGCCGGTAAACATTCGAACAAAAGGCTTTTTGGAGCCCCCAGCCAAATGGTTGGAAGTAGCTGGGGGAGGATGAGGCAAGCGTCCGAGATTCTATTTCAACCATTGATAAAATCTCCCTTGAATAGATTTACATACAGTTGTCACAATACAGTGGGGGCAATAGGCCGTTTGGTTAATTAGGACATCTAGCAAAAGCTCATTCTCTAAACAGACTTCCCGGCCTGGTGCCAACACCCAGCTTTTGTCTAGATTCAAAAACCGGTTTTCCCAACATTGAGGTGACTAGCCAGCCCTATAATGGGGGGGGGAAACTCCTCTGGTTCACAAAGAACATGGAGGAAAATACATTTGGACAAAAACAGAGTTAAAGTAATATTAGACATTTATACTGTACCAGACAATAACAGAATAATATAGATCTGTTTAAACCTGTCAGTTTAAGATTAAGTAGAAAGTTTATGGCCAGTTGGACACTGAATTAGATAACAAGGTGGGTTAGAATAAGGGCAAACTAACTTCAAAAATATGCAGTAACCAACTATAGGATCAGTAATAACTGTAAAACCTCTTGTAGCTGGTTAAAGAGGAAATATGTTTGTACTTCAGAATGAGATGAAACAATGTGGTCTCTAGGTTAAAGAGTCTTGGTAAATCATGGGGGCACATATTATTAATTAAAGCTAAATATAAACAGTTTGTAGCTATTTAATGTAAGCCAGAAAGACTGTTTTGAAGACTTAAATCCCCAGTATATTAAGACTATTTTTACCTAGTTTTAAAACATTCAAACGAGAACTGTTGGGCTTAAAGGGCCACCTCCTTTTCAAATGCTCTGTGAATGCTCGCGATTGGGTGGAAATCCTATGCGTGAGGTCACTTGGTGACGTCACGCCCAGGGTTTCTCGCTCATGGATAAAATGGGGAGGTAGAGGGACACACTGAAACGGAACCAACACAGGAACACACCTCCCACCTTTTCACACAGAGGACGGCGCGAGCAGAGGAGAACACGGAGAACAAGCTTTTGGAACGAGAACAGAACCTCTTTGTTTGTCACCAGACAAACAAAGACCATCCACAACTCAACAACTACCATTCTTTAATCTACTTTCTTAGTCTAGTGTTGACTACAGACGGCATAGGGTCTCGTATATCAATACTATAGCATTGTAATTGAACCAGAACCATTGTGATTACACTTTTAACTTTGAATTAAAACAGATGCTGGTACAATTTCTCCTCTTTTTCTCCTGCATAGCCGCCGTGAAACAAGGCCAGAGTTATGGTCTTTTGAAACTACAAGGGTTTTAACACTTTGGTTGCCATGGGTTAAATTCATGATATACCATAGGTTGCCGGCTCTATTTGTCTATGGAGAAGTACCCCTTCTTTGCATGGCTATAACTTTTTAAATTATATTGCTACATTGCCATTATTAGGGCCCATTCAAAGTCCTATATGTATTGTTCATTGTGTAACAACGTTAAACTTTTTCATTCACATATTCATAGTAAAGTATGGTCTAATGTATAAGTATGTTTTCATCTCTTTCTGCAGCTTTCTCCAGAACGTGATCTATAGCCCCAAATGCATTATATTGATGATGCAATACAGTTTTATGGCAATCAGCGCGATATAAAAAATTCCAACTAGACGTACTTCTAGAAGTTACTACACATCATCTGATGTTGACCGGATGGGCTAGGGGGCGTTTATAATTCCGTTATATTGCGTTATACCAATCATCTAATGTGGGTCAAATGTTGATAATAGCAGTCAGTTAGTATCGAAGACGGTAACGTTACATGCTAAAACTCACCCCAGTCTCCGCGCGCCGTTGGGCGATCATCGTAGAGTAGAAATTTTATCATTATGGGATGTAGATTTACCCGGTCCATCTCCAGCTTGTATAATGGTATATACGTCCAAATCATGTTGTTTATCGAGTTATTGGCAATCGATCGCTGTGTATTCTGACGAGCTAGAATGCCGGGACCTATAGCGAGTGCCCGGAAGTAATACGGCCGTCCAGCACAACCTCTATGCCACTTCCTGTTAAGCGATTGCGCCGATCGGCCACCAGATGGCGCTCCTGAACCGCCAGAGAGCTCAGTGGGTCCTCCTGGTGGATCTCAGGCCAGCGGAGGGGACATGTGAATCCGATCGCAGATTTTTGAAATATTGATATAAGGACGCTGTAAAGCGTCCTCCGGCAACTTGAGCATGGCCGGGAATGACGCTTTAACAAGGCTCCTGGCAGCCAAAGTGTTAAGGAGACACAATTCACAACGCAGAGTAGGCTGGTTCTGATCCATCAGCACAGAACATAGAACCTTTGTGACTTCAGTACTATTATTGAGGATTAGTTATGATTATTGTTTAACCTGTTATATTTTCAGAAAACCTGCCTAAAAGTACATGCCCAAGTAAATGGAAGATTGCTCCACTCAATTTGCATGTTCTTATCTAGGAAGATCTATAGACCTCAGGAAATATATTCCCAGTGTCAGGAATATTGTGTCTGTTACAATGCATGAGTAAATTGTGATGAAACAAAGGAAAATATAAATTAGAATTTTTCTTTGCATCTTTGACGGTGAATAAGAGCATGCTAACATTGAGTTAGGAGGAATGTCGCTCACTGAGCTCAGTCAGCACCTTCTTGAGATCAAGTGTACAAAGAATCTAAGCAAATTAATAAAGGGGAGATGATTTACAGCGGTTTTTTGTAGATACAGTACTGAATTTTGCCATACGGACAAATGCAATTTGAATTTAAATGCATTTGAATATATAATATAGAATATCACGGCTATAAATTACCTTATTATGGCCAAGTCATAACTATATGGATATGGCGAAATCTCCTCTTTCCAATGGCAGTGTTAAATCTGGATTTAGTCATTTCCTCGCGTGTAGTAATTTTTCCGATGCAATGCACAGATAATTCACATTATTCAGAGAAACTTTCATTTTCCAAAATGTTTTAAATCATTGGTAAACAAACATATTGCTGAAAATATACACTTTGACTGTCACATCCCACCTGACTGCTCACTTCCCTCCACCTATGCAAGGACTTCTTCCCCCACCTGCTGGACAATTCCCCACCTATACCCTTGGACTACCCTCACTTGATCATACCCTCCTCGTGCACTTGTGTATCTCTAAATTATCCATGTTCCTCAGTGCTCTCCCCATCTTGTTGTCTCTCCCATTTTGCTTGTTGCCATTTGTATTCCCTTGTCTAGTTTAGGTTTAGTCTTGTTAGTGTTTATGTCTCCAGTGTGTTAGTTAGTGTTTAGGTTTAGTCTTGTCTTCTATTTGTTATCAGTCTTGTCTTGTATTGGTCCTTTAGTCTGTCAGTCTGTTTCCACTCCCAGGTGTGCCTCATTGTAATCAGCCCTCATGTGTCCCGTGTGTCAATTACCTTGTGTATTTAAGTCTTGTCTGCCTGGTTCCTGTTGTGCCTGCATTGTTCTATGTTCCTGATTCCTGGCGATGTACCTTGTCCCTGTCGTTGTTTCCTGTCCATGTTCCTGTTTGCTATTCACCCCGCCTGCCATGCTGTTTGTTTCCACGCCATGCCACCTTAAGTATTTGTTGTAGTTTAGTCTTTTTCCTGTACTCCCCTTTGTTTAAGTGTTCCCTCTTCCAGCTTTGGCTGAGAGGTTTTTGTTTGTAGTTTAGTTAAGTTTATGTTTAAGTAAATCTCCTTTGATCCACTACCCATCGTGTCTTGTCTGTTACTTCATCCCCTGTCTGCATTTGGGTCCTACCAACACGTCCACCATGTCAAACCATGACATTGACTGCTGTTTTGATAGGGTTAGGGTCTTTACTCTTGGCTACATTTGAAAAAGAAACACAATTTTTTTAATACGGTCTGTATTGATAGATTTATGATGAGAACAGCAGGGTCACCCAACAGATTAAGTTGATTATTGTTTTTGTACTTATTATTATTATTATTATTATTATTATTATTATTATTATTATTATTATTATTATTATTATTATTATTATTATTATTATTATTATTATTATTATTAGCATTATTATTATTAGCATTATTATTATTATTATTAGCATTATTATTATTAGCATTATTATTATTAGCATTATTATTAGTATTAGCCTCCTTATGCATTCGATTCTTTTAATTTATTGCATATTTTAATTCTAGAAGTGCATGTTGATAAATAATATTTCCAGAATCTGACATAGGCTACTGTACAGTAAGCTAGTAACTAGCTATTGGCTTGTTGGCTTGTTGTCAATATGGGATTGTGAGATGCCATCTGAATGACCCATTGTTGTGGTATTCATGACTTCATAAGTTTAAGATTTCTGATAGCTCTGTGACGTGATGATGATGTTTATAGCGGAGCCTGTGGACGTTTATTTGGTGGTGGAATTATATTGTAATTTGAACCATAGAGTCTGTCTTAGCAATTGAATAACATATCTGTGAAAAATGTTGATATTCCCAACGGTCTTGTCTCATTATGCATTTACATTTCACGTTTGCTATCTCAATTGTTAGCTTTGCTGGCTTCAAGATGAATAGTGCAGTTACCTAGCAACAACATCAACTCCCCATGTCAAAAACCACAAACTCAGAGTTCCATATGAAGGCAGCTGTGGACTGACTTGGTTGGAACATTCATGTGATTATAGCCGACTACGTAGCTTTTAGTCCACATTCCAAGGATGCCTCTTGAGTAGGATACCGCAGCCTATAGATATTTTCATAAATATTGTAGTTTGGCCCCAGTGTATTTCCGGGGCCCAAGCTGTTTCCCTAGCAACAGCATTATTTTGAAAAGTTATTTTCCTCAACAATATAGCCTTGTGAATAAATGCTCCAGCATTGTGCAAGGAGGGTTAATTGAAATTAATTCAGTTCAAAACATGAATATATTACTTACTATTATTTGAATGAACATTAATTCTACTGACAACCATTTGTACCGTAACGTATAGTCTGTCTAAATCTGAAAAGGCTAAATCTGAAGTGCATTATGCTATTAGCTATCGTATTGCTATTTTGAAGGCTACCTAATCAACTACGGTAAGCAGTTAGCCAAGCAAGGCTAAATACATTATGTGGCTTAACCTACTGCATCTACTAGCCAAACTGTATATTTGTCTTGTAATTTGTATTCCAATGAATTAAGTTCTGGAGTGTGTACAGAACAAATTGTGACTAGCGGCACTTCAA
The DNA here is from genome assembly GCF_963971535.1 of Notolepis coatsorum. Lineage (NCBI taxonomy): Eukaryota > Metazoa > Chordata > Actinopteri > Aulopiformes > Paralepididae > Notolepis > Notolepis coatsorum. Next base: position 32,713,934 of record NC_140184.1, read on the forward strand.
CGCTAAAGCGTTAAATGTAACTAACCGTCAAATATTCTGAACTATGATATAACCAAGAAATAACCATAACCTATGATATGTTTGATCTTCACTGGGTGGCTAGGATGGGGTAAAATTACAGTGGAACCGTACACCCCAGGGCCCTGTTTCTTGTACCTGGATAACTGAGTTAGCCGGATAACTTTAACTGGATAACTGGGTTAGCCGGACTTTCCGGTTTCATGTACGTGGATTTTCCAAATCACCATGACAACATATCCAAAAGTTTGAGCCTGGTCGAAAGCAGAGTTCAAGTTCAAGTTAGCCGGATCACGCAGAGCCACGCCCCCGCAAAGAAAGTGACAGCCCGTTTCCTGAAACTATTCCCACAGTCTACGATCTGCATTATACCATTCTGAATTACGTTTTTGTGCTCCATTCTTCCAGAGGGGGCTTTTGAAATGTAAAATAGACCCAAAATGCTGATACTAAATTCACTTTGTCCTAAATAATGCACGTTATATACAGTGGTGCGTTATTGAAATCATCTGGGGTGACACGCACCACGTGCACGCGCGCTCCCGGCGCGTGCGCGCGCTCCCGCGAATGCGCATTTAATGTCCCCTCGCTTGGGCACAGACTAAAGACAGTGCCTAATTGCCTCTACGAATGGAATGTAACACGTCTTCACAACAAGGTTAGGTGTGAATGTGTCTGAGAACGTATTTAACACACCTGACGACCGGAGCTATTGATATGCAAATAGCGAGTGAGGTCCCACACCGTGCTACCCCGTCCCATGAACAACGCATGCCTGGTTATATATACCGTGGCGACGGTGGCGCTCGCTCGTGCGATGTACACATTATGTGGTTATTTTAATTGTAACTGGGATTAAGATGTCTGATGAGATGCGCTGTTTGACGGATTTGAGAAATTGAATGAGCCGTTGACGTCACATTAATGAATGAGGATAAAGAGATAAACTTCATTCAAAACAAAGGATATTCTAAACACGGGTCTCTCGTTCATTAATGTATAAACAATGAATTTATCCCATCTGGCCCAGTGGCCCAGCGGTAGTGCTCAAGCCTGCCAACCCAGCGACCGGGGTTCAAATCCCGGTGTTTCCAATATGATTTTTTTGAATATAATATTAATGATTATACGCCAAAGTAGCCTGGTTTTAAGTTAAAATATTATAAATCTACATGCATTGAGGATGTCATTCTTTATATAGCTCTCAACGTGCACCAAATTGAATTATTCCTATATTGCAAGAAGAAGGAGACGACTAGGGTCTCGAACCCCGGTCGTCCGTGTGAAAGTCAAAAGAACAACCCGTTAGACCACATTGGAGATAAGTTAAAGATTGACTATACATCAATCAATGGGTAAGAGAGCCGTATCGTAATTCTGTATAACAGTTAACTAATTATTTTCGCTAGCAAGATCTCATTTGATTATTCAATCCAGCAGGCAAGTTTAAAGAAATATAATCTGATTGATTGAGGTAATGAGGGACTTAGAATTAGCCTATAGATAACGCATTTAACTTGTCGGCGAGGCGATTGAGCCGTATTGCAATCTGTCAATAAAGTCTTAAATCAATTAATCAATCAATGCCGTTGAGAATCAGGATCTCTGCCATCGATACGTGCTGGCTTTTCACCTAAAACGGCCGCGCGCATTTAGCCTGAGTCGCAAGTCTGGCTTGAGTTAACGAGACTGAATCCACCTTCGTGAAACAGGAAAATCCCGGCTTCAAACATCGGGTTAACTGAAGCTGGATAATGACATCTTGATCGACTTAGTTGAACCACGTACAAGAAACAGGGGACAATAGCAAATTTTTGTGTACCACATACATTATTCTTTGGAATGTTTCTTTTCTTTCTGTTTTGCTCTGCATCTACAGTATCCTAAAGGCCTGTTCAGAAACTTGACGTAAGGATTTATTTTCTCTATGGCGGCTATATTTCTTCTTAGGAGGGAATTGTGGGTAATGTGGGAATGTGCTAGAATGTTGAGGTTGGGGGATACCTGCCAGTCTCAGGCTGAAAGCAGAGAAACAAAGAGGAGAGGGAATGCCAACTTCTAATAAGCGCTCATAGGAAAGTATCATGTTTATGTTCCAGTGTTCCCGAACCCACTGTGTATTGTGGTTGGGTTTCAAATAGCAGTGGCTTGGCCCACAGTCCTTGGTGTATAAACCCCATGTCTCTACCAATGTGGCTGAACCTCACTCCAACAGACGCTATAAAATTCACTTCATTGGGAGGCCAGGGCAAACTGTGGTAACCCAACTTGTTTACGGTATTGTCGGGTAAAAGCTAGAAATGTGATGGAGCATTGCCTCCAGCTACAGGCCATTATAGTTACCCTCAGAGTCAAACAGCTTTTGAACACATGTTGAGTTATTATAATAACGGGGGCAACCGCTGAACGTTGGAACACTGCAACATTAGAAACAATTTGACAGCTCTACTGCATTTTGATATATTTGGATGGATAGGGGACATGGAATCAACCTGAAAACAAAAAAAACAGCTGTTATTTGGTGCTTTCATTTGAAAGTATTTTGGTTTTGGTTTGTTCATAAAAATGACAAGTGAGCACCAACATTTTACATGACATCATAGTGGTAGTACTGTTCATCATCTCAGTATATATTCTTCAATAATAAATTCATCATCCTGTAGCCGTTGAATTGCAGGAAACCTTATGTGTTTTGGTGTTTTACTCCTAACTACGTTTATTGGATATTAATCTTAATCTCCGCCGGCCCAAAGTGAGGATGACACATACAAGTTACTCTGCCATGCTCCATCTGCACACTTAGGGTTTGTGTTGGCAGCTGGTGTGCTGAGATGTTATCGTTCTCTGTGTTTCCAGTATCTAAGGACAGAAACTCAACAGCTCTTACACGCTTGGTCGCACAGCCTGACTCCAACATATCACTCTACAAGGCTGCCTGGGAAACACACACACACACACACACACACACACACACACACACACACACACACACACACACACACACACACACACACACACACTTGATCTCTAAAGCAGCAACACAAGATTTACCTCAACATGAGCTGAAGAGAATGGAGAGTATGGGTGTGCCATCCAGCATGGTGTGTGCACAAAATATGTTTACTTCCAGTGTGTGTTTGTGTGCATTTTCTCAACTACGTGTGCAGCGCAGTAGTGTCTGTGTGCATGCACGTGTGCGTGCATGCCTAAAATGAAACATGTCAATGCAGCATAGACGGCAAGAGAGGCCGTGCGTGTGTGTGTGCATTCTCTGAGGTGGTCAGACTGTGTACATTCTGAATGGGCTGGCTCTAAAGAAAACCTGGTTCATCTCCATCTGGCTATTCAGTGGACCATACCACCAAGAGCTTTAAAGTTTAAATGTTAAAATAAGCAACAATCCACATTGTATATCATTAGGATGCATTGCTACCATCTGGAATGATGGAAAAATCACTCACACAGTCCAGTCATAACTACAGGAAGTGTGAATAATGTGTGTGTGTGTGTGTGTGTGTGTGTGTGTGTGTGTGTGTGTGTGTGTGTGTGTGTGTGTGTGTGTGTGTGTGTGTGTGTGTGTGTGTGTGTGTGTGTGTGTGTGTGTGTGTGTGTGTGTGTGTGTGTGTGTGTGTGTGTGTTTGTGTGTGTGTGTGTGTCTGTGTGTGTGTGTGTGTGTGTGTGTGTGTGTGTGAGTGAGTGAATGGGAACCTGGTGTTGGTACACTCATCTGAACCAGCCCTACATGTTCACAAATGTTGACACTTTGCCTTCTCAGTCAGGAAGAATGTTTATGGCCGCTCAGGGGAAGTCGGATGTTGACATATGTTGAACAAGAAAAGAGAGGAAGACAAACATGTCTGTGTGCAAACTAAGCAAACCCATGACATGCATAGTTACTTACATGAACAAGTACAGTATTATATGTGTACACAATAGCACAAACACACCACACACAAAAAAGGTAGGGGAATTGATGCTTAGCAGAAGGTTGTGAAGGCACATAAAGGGGATGCCCCCCCCTCACCAATCTGGCAAGAACACCCACCTCAAGCTTCATTTCCACTTGTATTTGAATCCAGTTCCAGGATTTCCATCTTCTGGAAACCTCTCGCCCATCTCCCATTATATTATTTGGCCCTCCTTGAGTGGTTATGATATCCATTCTCACTGTGTGATATCTTCGAACGGGTCATCGTTTTTCCATTTGTAGAGTAAGCAAATGGCCATGTAGGAGGGCATATGAAATGACTCATTTACAAGACTGTTGCCTTAGGATCCATTCTCTTCAGCTCATGTTGAGGTAAATCATGTGTTGCTGCTTTAGAGATAAAAGTGTGTGTGTGTGTGTGTGTGTGTGTGTGTGTGTGTGTGTGTGTGTGTGTGTGTGTGTGTGTGTGTGTGTGTGTGTGTGTGTGTGTGTGTGTGTGTGTGTGTGTGTGTCTGTGTGTGTGCGTGCACATGCATTCGTGCATGTATGATAGCATTACATGAAGAAATTGCAATTCTTTCAAAACTTCTGTACATTCCAACTTACTTTCATCAATCTTTATTTCAGCGAATACTGCCAAATAACAAAAATAATATTTTTACGTTGTTACCATGTTGAGATCAGAGACTCTTCGAGGATTGACCACGAAGTAGCACCCCAAAGCAGCCGAGGGACAGTTGAATGGTTGTTGCCCTTGCCACACCTACCAACGTTATGAATAAAGTATACAATGCTAATTAATACTAACCTACCCAAAAAGGGGTTAAAGATGGCACATATAAATATATGTAGCATAAGAAACAAGCTAGCTGAGATATCAGAGATTTTACTATCAGACAATTTCCATATTTTAGCTATATCAGAAACACACCTTGATTCTACATTTGAGGATGGGGCATTGCAAATTGATGGATACAACATTTTTAGAAAGGACAGGAATGCATTTGGGGGAGGGGTTGCTTTTTATATTCAGAATCTTATTCCAGTGAAGATTAGGGAAGATTTAATGAATAATGAAATTGAAACATTATGGCTGCAAGTACACTTGCCTCATTTGAAGCCTATGTTGATCGGTTGCTGTTATAGACCACCTAGTGCAAATAATGTGTATCTAGAACAAATATGTGACATGTTGGACCAAGTGTGTGATTTGAGTAATGAGATTTATTTTATGGGTGACCTTAACATCGATTGGTTTTCATTGAAATGCCCATTGAAAAAACGACTTCTAACTGTAGCAAATGCATGTGGTCTATCACAGGTAATTAACAAACCAACTAGGATATGTTTGAAAAAGGATGGTAACCAGGTCTCCACCTGCATTGATCACATTTTTACTAACAATGCGGAGCTATGTTCCAAGGCGGTATCTGTAACTGTTGGTTGTAGCGACCATAACTTAATTGCTATTGTGAGGAAGACTAAAATGCCAAAACTGGGACCTAAAATAATTTACAAAAGATCGTATAAAATGTTTAATCAAGACAGCTTTGTGAAGGATGTTGAAAATCTATGTTGGTCAAAGGTGTTGAGGGAAAAATATCCTGAAAAATCTCTATGGGAATTTGATACAATTTTTATGCCACTTGTTGACAAACATGCACCATTGAGAAAGTTTACAGTCAGAAGCGTCAGAACACCATGGTTGGATGATGAACTAAAAGAATATATGATAGAACGTAATCGAGCTAAATTAATAGCAAATACATCAGGTTATAAATCAGACTGGGAGGTATATTGTAAATTAAGAAATGTTGTTACAAAATGTAATAAGAAGAAGAAGAAATTGTATTATGAAAATAGGTTTAATTATATAAAAAATGACAGTAAATTATTATGGAATACTCTAAATGAAATAATGGGCAGGAATAAGAAACCTACCCCATCCTTTCTAGAAACGGAAGGAAAATTCCTCACCAAACCAGTTGAGATTGCTAATCATATTAACAATTATTTTATTGGAAAAGTAGATAATTTAAGAAATAATATGCAAACAATAGATAATGAAAAATCTTATTTATTAATAAAGAATAAAATAATGAAAGATAAAAATTGTCAATTTAATTTTGATAGTGTGACTATAAGTAATGTAGAACATATGTTAAGTACCACTAAAAACAAACCACCAGGTGTTGACGGTCTTGACGGGAAACTTCTGAAATTGGTCCCTGATTTAATTGCCCCTGCTATCTGTCATATTATAAATCAATCCTTTAGTGAATGTTTGTATCCGCAACAGTGGAAAACTGCCAAAGTAATACCACTGCCAAAAAATTTGAAATTGCCATTCTCAGGATCTAATAGTCGTCCCATAAGTTTACTGCCAGTTTTGAGTAAACTGATGGAAAGAATAGTAAGTGAACAGATTAAAAGCTACTTTTCTTTTAACACATTGACCACTGATTTTCAACATGCATATCGTGAAGGACATTCAACAGCGACTGCTTTAACCCAAATGACGGATGATTGGCTGAAAGAGATAGATAAAAAGAAAATGGTTGGAGCTGTCTTGCTTGATTTTACTGCAGCATTCGACATCATAGATCACAAATTCTTACTTAAAAAACTTGAATGTTACGGTTTCTCCTCATCTGCACTATCTTGGATGCAAACTTATTTAGCAAACCGGAAACAAATAGTTTTTTTTAATGGGAGTTACTCAGAAGTTAAAACGGTAAGGTGTGGAGTACCCCAAGGAAGTTGCCTTGGGCCTTTGCTCTACACCATATTTACAAATGACATGCCTCTTGTCCTAAATAAGTCCTATATTTCTATGTATGCGGATGATTCAACGATTTACACATCAGCCTCAACAGCCAATGAATTAAATACGGTCCTAAAGGCAGAGTTGCAATCAGTGATGGAATGGATAAAGAATAACAAACTAGTTCTAAACATATCAAAGACAAGTAGCATCATTTTCGGTTCAAACCATACTCTAAGAACGAACCCAGTCTTGAAACTTTTGATAAGTGATGTGGTAATTAATCAAGTCCAGAAGACTAAACTCCTAGGGGTAACATTAGACAGTAAATTGTCATGGTCACACCATATAAACAATATAGTAGTGAAAATGGGAAGAGGGATTTCTGTTGTTAAAAGATGTGCTCATTTGTTACCACTAAATTCTATCAAACAGGTAATTCAAGCTCTGGTTTTGTCAAATCTTGACTATTGTCCTGCAGTATGGTCGAATGTAACAACGAATAAACTGAAAAAATTACAAATGGTACAAAACAAAGCAGCACGTATAGCGCTTCGCTGTGAGTACAGAACTAATGTTGCGGCGATGCACATTTGTTTAACTTGGTTACTTGTCAAACATAAATTACTCTGCTCACTCCTTGTATTCACAAGGAATATTCTTGTTACAAAGATCCCCTCAATTTTATATAACAATTTATCAATAAGTCTTGACAGACACAACCATTCCACCAGACATGCTTCTGCACGAGGTTTTACACTTCCAAAAGTGAGGTCGAATGCAATGAAGCGAACTGTCATGTTCCGTGGTATGCAGGAATGGAACTCTCTTCCCAGACATGTTAAGCAGGAGAATAGTAAATGCCGTTTCAAAATCGTGGTAAAACAACATTTTCAACCAAAGAAATTGACATTCCCTAATAGATAGTGTGTACGTAAATGAAAATGTATGTGTCTGATAAAGAGATAGGTATATATGGATGAAAAGGCATGTGTCTGATAGGGATATATTATTAAAATATTGTATAATTGGCTGATATGAACAGGTATTATTGTATTGTATTATGAATTCATAAGGCGTATATATTTTTATCTTGTATTATGAATTTGATTAGGGTTTTTATTGTTGTTTTAATTGTCTGTATGACATGTAAATGTTGTGAGTGTATAAGGGTTTTTATTGTTGTTTTAATGGTCTGTATGTCATGTAAATGTTATGAGTGTATAAGGGTTTTTATTGTTGTTTTAATTGTCTGTATGATATGTAAATGTTGTGAGTGTATACGTCTGTAACTGTATTTTATGTGTTATGGACCCCAGGAAGAATAGCCCCAGCACTGCTGTGGCTAATGGGGATCCAAATAAACTTAAACTTAAACTTGTTAGTAACTATCTAACTGTACATATGACTGTTTACACTAGTAACTGTTTACCTGCGTAGACAATTGTCTCCACCAGTGATTGCCTAGTTGCATATATATCTGTCCCCACTGAAGGTCGCTCTAGGCGGAGCCACCCAGGTATTCTACCTTATGGCAACTATAAAAGGAAAGGTGCCCACCCCTTTCGTTCTCTCCTCCAACGTCTCTCAGAGAGAGAAGAGTTGTACTACTGCTGCTTACATGTGAATAAAAAAAGCCACGCCAGTTCAGGCACAAGATAGAAACCATGCCTCTTGACCACATTATTGTTGCCCTAAGTTGAGTTCTGTTAACATACCATACAGTAGATAAAAGGTAGGTAAACAATGAACTCAATAATTACAGTAATGCCGATTACCAGTTTAATTCAAATGTTCAGTATTATTTGGTTCTATTTCCTAAAAAAAGAAATCTTGTAACTTGCATCTGATACTGCTTCATACATTCATAGATTCATACAGTATCATTTTACAGAGGTGGATAATGGCTGGTTAATATCCCAGGTTGTATACTGGTGTAATACAATAGGCTGTGGTTAAAGAATGCCTGGCAATTAGCAAATTAAGTCCTTTATATAATAGATTATGTTGCTGCTCGCCATTCCATTTAAAAACAATATAGCAGTGGCTAAGGGGCTTTCCCACTAGGCACCCGGGGCCGAATCCGAGCACGATTGCCCCAAAAGTAGTGTAATGAGAACACTACGTTCCGTCCCCGGGGACGGATAATCGGGACCACTTGAAAATGTGGTTTGGGGAGCAAATCAACGTCCCCGGCGACGGAACGATTGCAAATGTGCAAACAACGAACTGTACCAAAACACGGAAGAGGCTTTCTGTAACAACTGATTCTGCCCAGAATAGAGTTGTATTCATACTTCAATTTAAAAATATTATTTAGGTCCATTGGGATTGTGAGAATCTGTAGGCTCCTAGAATCTGCTCCAACGAGGGAAGCTGTGTTTCAATTCAGCCGAGCACTTAACGTCTCTCTCTACTACTTGGCAATATTTCTCCATCACCGCAAATCCACCCCTCGATTAATTTCACCCGTGGGGGGGCATAATCCCACAGGACAATGCATTGGGAACTTGTTTCGCATGATGAGACATACCCCTGTGAATATTATTGCGCGGATCGGAATACGGGCGCGCGCGCGGGAGCTTGCACAAAATCACACCAGATTACAATACGCTGGTGATGAACAGCAATGCCAGTCTTCCCACTATCAAAGACACCAGATGTTGTCAGTGGCAACATGGCAGTGCCATGGCAAAGTTGAATACAATATATCCAGCCCATTTCTACTCCAGCGCTCGAGTTTCATCGTAAACACTTGTATTTTATCATTGAGCAACAGGATGGTTGTGTTTTCACCTTGTAGTGACAGATTAAGTCCATTCATTTTAGCAAATATGCAAGACAAATATGCTAGCCCTGTTATAGCCCCTTTCGGGTCTGTGATGCACGAGTTAATACACGGGCCCTTATTTCTCCATAGGAAAATCCCACAATTAACTCTGTCTCGCTTTTCTTTATCAAAACACTTTTTGTATTTAATTTTTTTATAATTTTTTAAACAAACACATAAACAAACATGACAACACACGATAAGATATACAAGCATTAGTTGACAGTGCACATCCAATGAAATCACCATTTAGTTAATTGTCTTATACAGGATATACCCTTAATACCTGTTATCTAAAAACCTACACACATATGCTCTAGCTCGTACCCTATCAAAACACTTCTTGTACAAGTATCGCAGAGAAATTTCAAAGGTATTCACAGTTGCACGAGGGTTTCGGACAGACAAACGATAGGGTTTGAAAACTCTGCGTTGCTAATGAACATTTAAAATATTTTTTATAAACTGGTCAACACGGCTTTAGCTGCCTGATGTGATCGCAGGCGCAACAGGCACCCAATGCCGGAAATATAGCTGTGTTGACCAGTTTATAAAATAATGTTTAATAGCAACGCCGAGCTTTCAAACCCTAGCGTTTGTCTGTCCGAAACCGTCGTGCAACTGTGAGTACTTTTGAAATGTATCTGCGATACTTGTACAACAAGCGCTTCGCTGAGGACCAGTTCTTCAGAGTTAATTGTTGGATTTTCCTATGGAGGAATAAGGGGCTGTGTATTCACTCGGTGCATCACAGTCACTAAAGGGGCTATCCCTGTTATCCAGTCGGGATCAGAGAGGTGGGCACCGAGCTGGGATGCATTCTCCATCAGAAACAAGCGCGCCTCATCCCGCAGCTCAAACAGGTGTCGCACGCGACGTGCATTAAGGACAAAGGAAATCATAGGCTAAATATGATTTATCAGCATTTTAGGTCTATTATTTTACATTTCAAAAGCATTTCTTTTACCAATTTAATGACAGTGGCAGAAGCTCCACTACACAAGACCTGCGACAATATCAGAATGTTTAATAGAAAATCCTGCAGAACTGGTCACCCTCAGTCAAGAGAGCACTCGCAAATATGCAGCACATATCACTGTCAAACGGTGCGTGTCTTGTGCCACTGTCGGTTGTTTCGGGAACAAAACAAGATTGTAGTGTGGAAGCTGGCCAGCGGGGGGAGTGGGGAGGGGGGGCTATCGCTCTCGGGGACGGAGTGGAGCAACCGCTCCTAATGAGAAAACGCCCTAAGACAGCTTTTCACCTGGGCACTTCAACATATTGTAGAGACTACCCAAAGTAAAACATTCATAATGTCTGCATGTTTATTGCAGGGGGTGACTGACGTTTGGACAAGCGTCTTCCTCAGAGTCAACAGCAGAGCAAAGAAAAGGGGGAGGTATAATTAACCTCTTAACAGAAAAATATGCACACCTGAGCCGCTAGAGGTCGCCAACGTGCCGGTGGGAAAAGCATCCTCAAGAGGGCCCACATGTGGGCCGTTGCATGTAATTAAGTAATTGACAGCATTTTTTAATAATGAAAAATAATCAAGAAAAATCAAGAATAAGTAATGCCACTTTTCACACAAAAAAATCACAATGAATAAATAATGTATGTAGGGACATCAATATACATTACATAATATACATATCAACAATATGTCCTGTAACGGTCCCAGACTACGTCATGTCTGGGGCTGTGAGGACAAGATGAACAGTAGTCTCATGCCGCCCTCTAGCGGGCACCATCAGATGGTGCAGGCTATCATTATATCTGTGTTGTCAAGTATGATTAGTATGATTAATGTGATTTCATTATGCGCGTTGTTGTTGGCTTTCCCTTCCCTTGTGTGATGTTGTCCTCCTGTCTGGTTGTGTTTTTGTGATAATGCTTTTGTGTCTAGTTTGGTTGATTCTGTGTTTTGGACTGGCTTTGCCAGGTGATGCCAATTATAATTAGTCTTGTATTTAAGTGTGGGTCTGTCCTCACTTCCTTGTGGCGTCATACCTCCGTGTTACCTCCGTGTTACCTCCGTGTCCCTGTACCTGTCGTGTCACTGCTTTCGTCGTCCTTGCCCTTTTGTTTGTTTTGAGTCAAAGTAAGTGTTATTTCGTTTTGTGCACTTAGTTTTTCGTGTAACCAGTTCGTGTTTTCTTAGTGCCAGCTCGGCTGTGCCTTTCGTTTTTGTTTTGTACTTGTACAATATCCTTGCTCTCGTGGTTCGTAAATAAATAGAACACTGTGAATGAGAAGAGCAACTACCGTCTCCGTTTCCTACCGTCATTCCGCATATTGGGTTCTCCTCTGTCATTCCGCATATTGGGTTCTCCTCTCCTTCCCTCACCACCCTAATCCTAACAATTTCCCCTATAGGCCTGGTGGGTGGCCTCAGAATTCCTAAAGGGGTCTATAACACTCACATAGTCAAAGTGTTTCTTTAGTAGCCCTTACGTCACATCTACAAAGTATCCTGGGGAAACATTGTATGATTAATCCACATCATTATTTACAAATATATATTTGTGTTCTCCAATTCTGATTTTGAGCACTCACTTGGTCTGACCCACGTAAACCACACCACAACGGCATTTCAGCATACAAATGACATGGGTGGAGTTACAATTGATCAATTATATTATCTCATATTTGGTTCCATTAAGGGCATGATGAAAGAACTAAACTTTGTAGGAGTTGGAACAATGTATACAGTGGCCAAAGCAATAGAAACCAGCAGGTGGACCCAGCAACCAAGTGTTGCTGGCTGCAGTGGGGGGCATGAAGCCAGGTGTTCTAATGGATACCAGGGGAGACTAGAGTTGATGTCTCTCAGTGAAGGCTCACTTTTAAGGACATGCCGGTTTGAGAATGATGTTCTTCACCTGGCCAGCAAAGGGATTATAATTAGTCAAGAAACAAATGTGTGGAGGTGGAGGGGTTTTCTCTTTTGGCTTCTTGGCCAGTAGGGAGGATCGGTCTGTATGCTTACCTAGGTTGAGTGCATGGTATATGTCAACCTTTGCATGTCTTAAATTATTCAGGGCTGGTGCAATTGTGGCTTAGTCTGAGGAATTTACCCACTGGATTGCATTTGAGTCGTTCTGGATGATTACTGTCTGAATTGAGGAATCAAAAGAGAAGAAATAAGGACACGTTGCCCTGGTTGAATGTTGAATGTAGTAGACAGATGAAAGAAAGAGACCTTCTGCTCAAAACATTTCTGAATTCTGGCCTGGCTGACAGACAGACAGAAATTCACTTCAATGAGGAATCAAGTAATAAATACTATGCGAATGGCCAAAGCAAATTATTTTATGGACATGATCAAAGATGCTAAAGGGAATGGTAAGATAATTTGGCAACATATTAATAAACTACATGGTAGACAAAACAAACATAGCAACAAAGAATTAGAACTCAAAATTAATAATGAATTAGTGAAAACCCCACTGACTCTAGCCACCCAATTCAATTGTTTCTTTTTGGATTCAGTCCAGGAGATAACACAGTGTTTTACCCCATCTGATGCCATTCATAGTGCTATTAATCATGCACAGCCTATTTTTAATTTAGAGGAAATAACAGAGTTGGAGGTGACCAATATTATTGGTACACTAAACAGTTCCAAAGCTAAGGATGCCTATGGGCTTGATATCAATTTTTTTTAAACCCATATAGACTCTTTGGTCCCCCCAATCACACATCTGGTAAATTTGTCCTTCAGGGAATCAACTGTTCCATCAGCATTGAAGGTGGCCACGGTTGCCCCAATCTTTAAATCTGGGGGAAAAAATGACATTGCTAACTACCGGCCAATCAGTATTCTCCCGGTCATATTTAAAGTAGCTGAGAAGTGGGTAGTAAAGCTATTGAATGAACATCTAAATAAAAGCTGTACCCTCTTGCACCCCATGCAATTCGGGTTCCGCGCCCATCATTCAACAGAATCAGCAAACTGTATGTTCTTAGAAAAAGTTAAATACTCACTGGACACACATTTCTGTGTTGGTGCCGTCTTCATTGATTTCTTTCTATTTCAGGTTCTATTGTCCAAACTTAGACATTTTAATTTCTCTGAAAGAGCTCTCTTGTGGATGAAATCATAATATGATATCCAGTAGAAAGCAATGTGTTTGTGTTGATGGTGTCAAATCTCCCTACCTTGACTGTTATACAGGCCTTCCACAGGGTTCAAGTCTTGGGCCAATAGGTTGTTTGCAGGTGACGTCATTCGCTCTAGTGGAATGTGGATGGGGGGCAGGAAGTGATTTGCAGATAACGAAGATACTTATAGTCAGTGAGACTCTCTGATTAAAATGCCAAAGTTTTGCGCGGTTTACGGCTGTACCAACCGATCGAATCGGAAAAAAAACAAGGGGTACTTTCGAGTCCCGAAAGTGGTTACACATAAAGGGGAGAAGTTTAAAAAAGTCACAGAAAAAAGGCGGCAGGCGTGGATCCGAAATCTCCGGTTGAAGTCTGGAGGAGCCGAATCAGACAACGCTTGTATATGCAGTGACCACTTTGTGAAAGGTAAGCCAGTAATTTAGCTACTTACATAGCTGGATAAAACTGACAAAAATACAGACCATAATCTTTAAGAATTCCAACGCTAGCGATGTGCATTACAAAATGGACGCCCTCACAGGGTAGAATGGCCAATTCGAAGACTATCTAGACACTTTAAACCTATTGCTAAACATACATCTACATCTACGTATACAATACAATATACAATCAAAAATACACTTACCCATAAATGAAACAGAACGTTGGACGACAGACGACAACGTTGTGGAATCTGTATGTTGTCCGTGAAGCCACACGTACACCGTTGATTTTCTTGGTCTTTTGCGTCATCTCTGAAACATTTTGGCATGTTCCAATAATGGACAACAGACACATGTCCCTTTCTCTTGGTGTCAACGACGCGGTGTCCAATCTGTTTTGGTAGATTAACTCAACCGAATCTATTTTTCTCAAACGATTACTATAGGCCTATAGCCTATACAAACATGCAACATATTTCTTCAAAGAGACATATATATATATATAGGCTTATATATTATTCTGTATTTATATAATGTATATATATTCTACATTATTCTGTATTTTTCTCAAACGAAATCAAAGAAATACAGTGGAGATATCTGTCAATAATCAATACAAAACAAGCTTTTATTGCAACCAACCCATATGTAATTAAACTTGAAGTCAAACAGTAAAACATTTATAATAATAATAATAATAATAATAATAATAATAATAATAATAATAATAATAATAATAATAATAATAATAATAATAATAATAATAATAATAATAATAATAATAATAATAATAATAATAATAAAATAATATAACTGAACTGGTGTTTTTATTTCAAGTTCAAGTTTCAAGTTTCAAGTTGCACTGTGTTTGCCATTTCAGCACCACGCGCTGTCCACCTCATGTTGAGCAAGCCTATACAGTACATTGCACCTCACTGACTTTATACCTGTTATTCACTCTCAACATGGATAAAACATAAAGTATGCATATAA
Organism: Notolepis coatsorum; assembly: GCF_963971535.1. Lineage (NCBI taxonomy): Eukaryota > Metazoa > Chordata > Actinopteri > Aulopiformes > Paralepididae > Notolepis > Notolepis coatsorum. Next base: position 32,729,017 of record NC_140184.1, read on the forward strand.
TAAAAATAATATGATAAAAATAAAATAAATATCATATATTTTTTTTATCCACTTTTTCTCCTTATTTTCTGTTTTTCTCCCATCCCAATTTCATATCGCCAATTCTCCCCTTCAATTCTCCCCTCCCCTGTCTTGAACATTGCTAGACTATGCCTCCCACTGGTCGGCTGTAGTGAGGATAGAAGCCTTGCATCACGTGTCCCCTCCGGTACACGAGGAGGCAGCCTGTCGCATCTTTTCACCAGACAGCGCGGACTCTCAGTGGCGAGGAGTAACGCGTGGGAGGCTCATGCTGCCCCCGATACTTCCTGTCTCTGGTGTACAGGCGTCACCCAACCGACCTGTAGGAGTCGCTGTCCACAACGTCCAATCCCCGCCCATCGACTTTCCACCCGCTACCTCTGCCAATTGAGATAGTATGACGACTGGCCCAAGCCGCAGGCAATGCCGACTCGGGGAGTCGAGACCGGAGTCTCTTGCATTGGTGACGACCGCAATCTCCGCTACGCCACCCAGCCGCCCTATAAATATCATATTCTCAAAATAAACTGACAGGCCAGAAATGATTGCTTGCGGGCCAATTATGCACGAGCGCATATTATACTACATAGCACCTGGCACGAGCTGTTTGTTATGAATAGGCCTACTACCAGTGCCATTCTATTTAATCGCATTGATAGGCCTACGTGCAAATCTGTTGCACCATCTACACCCTCACACAACTCGCTTTTTCGGGAGCAGGGAACATAGAACCCTTTAATTTGCGGGAGCGGGGAACATAGAACCCGGGGAACATAGGACCCTTTTTATCATGCCCGGGGAACATAGGACTCGCTGAACATAGACATGCTCCAGTTAGTATGCTCTGTACATCTAGAAAAGCTAACATGCAACTTGAACTCACTTTAAGGTGGTTGCCAGCATTTAGGATGCCCATGCTCTTGAATAGGATAGGAAATCTGGTACCATTTTATACTTAATCTCAAAATAATGTGTATTGGGACAGGGGCTCATTCCCAGACACAATAGGCCTAAGGGGAGGAGCTACCACTGATTTATGGATTTACCACAGAACACTGAGAAAATGGGATGATTTGTAGTCATAAACTAATTTTCTTCTTCAGGGATCCATCCTTTCTGTGCAGAAGAGTCAATAGGCATCAATAATGCTTTGCTATTGGTCAAAGCATTAGAGGCAATTCCGTAGCTGATAAAAATTCTGAAAATGTCCACTTTAACTTTGAAGGGATCAATATAATTATTGGGAGTGAAGGAAAGTCCTTTGCGTCCAACAGATGTTTCAGACTCACTTAGTGGATGTTCAGATACATTAATGACTACCTCCTCTGCCGAGACATGGCGTGGAGGTTCGAGAGGTGGGTCTCAAGTTTCAAGTTCAAGTTTCAAGTTTCTTTATTAGTTGTCATACAAAAATACAGAATACTTTTATATAAAATGCTTCTTTCTGTTTTGCTCCAGAGATTGTGCTAGATACAAATAGATAAGTATAAAATAAGTATAATAAGTATAAAATAGAAGTCAAGTACGTAGACAAAAGTGTTCAATGTACATATATACAATATACAATGCAGAGTAGCTGCTGCTGTGTGGCTTAATGCAGCGTCTTCTGGTGGAGTAAATTATCAACCAAGCCTCTCCTGCTTGGGTTTCACTTTTGGGACTATATCAGTGGCATTTCAAATATGACAGTCAAAACAGGTGGGAATTAGCTCTAATTTGCTTTGTTCGGAAACATGAGTCACCACATTGAATGTCATTGAATGGCAACCCACTTCCCCGATCCTCAAATGAGTTTCAGAAGGCTGTTGTGTTCCCATCGTCAAGCTGAAAAAAAAGACTGCACCGCATCACAATAACAGTCACATAGATTTTGAATCGTTCGTCTTTTATTGTCTGACTACTTGCCCTTTGTGAATCGATGGCGAGATTAGCTGATGTCATGGCATTTAATCGAGATTAGGCCTACTATCATTTTGCAGTAGGAAAATTACATTGATTTGTAACGATTGAGCAATTTTGATTATATCTGTCCTTTATCTGTCAGAAATCAAGGAAGATTATTGAAAGTTGGTATTGTGTGAATTATGTATGTGATTTTTATGTATTCCTCAAACAAAGATTCCTTTTTGTGGATTTGTGAGGTTTTATACGTGATTCTATTATGGCCACTAAGGAAAGGTCACTTTAAAAATACTATAGTATAACTGGAGATTGTATAAATTAGCATGTACAGAAAGACACTAAAGGACCTAGCATGTCCTCCATGCTCTGTAAATAACTTATGTACATATACCGATATGCCCTAATATGTTACTTGTTTATTGCACAATGTTACTTGTTTATTGCACAATGTTGATCTATTATATGTTATTGCACATCGTTGCGGGCAAGACCACCCGCATTTCATTGTATACTTGTATGCCGTGACAAATAAAACTCTTGACTTGACTTGACTTGACTTGATGCAACGTTTAAGGGCTTGCCATTCTACTTACTAATTAGGCAGGTCCAAGAGAAAGGAGCATTATGTTTGTGCAGTGAATTCAAACAATTAGATAATCGGACATCCTGCTGTTGTGACAAGAGCAATAGTCTGATGGACAATTTTTTCAGCCCTCAAATGAAACCGGATGATTCGATCTGATCTAGTTGTAGACATTACAACCTGGTATCTAAAGTTATAATTTATATGACATAACAGACATATTTTTCTTATTGGTTAATACCGAAATGAATCATAGACTGGCTAATGTCTCTCTGGGCTTAAACGTTCCTTAGGCTGTGGGCTGGAGACTACTTTTCTATATGCTGACACACTATGTACTTGAATTAAGATATTATTATTTCCGTCTGGGGTTATGCGCTTGTGTGTTTGGTCGTGTGAGTCAGTGTCTATCTGTCCACAGCTAATCTTGCAAACTACAGCCGATTTGGACAAAACGTCGCACAAAGGCTGACAGCAGGCAAAGGGCCTGAATATTTTTCTAATTGGGCAATGACAAGTATTCCAACATTGTCCATTGCCATATTACATTCACTATAAAGTTACACCTTTTGCACACCAGAGGGCGATACTACACAGCTCTCTGGCACCTGTGTGCACTCACGTGAGTTGCCATTGCGTTGCACATCTTGTAATGTTTTGGGGTTATGCTCTCCTCTTGGAGAAAAAGCCCTAGTGTTACCCGATGGTAATTAACCTGTCTATCTGCCCTGATTGCATTCATTGGTACCTGGTGTGTATAGTTAAGTTGGCTTTATTTGTTCTTCCTGGTTACTATTCAGATCGTCAGGCAATCACTGAACCTTGCCGTAAGTAGTACCTTGCATGCTTGCTAAAGCCTTATCGCTCCTTGCCACGGAGGATAAATTCATTCGCTGTTCAGTTATTAATTACTGTGTCGTTGCTTATCGTTTTGTATTATGTTACTATGTGCTGAGGTAGCACCGTCGCCCGACGTGTTTCTTTTACCATCTGTTTTAGAGACAGTGTTTTTCCCCTTTGCTTTTCCCATTTTGTGATACAGTTCAGTGTGTGTAATACTACAGCGTGTTTTTGGAGACTTGTTTTCTCCCCTTTACTTTCTGTTTTGGAGAAAAAGGTTCTCCTCGTTTCTTTTATACGTTGTTGTCGGTGTGCACATTGATAATAAATAATTACCCTTTGTTTGAGAAATAACACCTGCCTCTCGTCTATCCGTTCTGCACTGCACCTGGGTCTAACACACCTACCAAACCCTAACAGCATCTGTTGCATGTTACTGTACTAAGCCACCATCATCATCTTATCAGCCAGGAAATCATTGCATGAAACTGAGTATAAAAGTGATCTATGCACGAAAATGACTATTTATTCATCAAATCTCTTAGTTACAACATTGTGTGAAACAAGATGGCTGCTCTGTCCAGAAATCATCACTCTCAGATATGGATGCACCGATCCGACTTTTTCAGTCCCGATACCGATACCGATACTTGGGTTTGGGTATCGGCCAATACCGATACCAATCCGATACCCATTGTCCAAATCTTTTTCCAAGAAAGTAAAAAAAAAAATTGAATCCACATTTTATTTTTTATATTAAAATATATTTTGTTTTTAAGAATTGTAAAGGATCAAAAGTGTGTTTTTGATTTGTTGTAAACAAAGACAGAAAATAAACTTCATTCATTCAATTAATAAACTGTATGCCTCACTGTGTGGAAGAGACCGGGTGTTACAATGATGCCGCTTTGATGGCATGATGTGATGTGGAACCCAGTTTGCAGTATAGAATGGAGAGATACTTAACAGGATAGATAGGAGACGGAAGGCGTTGGTTGCTTCTTTCGATATAACGTGCACTTTATTGAAACACGGACACCAATGATATAAACACAACACTAAGAGAGTCCTCACGACGGTGAGCAACAAACAAAAGGTAATGATCCAGCAATGGACAGCTGGATCGACAACACTTATATACAAGGACTAATTAGAGACAAGAGGATGATTAGTGAGATGACAGACAGCTGGGTAATGACTACACATGAAACGTATCAGGGGAAATATACAGAACCATGACAACACCAAACAGCACATAGACACAAGGAGACAAAACTAAATTAGACAATGGGGCACAGTAAGGACAACAGATGAACACACAACAGGTTGGTGATGACAGACAGGACATTAACACTTTAAGGACCAGCCACGAGTTAATACGTGTTTCGAATCCATGCGTTGTGGATAGAATCATGTATATATACGTGGCAAGTTGTTATTGCTTTTATTGCATATTAATAACCGGATCGACATCGCCCACCGACTCTGCAGATCTACCCGCCTCTGTGGAATCGCGAGCATGCAATACCGGCCAGATCCTCTTAGGGGCGCCATCGCTCCACTTTTTATCATCTATCGGCGTTTCATTTTAGCCTGATCCCAAACGAACAATAATGTGGTCAAGAGGCATGGTTTCTATCTTTAGCCTTTGGCGTGGTTTATTATTCACATGGTAAAGCAGCAGCACATGAGTTCTCCTCTCGGTGAGAGGCAGGTGGGAAAGAGGTAGAGGGGGAGGAGACATCTCCTTAAATACTTGCCACCTGGTGGCAGCATTAGTGGCTCCGCCTAGAGCGCCCTCTAGTGGAAACAGTTGTATATACAGTTAGACAGTTACTTGCAATCCTACATAGAACTTCTAACTTTAACACTCCCACTTAGGGTTGTATAGCACACTGTATAACCTCTTCAAAAACAATTTACAAAGAAAATAATACAATTCAGAACATCAAAAAGAATATGGCAGTCAATATTTACACAACAAAACATGACCTCTGCAAATCTCTTCTATTTCAATTTGGAAACAGGTTTCCTCATAGTGTCTGCTACCATGTCGTCCGTTGGAAAATAAATCAGTGTCATTCTTTCTTCTCTGATGACAGATCTGATGAAATGATATTTATATCGACATGTTTACACCTATGTCGGCACACAGGGTTCCTAGCAATCACAATGGTTCCCTGGTTGTCCTCATAAACAACAGTCTTCATATATACATAGGTGTCCATCACTTCGAGCAGTTGTTCTAGATAAACACATTCCTGCATTGTCATAGCTAGAACCATACATTCGGCTTCACAGGTTGATAGTACCCCTGTGGGCTGCTTCTTTCTGAAACACAGCTGTTTATCTGCTGTACCTTTGAGATAACGAAAAACATGTTTTGCTGTAATCCAATGCTCCTTTGTGGGGTCAGCAAAATGCTGTGACAATTTTACTCACTACAAAACATAGGTCAGGGCGAGTACATGTTGCCAAACAACTGAGGCTACCCACAGCTTCTCTATACATCTTTTACATCAGTCAAAACGTTTCAGGATCTTTTCCACATAATTAAATCATTTAGAACATGGTAAATCATCCACCTCTGTATTTAAATATGGGATCCATTTCTGTATTTAAACATGGAATCCACTCAGGTATTTAAACCTGGAATCTACTCCTTCCGTATTTAAACATGGAGTACCCTCCTTCAGCATTTAAGCAATTAGCTACGAACCTCACTTTGTACTTGTCGTGGCCTTCAATACCCCCTTGATTGAATACCCCCATTTCCCTCCCACTGTCTGTCTGCCCTCTGGTAACTTGGTTAGAGTAAAGGTGTGGTTGTCCTCTAGGGACCTCATCTCCTCACCCATTGTCCTCTCCCATTTACTTGATTCAGGGGACACTATGGCTTCTTTAAAGATCTGAGGTACCCCACTGACTACTCTGTAGCAGTAATCAATGGTGGTAAGTGTACTGTCATCCTCGTCACTTTCTCTCCAGGCATAGTCTGTCAGATACTTTGGGGGTTTGTGTTCCCTTGAGGGATACCTCCCACTGCTTGGGACACGTGACGTCACCCTCGGGTGCTCCTCGTCATCGCCCTCTGGGGGTTGCTGGCTGTCTGTCTGCACGACCGTGCTAAGTACACTGGGCTGAGGTGTCTCTGTTTCTTCACACCTTACTCTGGAGTCCAGCTCTGGCTCCTCTGTCTGTGTCTCGTCTCACATGTCGTCTTTGTGACAAACTTGACTAGCCTGTGTTTCCGCACTCTCCCTTTACCGGGATGATAAACTAGGAAAGCGGGGCTCCCTTTGTCATGCCCTACAAAGAATCCTTTTTCACATCTGGACTTGAGCTTTCCCCTGTCCTGCAGGTAAGCATGAAACACTGATCCAAATTGGTGCATTCTAGTTAGATTACACTTCTTTCCTGTCAGTGCTGTATACGGGGTGGTGCCCGTGTGGTATGGTTCAAACCGCGTACCGTTTGAAAATTTTTACCTTTATCGAAGAATACCTTGCCACCGCTTGCAGTAGCAGCTATTACAGAGAATAGTCCTTGTGGGAACGATGGTACGTAGAGAGCGTTCTTTAACGTCACTGGGCTCGCTGCAGCTGGGCCGGTCCGGCGATGCACGCCGTCCGCGCCCCGAAAGCGCAATCTTCTTGTCCCGTTATTCTCCGTGCGTCGTCTCGATCCGTCTCACGTCGACAGTCGCCGCCATCGTGTCCACTGCCGTCATCCTGTCCACAGCCGTCTTCTTGTCCATAGCCGCCATCTTGTCCTTAACCGCCATTTTGTCGGTAGCCGCCATTTTGTCCATAGCCTCCGTCTCATCCATGGCCGCCGTCTCGTCCATGGCCTTCATCTTGCCCATGCGCGTATCGCGCGCTCTGGTCGTGTTTCTTCATGCACGCTCTGTCTGTGTGCCCCATGGATTTGCAGAAGCTACACCAGACAGTCTTTGTGCAGTCGCTTCTCCGATGGCCTTTCTCTCCGCATCGCCAACACGCCAGTTCCGTCGTGGTCCTGGTCCTCTCCCTTGGCGTTGCTCGGGCCTTTAGCACCCTCTCTCCTGCCTCCGCGGCGGCTGGGTGGGTATCTTCTGAGGCCTCGAAGTTCCTTAACTTAGCCTTGAACTGTCCCAGCGTCATGTCCGTTGAACCGTGTGTTACCAGGAGTGTGAATGGTTGGTACAGCTCCGGTAGTCCTCTCATCATCATCGCCATCATTAGCCCATCACTTGGTGCTTCTCCGGCACTCCTCAATGGCGTTGTGATCTGCTCCGCTCTGTTGACGTATTCGGTCACAGTCTCGGTTTGCCCCTTCCTCAGGGCCGTTAGTGCTATGTAGACGGCCACGACTCGGGGTCTTCCTCGCCCGATGTAATGCTCTCTCAACACCTCCAGGCTTTCTCTGTTTTGGTCTTTAGTGTCGCGGAATATCAGCCCCAAGCTGGTGTCGTCGAGCAGCGGCGCTAACTCACAGTACGCGTCTGTGTTACGCTGGTCGTCCAGGGCTTGCTCTTCCGCCGTCAGTTCTCCCGTGGGGGCTGCCAGGATAGTCTCCTTCAGTCCCGCACCGTGCATGCAGCATAGGATGCGCTCTTCCCAGAGCTCGTAGTCCTCTGCTTTTCCATTGAATGAGGGCCATTTTCCCCTTCCCTTGTTTTCCATCCTCTTCGTTGGTGGTAGGCGTAGCTTTAGCTCTTGTTGGCCTAGCGCCTAGCCACGCGGTGCTCCCGGCGCTAACCTAGGCTATACTTCCTCTGATTTCAACATACCGTAGTCTCCATTTTCTTATGCACAAGTTGATGTCACTACTGTAGTGAACTTTCAATTGCAAATGCTTCAAGGACAGAACAGTCCTTAACCAGCTATACATATGATGACAGGACAGCTGTTTCAATTGCAAATCACCATGTGGCACCTTTCATGTTTCTACACTAAAAGATGCGTTAGGAATTAGAGACTACTGTAGACCAATACCATAACCTATGGAACCATGATCGTAGTCCATCATAGAAATTACAAAGATATATTCTGCCGCCTGGTGGAGATGTTCCTGGTGGTGGACCTGCCTCGTTCTATCAAGTTTCATTGATTAAATCATCAGCCAACCAAAATATCTCCAAAAACTGTACATCCATATCTTATACTTTCAATGCCTCTTTACTAGGTTGTGTTAAAAATCACGTTGCTTTGTTATTGCAGAAGACTGCTAGTAACATTTCTAACGTTTCTGTTCAAATGATTGCATTGCATAAATCATACGATCAAAGTGTCTACCACAGTCTCTCCCTGAACGTCAGCAAAACAAAAGAGATGATTGTGGACTTCAGGAGGTCGGGGGTCAAGGACTACAGCCCCCTCAGCATCGACGGGGCACCGGTTGAGAGAGTGAACAGTTTCAAGTACCTCGGAGCCCACATATCCGAGGACTTGACATGGACCACACACATTGACAGTGTTGTGAAGAAGGCACGACAACGCCTCTACTTCCTCAGGCGCCTAAGGAAGTTCCAAGTCAGTCAGAAGATCCTTAGGAACTTCTACTCATGTACAATAGAGAGCATCCTGACTGGCAACATCACCTCCTGGTTTGGGAATAGCACTGCACAAGACCGTAGCAGACTACAAAGAGTGACACGTTCAGCCGAACGCACAATTGGAGGGGGGCTTCCCACCCTCCAGAACATTTACAACAAGCGGTGCAGGGGGAAGGCTAAGAGAATTATTAAGGACTCGAGCCACCCGAACAACTGCCTCTTTGAACTGCTGCGGTCAGGCAAGCGATACCGGAGTCTTAAGGCGAGCACAGAAAGACTCAGAAGAAGCTTCTATCCCCAGGCCATCAGGCTGCTAAATGAACAATAAACACTATGCAACAACCATCAAATGCACACAGCACACACACCCACACGCACACACTCACTTAAACCACACAAACACACTTTATATTTATTGATAAAGGATTTGCACTACAACTCGTACACCCACTGTAAATTGTACCTAAATTGCACCTCATCCCATTTCTGCCTTGCACTATATAGTATTGTATTAGTACACTGCACAGTATTGTATATTATATGGTAACTCAGTTACGTCTATTCTGCATCGAACATTGTACATATGTCTATACTGAACACTGTGACCTCATTTTTTTTTACTTCTAATTTACATGCTATACTATGTTATTTTATTTCATACTTATCTTGTCTTGCACAGTCTCTGGAGCGTAACAGTAAGAAGCATTTTGTATAAAAGTATTCTGTACTTCTGTATGACAACTATTAAAGAAACTTGAACTTGAACTTGAAACTTGAACAGTCAAATGGAAAAGGTAACTAAAAATAGCAATCTAGAATCAAATCTATGCATGTATTGAATCGAGAATCGAAAAATCAAATCGCATTTCTACTCTTTACTTAAAAAATCTGACTTGCGCTCCTTGAGACAGCAAACAGCTTTCCACATCCATTTCAATGGCTTAATGAGTTGGCTAGGCCAAACCGGAGTCCCCTAAAGCTCCGTTCTGGGCTCCGTTCAATTATTCATGTGAGGTGCAGAGCTCTGGATGTCACCTCCACTACTACAGGCTTCTTGGCCAGGCCGGCTGGCTGAGAGGGCTGCCTTCTGCCATTAGCATGGCTCTGATCAGATTAACTGCAAGGCCCCTTGCCAAAGGGGAACGCAGAGAGATTTCGAGAGAGAGAGCCGTGCCTGGCATGGCCAGGCTATGGCATGGCACATTTGGCAGGCTATAGTGACCGCTGATGCTCCACATTTAGCACACTGCCATCATTATGACAGACAAGTGGCATGCTGCCCACAATGGGGAAGGGAAACTGTATGGGTGGTTGAGGACATCCTTGCTCTTTTCCTTTTCATCCTCATTATTTCCCTTTTACTCCTAAATCATTGTCTCTTCAAATGTAGTGTTTTATTTTAACATTGTAAATCACAATCTGTGATTGTATCAAAACGAAAATGCGTACTTACATTTGCCTGCAGCTTAAACATGAAAAAAAAACTACATTCGTTATAATGTGCAAAGCGGCTGACTACAAATTCAGGTATTTTGTTTTGCATGAAAAGCGTATAATGCACGCTGGTGGTGACGACCATCATTAAAGCTCTGCTTGCCAAGGACATTAAAGATTACAAAACGAGGATGGGTTTAAATCCTAGAGAAAACAGCACATGAAGGCGGAGTGATACCGAGGTTAAGAAAAGAAGTATGGCAAGGTGTGAGAGATGAAGATAGAAAGGGGTTGAGAGGAGAGGAGAAACAGAATGAAAGAGGGTGTAGAGCGATGGCTTCTCTCCCACAGCTCTACCTGTGGTGGAACAGATTGGACGCGCCGCAGAGCGTTCTGATTGCCGTGGCGACCAAGCGTCAGCTGACAGATGGCTGCCTCGAAGCGTAGGGCACTGGGCCGTCCACAGCTTCCACTGATTGGAAGGGCGCACACACACACACATGTTCAGCACACACATGCATGCACACACAAACACCACCCCTCACGCCCACATACACACATGCACATATCGCAAAGACTGGTGTCCTATGAGAGGGGGAACGGGCCATGGAAGACATGGTTGTTTTGATCTTGTGGATCTAGTGTCAGGTGTCTTACTGTTGCTGTTTCCATCCACTTAGAAGTAGCTAGCTAAAAAAAGAAAACATATCCAATCTGGGTCACACCGATTGCTTACAATTGTGCCATGTTTAGAAAATATCCCTCAAATATCCCATATTTCAAGAAGCAATTCTTTATTTACATTAGGCTATATGATTGGTCCTCAATTGGAAATGTATCAGTCTGTGTCACCTGCAGTTTGACATTGCTGCTGGCAGTGGAACATAATGGCATTAAGACTATAATAGGAATAAGTGGGTGTCTGTAAGAAAACTCCACGAAGCTGTCCAGTGTCTGAACATCCTGAAGAGAGACAGCAGTAGCTGGGAGTAAGACAGTAACATCTGCAGGGATTAAAGCAAAAAAAAATCTCCTGACTGAATTTTTTTTCAGGCCAAGTCATATTCTTATTTTAACCTCCACTGTATTTCTTTTTAATAGCGTTGGCGTTTTAAGGGAGCCTACTTGTTTCGGTTTCGTCGATAATCCAATGTACAGTTACCCCCCCACCCCGCCTACCCAACCCTTCCTTCCCCAACCACCTCCGATGTACAGTCCCCCCCCCCTCCACCCAACCTCCTCCAATGTACAGTTTCTTCGTCAAATGTATATGGTCTCTTTTTTAGACTCTTATGGTATCACAAACAATACTGTATCTGTAAATCTGGTACGTCATAAATGTATAGATGTAGCCAGGGCCGCCTGGGAGAAATGCGAGGCCCTGTGCAAGATTTAAATTAAAAAAAATTTAATACAGTCAACATATTCTTAAATAATAGCGCTGCCCGAGGCTAGGCATGATACAGTCAACATATAGCAAGAGAGAGAGCGAGAGAGAGCTCCCGTTCTACAGTCAATATACAAGTGTTATCGCTGCACAGACCCGGCAATGCCCCTGACCCTCCACCAGAGCAAGGCCAGAGAGAGAGAGAGAGAGAGAGACACATTGGAAAGAAACAACCCAAAACCAGAGCAAATTGAAATGCTATTTGGCCCTAAACAGAGAGTACACAGTGGCAGAATACCTGAGCACTGTGACTGACCCAATACTAAGAAGATCCTTGACTAGGTAAAGACTCAGCGAGCACAGCCTAGCCATCGAGAAAGGCCGCCATAGGCAGACCTGGCTCCCAAGCGAAGACAGACCCACTGCACACAAGATGAGGTGGAAACCGAGCTCCACTTCTTAACAACCTGCCCACTATACCAAGACATACTTCCCACAAATTGCAAACACCCAAAGAGACTTTGAAAACATCGACAATAACTCAAAACTCCCATACCTACTGGGAGAAATACAAGAATGTGAAATAAAGCCCATTTGAATTGAAGAGAGAGATAGATAGAGCATGTCTGTGTGTGTTAGAAAGAGAGAGATAGAGAGAGAGCATGTCTGTTTGTGTGTGTGTGTTAGAGAGAGCATGTATATGTGTGTTAGAAATAGAGAGAAATATAGAGAGAGAGCATGTCATTTTGTGTGTTAGAGAGAGATATAGAGCATGTCTGTGTGTGTTAGAAAGAGAGAGAGAGAGAGAGAGCATGTGTGTTTGTGTGTTAGAGAGAGATAGCATGTCTGTGTGTGTGTGTGTGTGTTAGAGAGAGAGCATGTATGAGAGAGATAAGCAAAGATGAGCCCCTAAAGGATATTCAACTTTTAATGGAAGAACAAAACAGAAGGAAAAGATAACTTCACAAAGGCAACATGAATATACATAGATCCAAAAGGACAAAGATCAACACTTAAATCCAAAGAGAAGAGGGTCTATACCAGAGAAAACAAAGTAGCAAGGAGCCAATGGCCGACATCAGCTAAATAGGCTAACTGCAAATAGAGTAGCCAGGTACTGACACCAGGCCACACACCGTTAGCTACTACAACAGCTAGCCGGCCCGTTTGGCTCAATATAACGTTAGCTAGCCGGCCCGCTTTGGCTCAATATAACATTAGCTACAACAGCTAGCCGGCCCGTTTGGCTCCCGAGAGAGAGAGAGAGAGAGAGATATCCACAGCAGAAATAGAATAGAGTGCATTAAAAACTCACCAAACGTCCAAGAGGATGGAGACAACCGCGTGGAGTTGACAAAGTTCATCTGCCGAATGACCGTCCTCTTCATCTTGGCATAACAATGCTGCACGCGCTCTCTCTAGGTTAGCTAACGCTAGTTAGCCTTTAGCTAAGCTAGCTACTAGCCGACATCATCATGGCTATCCCGACTAAACCACACGTTAGCACTCGATATTATAACGTAGCTAAAGCTAACTAGCTGTCCCTGCCTTTAGATAAGCCGACATGGCTAGCCTGACTGAACTGTCTAACATGCAACAACTTTCATCTTCAGTCCATCTGCCGAATGACCGTCCTCTTCCTCTTGGCTGGCATAACTAAGCATAACCTCCAAAGCTGCACGCGCGAAATAGTCAAACGCAGCTGACGCACGCCGGCGTACACATGATGTAACCCCTCCCTTCATTGAAACCAATAGTATGTCTGCTGCAGAGCCCCATAGCTCCAATAGTGAGTATGTCTGCTGCAGAGCCGCAGAGCCAGGAACAAGTCACACCCATACCTACTGGGAGAAATACAAGAATGTGAAATAAAGCCCATTTGAATTGAAGAGAGAGATAGATAGAGCATGTCTGTGTGTGTTAGAAAGAGAGAGATAGAGAGAGAGCATGTCTGTTTGTGTGTGTGTGTTAGAGAGAGCATGTATATGTGTGTTAGAAAGAGAGAGAAATATAGAGAGAGAGCATGTCATTTTGTGTGTTAGAGAGAGATATAGAGCATGTCTGTGTGTGTTAGAAAAAGAGAGAGAGAGAGAGAGCATGTGTGTTTGTGTGTTAGAGAGAGAGAGCATGTCTGTGTGTGTGTGTGTGTTAGAGAGAGAGCATGTATGAGAGAGATAAGCAAAGATGAGCCCCTAAAGGATATTCAACTTTTAATGGAAGAACAAAACAGAAGGAAAAGATAACTTCACAAAGGCAACATGAATATACATAGATCCAAAAGGACAAAGATCAACACTTAAATCCAAAGAGAAGAGGGTCTATACCAGAGAAAACAAAGTAGCAAGGAGCCAATGGCCGACATCAGCTAAATAGGCTAACTGCAAATAGAGTAGCCAGGTACTGACACCAGGCCACACACCGTTAGCTACTACAACAGCTAGCCGGCCCGTTTGGCTCAATATAACGTTAGCTAGCCGGCCCGCTTTGGCTCAATATAACATTAGCTACAACAGCTAGCCAGCCCGTTTGGCTCCCGAGAGAGAGAGAGAGAGAGATATCCACAGCAGAAATAGAATAGAGTGCATTAAAAACTTACCAAACGTCCAAGAGGATGGAGACAACCGCGTGGAGTTGACGAAGTTCATCTCCCGAATGACCGTCCTCTTCATCTTGGCATAACAATGCTGCACGCGCTCTCTCTAGGTTAGCTAACGCTAGTTAGCCTTTAGCTAAGCTAGCTACTAGCCGACATCATCATGGCTATCCCGACTGAACCACACGTTAGCACTCGATATTATAACGTAGCTAAAGCTAACTAGCTGTCCCTGCCTTTAGATAAGCCGACATGGCTAGCCTGACTGAACTGTCTAACATGCAACAACTTTCATCTTCAGTCCATCTGCCGAATGACCGTCCTCTTCCTCTTGGCTGGCATAACTAAGCATAACCTCCAAAGCTGCACGCGCGAAATAGTCAAACGCAGCTGACGCATGCCGGCGTACACATGATGTAACCCCTCCCTTCATTGAAACCAATAGTATGTCTGCTGCAGAGCCCCAGAGCTCCAATAGTGAGTATGTCTGCTGCAGAGCCGCAGAGTCAGGAACAAGTCACACACATTTTACAAACGTGTCTAATGTGAACTATATAAGCATATAAGCAAAACTAGATTTTAGGTCTGTGATGAAAAAGGGGCTTGCGGGAAGGGGGGCCTCGCAAAAAATAAAAAATAAATAATAAAAAAATAATAGATAAAAAATATTTTTTTTGTATTTTTTTGTATTTTTTTTTGTGCGCGGCCCCCCTTCCCGCGAGGCCCTGTGCGACCGCACTGCTCGCACACCCCCTGAGGCGGCCCTGGATGTAGCAGTATTATCTATCTGTATGTCATGTATGTCATATATGTTATGATGAATTGAAAATGGGGGACCCTGATGTAAACAAGAGGAAAGTCTTTCTCTGGTCTGCAACACCTTGACAATTGTGTGTATTGATCTGTACTGTATTGTACCCATTCTGCAATCTGTTATAACAATCAATCAATATTTAACCGATATGCAGAATGGGTACAATACAGTATGGCTCAATACACACAATTGTTAAGGGGATGCAGACCAGAGAAAGACGTTTGTCTTGTTTACATCATCAGGGTCCCCCATTTTCAATTCATAGTGACATTTATGACATGCATGACATTGACATCATGACATTTATGGCATATGGACATACTACAGGTATATAGTACTGTTACATTTGTGACATATACAATATGCAAATATACAGTAATGTTACCCATAGATCCTGACAGAGATTATACATATGATGGGGAGGATACTGTACATTAGGAGGGGGTGGGTGGGTGGGAGAAAATATACAGTACCGTTACCCATAGATCCTAACAGCTATTATATACATATGGGGAGGAGACTGTACATTAGGAGGGGGTGGGTGGGAGAGAAATATACAGTACTGTTACCCATAGATCCTAAGAGAGATTATATGCATATGATGGGGAGGAGACTGTACATTAGGAGGGGGTGGTGGTAGAAAAAGATACATACGGTGGGGAGAGAATATATACGGTGGGGATGAGACTGTCTACAGATACACCTGTGTGATGTTGCTACGGAGTTAAGCTAATAAACGTATACTCACAACCACAGCAGGGGACTCACATATTGTACTGTGAAGTAACACGACAATGACAAACGTGTTGTTTCTGTTTTTCTTTTTGACATCGTTGCGGCACACGGAACAAGTTAACAACTCACCACTACAGCCCCCAGTAGCGCTGCCTAGCCAGTCTCTTCAAACGTCCTCTCCTCTCGAAACATTTTGTTAGGTGGTCCCGCTGATCCTTTTCATCTGAGAAACCCGCGGTGGGTTCTCTTTTTAGTGGCCGGCTTACTCCTTCCATTTAACCGACGCTATTAAGCTAACGTTAGCTAATCGGTATATAGCAGCGAGTGCAAGCAGCGTGGTGGCTGTGACGTCGGTAAACAAGCAGAGTTGACGCGCAAGGCTGCAAAAAAGGCGACTCGTAAAACCAAAACACACCGCAGTTTTTAATTATTTTACATGACTATTTTGTTACCCTGCCATGTGGCGGACAAACTTCTCAGACCTCGCAATTGTCACTCGCCCAATAGCCTGCAGCTGCAACCGCGGAGCGAGCCTCCGGAGTGAGCAGCGTAATCCTGTCTCTCGAGTCGCTGAGTGATGATGACTGCTTGGCGTGATAGGAAAAAAAAGCCCTTTTTCATATTTGGCGCCTCTGATTGGCTCAATTTTGTTTCTATCTGTATGCATCTACAAATCACAAATCACAATCAAATAACAAACTCAGCAAGACCGACGGCTTCTCAGTTACAGTGGGTGACAATATTGTCACAAGGAAAGACGAAATTACCTACCTGGGTTCCATCCTAGAGGCAAATCTTTCCTGTGACAAAATGGCATCCAATGTAATAAAAAAAGTCAACCAACGAACTAGATTCTTGTACCGTATCTCCTCTCTGGTAAACAAGAATACCCTGAAGACTCTGGCAGGAGCACTCATTCAAGGGTACTATGACTATGCGTGCACCTCATGGTACCAAAGCACCTCAAAGGCGCTTAAAACAAAATTACAAACATCACAAAACAAACTGGTCAGACTACTACTTGACCTGAACCCCAGAACCCACCTCACCCCTGCCCACTTTGACAACCTAGGATGGCTTAGAGTAGACGACAGAGTACAGCAACTTGCAATGGGCCTGGTCTACAAGATACACTATACGACCGGGGTGCCCATGTACATGTCAAAATACTTCCCAAAGGTCAGTGAATACCACAACCACTACACCAGAGGAAGCTCAACAAATCATGTTAAACCCAGATTCGGCTCAAACAAGGGACTAAACACGTTTCGCAATTATGCCACAACAATGTGGAACGCCCTACCCAAAGCTGTAAAGGAATGTGAATCCCTGCCCACATTCAAAACCGCTCTTAAAGAGCACCTACGGGAGGCTGCAATTCGAAACTGGCCACCGTAAATGCCCAAAACCCCCACCACCTCCTAATAGACAGTCTCCTCCCCACCGCATGTATATATTCCCTCCCCGCCGTATATGTATATTTCTCTCCCACCCACCCACCCCCTCCTAATGTACAGTCCCCTCCCCATCATATGTATATACTCTGTCAGGATCTAGGGGTAACAGTACTGTATATTTGAATACCGTTTATGTCACAAATGTATCAGTACTAAATACCTATATGTCCCTATGCCATAAATGTCATGTATGTTGTGTATGTCATAAATGTCTATATGAATTGAAAATGGGGGACCCTGATGGAAACAAGACAAACGTCTTTCTCAGGTCTGCATCCCCTTAACAATTGTATGTATTGAGCCGTACTGTATTGTACCCATTCTGCAATCTGTTAAATAAAGTTTTCATTCATTCATTCATTCACACCAGGTAGCCAATTCCGTCAGACTGCAAATCAAATGGACGGATCTCCCCAATCAAATTGACGGAAATCCGTCTGGAGACGGAACGCTTTAATGCATGCATCTGCCAGACATGAAAGACAGCTTCTGTTTAAACTACAACGCCTTCTTTTTTTCCAGACAAAAACGTTTCCTGTTCATACCAGCGCCATCCTTTCTTACTCATCACTACTCTAGTCGGTCATCTGCAGTGTTGTGCTAGTTACTGAAAAATAGTAACTCAGTTACTTTACTAGTTACTCATTTAAAAAGTAACTCCGTTACGTTACTAGTTACTTACACCCAAAAGTAATGCGTTACTGTGAAAAGTAACTATTTAGTTACTTGAAGAAGAAAAAAATTGCTCCCATGCAGCCAGATACAGATACTCAAAACTGTTGATCAACTTGACAGTTTCCATTCACATCACTG
This sequence comes from Notolepis coatsorum, assembly GCF_963971535.1. NCBI lineage: Eukaryota > Metazoa > Chordata > Actinopteri > Aulopiformes > Paralepididae > Notolepis > Notolepis coatsorum. The sequence continues at coordinate 32,747,132 of NC_140184.1, forward strand.
AACTCTGCTAAGCAATGTGGTCTAGATAAACACAAATCTGACACAAACACAAATGTCCCGACGTAATAAGAAATGCACCGTGCCTAATTGCTCTGGGAGGTTGCACGCATGCACGTTTAGGTTGAGCGCATGCACGTTCTAGGTTGAGTGCATGCACGTTCTAGGTTGAGCGCATGCACATTCTAGGTTCTAGGTTAGGAACAGCCTTGATATCTGTCGCCGGAGCGTTTCATTAACAGTCTTGCAACGTTGTTTAAGATATCAATCGTGCATTGCAACGTTAGAATAGTTAGGATATCAATTGTGCATGAAAGGACTATATTTATATTGTTTGATTAGTATTGATGAGATTCCCTGGCAGATTTGTAGTCAGAAATGCGTTGATCAACTTGCGTTTCCATTCATTTACATTCACATCACTGCACTCACCAGTGTCTGTCGAGATGTAAAGTTAGTCCTGCAGCCCCTTAAACATTTTCTTTGTTTCATTTCCATGTTGTACTGTATATTCTCTCTCCAAGTAGTTGAAAAAAGTTTTCCGTGCCATTTGCTGTGTGTCGCCTCGTATCATTCTAAGCGGGTGGCGAGTGGATTTGGATGAGTCCTCGTAGTTAACGTTATACTCCAGTATCTTTGAGCCAAAACACAAATGACATAACTAAAACGTTATTTTCTTTTCGCTCGACAAAAGAGAAATACGCGAGTAGCTGCCTGGGCGCTGCCATTATCAGTCAGGAATCTCAGGAATAGTAAACAAAACACGCCCCCAGCATAGCGTTTCCTCGCAGCCAGGCAGACAGGATATGAGGATAATAATAATAATAATCACTACCGCTCGCTATCAATCTACGCCGTATATAACGCAAATAACGCAGTGACGAACCATTCAGTAACGTAAGTAGCGTTACTGAATTTGAAAAGTAATGCGTTAGAGTACTATTTATCGCAAAAAGTAACTTCGTTACTGTAATGCGTTACTTTGTAACACGTTAGTCCCAACACTGGTCATCTGTGACATCAGTGACATTAACACAAGAATGTTGTGTCCTCCCGTCGCTGCAGGCCTATTAGGCATCGGCCGCCAGTGTGCTTCATGCCTCGGACACCCTGCGTAACAGACGGGTCCATTGAAAAACAGTATGACATCTGCTGAACAAAGGGGAGCATTTGAATTTGATTTCTCTGCGTGAAATATACATTATTCACAGTATCACAGTATCCACATAAGGTGCAGTAAGCCTAAGGTAGTGTAGGTTGTCCTCCTTGGGTTCCTATAAGTCCCAGGTCTGATTGATTGATTGATTGAAAAGTTTATTAACAGATTGCAGAATGGGTACAGACACAGTACAGTACAGCTCAATACATACAATTGTTAAGAGGATGCAGACCTGAGAAAGACTTTCGTCTTGTTTCCATCAGGGTCTCCCATTTTCAATTCATCATATGACACACACGACATACAGATAGACAGTACTGCTACATCTATACATTTATGACATACCAGATTTTCAAATACAGTACTGTTTGTGATACTAAAAAAATCCAGAAAAAGAGTGTATATACATTTGACATAGAAACTGTGCATTGGAGGAGGTTGGGTAGGTGGGGTGGGGCTGTACATTGGAGGTGGGGGGGGGGGTTGGGTAGGGGGGGGACACTGTACATTGGAATACTGACATACATTTGACATAGAAACTGTACATTGGAGGAGGTTGGGTAGGTGGGGTGGGGTTGGGTGGGGCTGTACATTGGAGGTGGGGGGGGGGGGGGTTGGGTAGGGGGGGGCACTGTACATTGGAATACTGACAAAGCCATGCTTGGTCTTTATTGTACAACTGGGTTAGGACATTTGTAGGGGCCAGTTTCGAATTGCAGTCTCCCGTAGGTGTTCTTTGAGAGTGCTTTTGAAGGTGGGTAGTGATTCACATTCCTTTACAGCTTTGGGTAGGGCATTCCACATTGATGTGGCATAATTGCGAAACGTGTTTAGTCCCTTGTTTGAGCCAAATCTGGGTTTTACATGATTTGTGGAGCTCCCTCTGGTGTTGTGATCGTGGTATTTACTGACCTTTGGGAAGTATTTTGACATGTACATGGGTACCTTGGTCGTGTAGTGTATCTTGTAGACCAGGCCCATTGCGAGTTGCTGTACTCTGTCGTCTACTCTAAGCCATCCTAGGTTGGCAAAGTGTGCAGGGGTGAGGTGGGTTCTAGGAGTCAGGTCAAGCAGTAGTCTGACTAGTTTGTTTTGAGATGTTTGTAATTTGGTTTTTAGTGCCTTTGAGGTGCTTTGGTACCATGAGGTGCAAGCATAGTCGTAGTACCCTTGTCAATGTCAATGTCTGGTAGCAGTCGCTGCCCCCTGTTGTGGAGCCTGGAGGCTGCTAGTCGCTGCCCACTGTTGTGGAGCCTGATGGCCGCTGGTATGAAGGACTGTCCGAGGCGGTTAGTTGAGTGTCGGGGGGGAATGAGTCTGTGGCTGAACGAGCTTCTCATCTTGACTAGCTTGTCGTAGAGGGGGTGGTAGGGGTTCTTCATGATGGCAGCCAGCTTCCTTATCATCCCCCTCTCTGCCATCACCTCAAGTCTAGGTAGCTCGACTCCCACCACGGAGCTAGCCTTCCTCACCAGCTTGTTGAGCTTGTTGGTGTCCCTTGAGTTGATGTAGCCTCCCCAGCATGCCACAGCATAGAAGAGGATGCTGGCCACTACAGACTGGTAAAAAGACTGCAGCAGTCTGTTGCACACATTGAAAGACCTGAGTCTCCTCAGGAAGAACAGCCTGCTCTGTCCCTTCCTGTAGAGGGCCTCTGTGTTATCCGACCAGTCCAGTTTATTGTTCAGGTGTACCCCAAGGAACTTATATGAGTCCACCATCTCCACATCCACCCCTCGGATGGAGATGGGAATCGGGGGGGGCCTCTTCTTGCCCCTCCGGAAGTCCACCACCAGCTCCTTGGTCTTACTGGTGTTGAGTTGGAGGTGGTTGCTGTCGCTCCACCCCACGAAGCTCTCCACCAAGGCTCTGTACTCCTCCTCATCATCGTCGGTGATGTAGCTTACGATGGAGGAGTCGTCTGAGAACTTCTGCAGGTGGCACCCGCTTGAGTTGCGGCAGAAGTCTGAGGTGTAGAGGGTGAAGAGGAAGGGTGACAGCACAGTTCCTTGGGGGGCGCCGGTGTTGCTCACCAGTACGTCAGACTGACTGTCCTTTAGTCTGACGTACTGCGGCCTCTCTAGGTGACATCATGTTTGTAAACCAAACCCCTGTAGGGGTGTGGGGGGGCATGAAGAAAATCGTTGTGATTTTAACATGTAAACTGTTAAGGTTTGTAACCGACCCCAAACGCAACGGCACAGAGAGAGTTGTTTTCAGAGTTAGCCAAAAACAAGGGCGTGTTTATTCTCAGGGTCACAATATTGAATTAGGTGGAAAACAGGACAAACGGGGAATCTGGCATGTGAAGAATGTCTTGCGGCTCTGCAGATTCTCCCAGACGGTGTAGGTGAGGAATTTGCTTGTGACGTCTGAGCCGCTCTGCAGATCCCCCCAGCATACTCTCCAGACGGAACACGGAGGGAGAGAGAGAGTCCCAGTTAGCTCAGCGCACAAACAGATAACAGAGAGGTGACTGATCCAAATTAATATCCAAGTGACTTGATCTTCGGTGTGATACACACAGTTAGCAGAGTCCAGAGAAAAAACAATACGGTAATCCAAAGAGTAAATCCAACAACAAAAAATAGGTGAGAACAGTATAACAAAACGGGATCTCTTCGGTGTTTCACAAACACACAAAAAACTGGTGATCCAAAAGACTGTTTCAAAAACTCACCAAAGCGCAGCGCGTAAAGCGGGCAGATAAACGAGGCGTAGCTTCGTACGGGGAAATCAGGTTCTCCAAGGGATACTTCACGAGAGTCCTGGAGAGCAACAGACAGCGAACGGGAAAGAAAGGCAGATGCAGGGAATATTCAAGACGATCCAACATCAATATTAGGGAGATCAGGGTATTTAAAGCCACGGGGCGCTTAATGACAAGCTGTGACAGCTGCGGGATGAAATTGATCATTGCTCCAGAAGCGTGTGGTTGGGAGAGCACCAATCAAACGGCATCTTACAGGAAAGAAGCGTGAGGCGCGGAATGCAATTAATTTAACAAAATACCTTAACACTTTCAGCGCCACGCCTGGTTTTCCGTTTTACCGCTTGAATGCCACCATCGGCGCCAATGTTAACGTTAATATCGCCTAATCTATGTTTTAAATTATGGCTATGTGTCTAATCTGCCCATCGCATTATCAAATACTATTTTCCAGTCAGTGCTGTGAAGGCAGATTGTTTTTTTATCGCGTCGTTTCCGTTTCAGAGCAGTTAGAAAAGCCCCCGTTTTGATATAAAAAACAGCTCATTCTGGAGCATTCTATGAAAATCGTCTTTTAGTGGAATATTCCACAATGTTGATATTCATCTGCCTTTTTATGAATCGTTTTCAAATAAACGCTAGATGATCAATATTATACGTGCACGCAAGCACATTACGGCCGTGCACTGATAATCGCTCCGTTGATTTCCTCACAGAGTTTTACAGTGAAACCGAAAGAAGACATTTCACAAAACAGCTTATAACTTCATCAAACTTACTCTGATTATCCTACCACTGATAACATATGGCGCTTTTCCACTGCATAGTACCTACTCGACTCTACTCTACTCTACTCTACTCGCTTTAGGTACCTGGTACCATGTTGCTTTTCCACTGCAGGTACTAAAATAAAGTACTCAGTTTGTCTCCGTGTGGGGAGGCGGGGCTGCTGGTGATCAGCATGAGAGCTCACCGAGTGAATCCACAGTCAGTTGATCCTCAATAGGAAACCAACCTAGATTTACCCTGAAGGACTGGTTCTGGCCGAACTGTTCGTTATACAAGTATCACAGAGACATTTCAAATGTACTCACAGTTGTACGAGGGTTTCGGACAGAGATACGGGATGGTTTGAAAGCTCGGCGTTGCTAATAAACATTTTAAATATTTTTTATAAACTGCTCAAAACGGCATTATTTCCGGCGTTGGGTGCATGATGCGCATGCGCTGTGATCACACCAGGCAGCCAACGCCGGAAATAATGCAGTGTTGAGCAGTTTATAAAAAATATTTAAAATGTTTATTAGCAACGCCGAGCTTTCAAACCATCCCGTATCTCTGTCCGAAACCCTCGTGCAACTGTGAGTACCTTTGAAATGTCTCTGTGATACTTGTATAACGAACGGTTCGGCCAGAACCAGTCCTTCATGGTAAATCTAGGTTGGTTTCCTATTAAGGAGCAAGTGACTGTGGATTCACTCGGTGCATCACAGTCACGAAAGGGGCTATGAGCTTGGCAAGCCAGAGTAAAACACAGTTTTCAATCAATCAATAACAACATTAACGAGACTCTCGTTGTGTCTATTCTGCTAACGCTAACGTTACCCCTCATTGTGTCTATTCTACAAGCGTTAACGTCAGCTAGGCTGTCTATATATGCTAATGTTAACGTTAGCATTAGGCTAACAACAACGCTGTAACGTTACCAGTCGCGTCTATTTGCTAACGTTAGCATTAGGTAATAACCGGTTTAAAATGGATGGTGATTACCTCACGTTGTGTCTATTCTACTAGCATTAACGTTACTCATACAAACAATCAATAGCGAGTTATATTGAACCCGCTATGTACGATAGCCATGCTAAAACGCTAGCACATTAGAACATTCCTTCCACCGTTGTGGAGCTTAAGCCTTAACAAGTCAGCGATCTTTTTGCGAGACTAAACTCTCCGCTCGGTGGCAAATTGTGTTGATGTCGGTTTTGTTTAATCAATAAATGAGGCAGAATACACAGTGACTGTATCGTTTGTTTATTGAACTTGTGCCTGCTGCAACCATAATGAAATCCTATGCGAGACATTAAAGATGGCGGCGCCGGCTTTCTGTTTTCGTTCAGACCAGTTCAGACTCTCCAACTAGTGACGCGTCTCTCTTCTGACCAATCAGTGGTCTGCAGTGTTTCACGTGACTTTTGTAGTACCAGTTCTACCCGCTTGGCTCGCGCTTGGAACCAGACTCGAGCAGGGACTAAAAAAGTACAGAAAAAGTACCTGGTACCAGCCTGGTACCAGGTACTTTGGTAATGGAAAACCGAAAATACCGAGTAGAGTAGAGTAGAGTAGAGTAGGTACCATGCAGTGGAAAAGCGCCAATAGAGTCCTTACCTGACATCAGATGGTATCCAACTGGTATATTCCAATTCCTGATCACCATTCAAAAAAATCGATACGTGTATGGATCCAACGCGATACAGTAGAACTCCATGATCCGCGGGGCTCTGAGGCTCCAGAATGAACTCTGGTAACCCCGGCTGGATCAGTGAACTGGAAAATGTGGAGTACCGGATTTTTTTTCCATTCCAAAATCACTTATGTCATCTGGGAGACGACAGGGGGCGCTTTTTTCCACAGTGATCGCCGGCGCCCCTCGGCTATACTCGGGTAGGCTCGGGTGATGCAATAATTTTTCAGATCGCAAAAAAATAAATAAATAAAAAAATCAGAGAAATCTCGTGAGTGGCACGCAACCACCTATAAAAAAAACGAGAAATCTTGTGAGTGGCACTCAAAGTGTTAAAGGGACGGAGCGAGTGGGTGGGCAGCGGACAAAACCTCACAGTACCCCCCCCCTCCACGGGAACCACCCGGCGACCAGGCCGACCCGGCTCGCCCGGATGGGCACGATGGAAGTCGGTGATCAGGCCGGGATCCACGATGAGCTGGCGGGAGACCCAGCTCCGTTCCTCCGGGCCGTAACCCTCCCAGTCCACCAGGTACTGGAACCCCTGACCCCGCCGTCGAACGCCCATCAACCGGCGGACCTGCCACTGGGGGTGACCGTCCACCATCTTGGGAGGAGGTGGATCCGGAGCAGGAGGCATCAGGGGACTGAGAGAGACAGGCTTAACCCGGGACACATGGAAAACGGGGTGAATGTGCATGGACGCAGGAAGCTTAAGACGCACCGCCGCCGGACTGAGTACCTTCAGAACCTCGAAAGGTCAGACGAACCGGGGGTTAAGTTTCTTGGCCGAGGACCGAAGTGGGAGGTCCCTCGCGGAAAGTCACACCCTCTGCCCAGGGTGGTACGTCGGCGCAGGAACCCGGCGCCGGTCAGCCCCACGACAGGCGCGCTCTGATGACCGGAGCAGCGCGGTCCTGGCGATCTCCCAGACCCGACGGAGACCAGACCCAGGTGGTCCTGCACGGAGGGAACTGCCACCTCCGTCTCCTGTGCAGGGAAAAGAGGGGGTTGGTAGCCCAGGGATACCTCAAAGGGTGAGAGGCCGGTGGCGGAACTGACCATGGAGTTGATGGAGTACTCGACCCAGGGAAGGAAACGGCTCCAAGAAGCTGGTCTCTCGGCAGCCACACACCGAAGAGCAGACTCCACGCTCTGGTTCATCCTCTCCGTTTGTCCGTTAGTCTGGGGATGATAACCAGAGGAAAGACTGACCGTTGCCCCCAATCCCTTGCAAAAAGCCCGCCATACCTGGGAAGTGAACTGGGGCCCCCGGTCCGAGACGACGTCCTGGGGAAAACCATGGAGGCGAAACACGTGGTGTGTCAGGAGGTCCGCCGTCTCGGCCGCCGAGGGATGTTTGGGAAGGGCCACGAGGTGAACCCCCTTGCTGAACCGATCCACCACGGTCAGAAGGCACGTGTTCCCCTGGGAGGAGGGAAGACCTGTGACGAAGTCCAGCGCCACATGTGACCAAGGACGGCTCGGAATGGGAAGCGGCTGTAATAGCCCGGAGGGTGCCTGGTGGGAGGCCTTGCTGCGGGCGCAGACCGTGCAGGCCAGTACGAACTCCTTGACGTCGTTCCTCATGGTGGGCCACCAGAATCAACGAGCCAGGAAGGAGAACATGCGATGAACGCCCGGGTGGCAGGCGAACCGGCTGGTATGGCCCCACTGGAGGACCCGGGACCGGACTGAGTCGGGGACGAAGAGACGATGAACCGGTACATTGCCTGGAGCGCGATGGAAGCGTAGGGCACGCCTTACCACCCCCTCGATGCCCAAGGTGACGACTCCTACCACCCTGGCCTCCGGGAGGATGGGAGTCGGGTCCTCAGTGGTTGGAGCCCCCTTGGAGTGTAACCGGGACAGGGAGTCGGCCTTCGTGTTGCGGGAACCAGGGCGAGACGTCAGCGAGAAGTCGAACCGACTGAGGAAGCTGGCCCATCTTGCCTGCCGGCCGTTGAGGTGCGTGGAAGCACGGATGTACGTCAGGTTCTTGTGGTCCGTCCAAATGGTAAACGGCTCCTCGGCCCCCTCTAGCCAATGACGCCACTCCTCCAAGGCAGCCACAACCGCCAGCAGCTCCCGATTGCCGATGTCATAGTTCCTCTCGGCAGGGAGGAACCGACGCGAGTAGAAGGCGCACGGATGTACCTTCTGGTCCGTTGCCGACCGCTGGGATAAGATAGCTCCCAGTCCGGTATCCGAGGCGTCCACCTCAACGATGAACTGTCTCTTGGGGTCTGGATGGAGCAAGATCGGGGCGGAAGTGAACCTCTTCTTGAGGGAGCGGAACGCAGCACACGCCGCTGGGGACCAGTCGAACGGCAGGGCGGGAGAGGTCAGTCTGGTAAGCGGTTCCGCCACTTGACTGTAGTTCCGGATGAACTTTCGGTAGAAGTTGGCGAACCCGAGGAAGCTCTGTAACTCCTTCCGAGAGGTGGGTTCAGGCCATTTCTCCACGGCCTGGATCTTGCGAGGATCAGCTCGGGTCAAGCCCTTCTCCGCGATGAAGCCCAGGTAATCGACGGAGTCGGAGTGGAATCGGCACTTCCCCGCCTTGACGAAGAGCCGATTGTGGAGGAGGCGCTCCAGCACACGGCGGACATGCTGGATGTGTTCCTCGAGGGTCTTGGAGAAGATGAGGATGTCGTCTAGGTACACTACCACAAACTCCTCCAGCATGTCACGAAGGACGTCGTTCATGAGCGCCTGGAATACCGCCGGAGCGTTGGTGAGGCCGAACGGCATCACCAGGTACTCGTAGTGGCCCTTGGGAGTCTTGAAGGCGGTCTTCCATTCATCGCCCTCACGGATACGGACTAGATGGTAGGCACTCCGGAGGTCCAGCTTGGTAAAGACTGTAGCCTGGGTGAGAGGCTCGAAAGTGGAGTTCATGAGAGGTAGAGGATACTTGTTCTTAATGGTGATCTCGTTGAGCTGGCGATAGTCGATGCAGGGTCGAAGGTCCCCGTCCTTCTTCCCAACAAAGAAGAAACCGGCCGCCACAGGAGAGGAGGAAGGCCGAATGAGTCCTGCTTCCAAGGACTCAGAGATGTATTGATCCATCGCCGCCTTCTCCGGGACGGTCAGACTGTAGAGGCGGCTGCCGGGAAGGGGAGCCCCTGAGCGGAGGTCGATGGCACAGTCGTAAGGCCGGTGGGGCAGAAGGGCCTGAGCCCTGGACTTACTGAAAACCTCCATGAGGTCGTGGTACTCGGGGGGTCGAAAGGTCCGGAGGCGGCTCACCAACGGATCTCCGGGGCGGGGGACAGGACGCCGCCTGAAGACACTGGGCATGACAGGAGGAGCTCCAGCCCTTGATGGTACCGGAGGACCAGGCGATGTGGGGCTCGTGCAGCGCGAGCCAGGGCCGGCCCAGGACTACTGGGACAAGAGGGGATCTGGTGATAAGGAACTGGAGTCTCTCAACGTGGTTACCAGCAATGGTCAGCAGGACAGGGCAGGTGCGTTGAGTGATGTCAGCCAGGCGGTGTTGGTCCAATGCGAATACCTCCAATGGCCTCACTAGGTCCTCAAGTGGAATGTTGGCCCGGGTAGCAAACTCGAAGTCTAGGAAACTCTCGTCTGCCCCCGAGTCAATGAGTGCCTCCACCGTGGCCCATTGGTCCACCCAGGCCAGGGTGACGCTCATCAGATGGCCAGGTGGTGCACGGCTCTGGGAACGAGAAAAACGGCTCACCAGGATCTCCCGGGGTCCCGGCGAGCCTGGTCTTTTGGCCGGGTGGGGCAGTTGGCGATACGGTGTCCCTCCCGACCGCAGTAGAGGCAAAGGCCGGACCTGAACCTCGCCTCCCGTTCAGCTTGGCTCAGATGAGAACGTCCCAGCTGCATGGGTTCCTCCTCGGGTACCGAACGGGAGGGAAAAAAACCACCAGTCGTGTTGGGAGCAGGGCGACCAGCAGTACCGTCACGAGTACGGGGGGTCCGGAGTACCTCTGGAGGTCCCTGTCGGGTTCTCTCACGTCTTCTCTCCTGGAGGCGTCCGTCGATGCGAATGGCGAGGCTGAACAGGTCCTCGAGGGACTCAGGTTCCTCACGGGTCGCGAGCTGGTCCCTGACTGCGTCGTTGAGCCCCCTCATGAAGGTAAGACGAAGTGCTTGGTCGTTCCAACCGCTCTCCGTAGCCACCAGTCTGAACTCCAGCACGTAGTCGGTAACCCCGCCGCTGCCCTGCCGGAAGGTACCCAACCAGGCTCCAGGGTCCAGACCACGGGCTGGATGGTGGAAAACCCTGCGGAGCTTAGCCACGAAGTCTGGGTAGGAGAAACAGAAGTCTGCCTCCATTGCCCAGGAGGAAGTGACCCACTGGGCTGCCCGGCCTGAGAGCAAGTTAGTCATGTAGGCCACTTGGGCTCCCCTTGAAGTGAAACGACTGGGTTGATGACGAAAAACCAACTCACATTGCATGATGAATGTGGCACAATCCTCGAAGTTACCGTCGAACAGCCGTGGTTCGGAGAGACGGGGCTCCCGAGGTGCGGGATCAGGAGGCGCGGGGCCTGCCAGGGCTGCGGGTGATGCTCCGGCCAAGGCTCCTGAAGGAAGTGGGGGTACAAGCAAGGTGTTAACGGTGTCACTCAGCGTGTGTAAGTGGAGGAGAATACTTGACTGCTGGCTAGCCAAAGCGCCCAGGGACCCCTGAATAGGCAGGACCTGCTCTCGGAGTTCCTGTACAGCAGCCGCAGCCCTGTCTAGCTGTTGGCTGTGTTCCTTGGTTAACTCTATCTGGACTGCCAATGCTGTTCTGACTCTCTCTGTGTCGGCTGGGGTCGTCATGGTTGGATCGTAATGTTAAGGTTTGTAACCGACCCCAAACGCAACGGCACAGAGAGAGTTGTTTTCAGAGTTAGCCAAAAACAAGGGCGTGTTTATTCTCAGGGTCACAAGATTGAATTAGGTGGAAAACAGGACAAACGGGGAATCTGGCATGTGAAGAATGTCTTGCGGCTCTGCAGATTCTCCCAGACGGTGTAGGTGAGGAATTTGCTTGTGACGTCTGAGCCGCTCTGCAGATCCCCCCAGCATACACTCCAGACGGAACACGGAGGGAGAGAGAGAGTCCCAGTTAGCTCAGCGCACAAACAGATAACAGAGAGGTGACTGATCCAAATTAATATCCAAGTGACTTGATCTTCGGTGTGATACACACAGTTAGCAGAGTCCAGAGAAAAAACAATACGGTAATCCAAAGAGTAAATCCAACAACAAAAAATAGGTGAGAACAGTATAACAAAACGGGATCTCTTCCGTGTTTCACAAACACAAAAAACTGGTGATCCAAAAGACTGTTTCAAAAACTCACCAAAGCGCAGCGCGTAAAGCGGGCAGATAAACGAGGCGTAGCTTCGTATGGGGAAATCAGGTTCTCCAAGGGATACTTCACGAGAGTCCTGGAGAGCAACAGACAGCGAACGGGAAAGAAAGGCAGATGCAGGGAATATTCAAGACGATCCAACATCAATATTAGGGAGATCAGGGTATTTAAAGCCACGGGGCGCTTAATGACAAGCTGTGACAGCTGCGGGATGAAATTGATCATTGCTCCAGAAGCGTGTGGTTGGGAGAGCACCAATCAAACGGCATCTTACAGGAAAGAAGCGTGAGGCGCGGAATGCAATTAATTTAACAAAATACCTTAAAGGGACGGAGCGAGTGGGTGGGCAGCGGACAAAACCTCACATAAACGAAGCACTCAGAGAAGAAAATAAAGGGAAAAGACTACTCGTATCCGGGTCTGACAGCACTACAATTACATGTTCATATCATAACGCAGAGGCTGAGACTCACTTTTTTTGCTGCCAGTAGAACATCTCCGTACGAATTGGAAGAGCCGTTGCGCGTTGCGCTAGCGGCTAACCCTTCCAGAAGCTTTGTGGTCCGCACTTTCCATAAATGTATCTCCATTAATCCATTTAATTAGATCCACCAGCACTGAATATATCTAGTGATTATTATAAATTTGCGACGACGACGACAACTATTAGCTATTTCCTGGTTGACGTGGTTCCGGACGTGATGTCACACGAATGCCAATAGACAATTTGTTTTATTCCTGTGGAGTTCTGTGAAGGTATACATTTTATCCAGTGCACATTTGGATAGTATTGTAATATTGTGATATCCCATATAGCTGTTTATACATTTCAACATTTGATTGCTGCATTCATTTTCATTGTGTTCATCATTGTTGTCAGCATGTCACGTGCATGGGGCACTAAATGAATCGCCTTTTCGCATCATATTTAAAGACGTTGATTGGCTAAATTTACTAGGGATGCACCGATCCGACTTTTTCAGTCCCGATACGGATAACGATACCTGGGTTTGGGTATCGGCCAATACCGATACCGATCCGATACCCATTGTCAAATTTTTTCTCTCCAAAAAAGTTTTAAAAATATATATTGTACTTTTTTTTTTATATATTTTGTTTTTAAGAATTGTAAAGGATCATCACAAGTGTGTTTTTGATTTGTTGTAAACGAAGACAGAAAATAAACTTCATTCATTCAATTAAGGGGAGACACTGCAGGTGAATAGGGTAAAAAAATTAACTAATAGATATCACAATGAAACTTCCCCAGTTGATTACTTATATTAAGACAAGACTTTTTTGTATTACAAGTTTTCTGAAATTGTATGTTTAAATATGCAAATGAGGCATGATCTACTTAAATATGCACTAATTTGCATATAATTCCAGGACAGAAATCTGAACATTGGATAAAGCCATTTTCAAAATTATAGTTTCATTTTGTTGACATATTAGAGCCAAAGGTTATTACAGAGGGGATTTTGGATATCTCTTTTTATCACTCCATAAATCAGAAAATACTCCATTCAGTCCATTTTTATGGTAAAATTCCATATTTCGCCATGTTTTTAGGAATAAAATGTGATATAAATCAGGGTATGAATTCGATATCAACAAACCCTTCTGTAAATACCTTCAGAACATAGATATGAATAGAACTGGAAGGTTTGGTGTATGTGTGTGCTACTGAAGTGGAGATTTCTGGCTCAGAGTATGAGGAAAAACTCTTTTACGCTGTATTGTAAAATGCCATACTTTTTTTTTTTAAACAGATATTTACAAACACAATACCTAATCAAACAATTAGTAATAGACAACCTAAACACATGCCTGATAACTGAATAATAATAATAATGATGTTATTGAACTGAACAGAACTACACACAGGCTACAAACAGTGTAGTACAGTGTAGTACCCCCTAATAGGCAAAAAATATTTGAATAGATATCACTATGAAACTTTCCCAATTTGTTATGTACATATAAACTAAGAAAAAATATATTGCAAGTTTTCTGAAATGTATGTTTGCAAATGAGGCACTTCCCCATTAAATATGTGCAAATTTATGGATGCAATAAGGCAAAATGATGTAAAATAAACAACTAAATGTGTGTTATTGACGTTTTATTGTCACTAGTTTCATAGAAGACATGTTTAGGAAGCAAAATATAACAAAATCTCAAAATCAACAAAAAAAGTATATTTGACTATTCACCTGCAGTGTCTCGCCTTAATAAACTGTATGCCTCACTGTCACTGTGTGGAAGAGACTGGGATCATTCTTTTGTGCAAGGCAACATCAGGCTTGACTTAAAACATTACTTTCCTAACTTAGTGAAACTAAATGTAACAAATTAACACATATATATAAATGTACTGAATGGTTATTTGTTATTTTATTTATTATTATTATAAAAGAATATTTTTTTAAATCCGATATATATATATAATTTTTACCGATACCCGATCCAGCTATTTTACTGATATCGGCGGCCGATACCGATACCAATATCGGATCGGTGCATCCCTAAAATTTGCTACTTAATTTTTCAATTGGCTGCGTTGCGCACTGACTGATGTTTCTAGCGCCCCAGAAGAGAGCGGGGATGAACAGGAAACACAAACAATGATTTATATTGTATCTATTACACGTTATTGTGCATTTTAAACACAAACATACTTAAAATGAGTAATTATAATTTATTTAAAAAAATATATATATATATTTTTAGCGGTCAAAATCTACTATTATAGAAAATACTAGGGATGTCCGATATTATCGGCCGACCGATATTATCGGCCGATATCGGCAGTAAAATGTGATATCGGAAAATATCGGTATCGGTAAAAAAAAAAAAAAAAAAAAATAACATTTTTTTTTTTTTTTTTTTTTTTTTTAACATTTATTTAACCTTTATTTACCCAGGCAAGCAATTAAGAACCAATTCTTATTTTATTTATTGTCAAAAGTATGCATGTTGGTTTAAAATGTTCATTTTTACTTTTTTAATGATCATATTTTGCACAGATAATGCTTACATTTAGAAAGCGTTTTGAATGCATCCAGTGAAATTATTAGTTACCTGAAATTATTCCGTTTTTTGGGGGGGAAACCCTGCATATATCGGTATCGGTTGATATCGGTATCGGTATCGGTATCGGAAATTGGAGTTGGACAATATCGGAATATCGGTATCGGTAAAAAAGCCAATATCGAGCATCCCTAGAAAATACCCAAACAACTTTCCACCAGGGGGGCGGCGCCCTAGCGCCCTCTATGGACCAGCCACCACTGAGTGTAGATATACAGTAAATGTTGTAAGTCCTAATACTATTTCCTTTATACTGTATGATGGATGTAGTGTACATATACAGTAAATGTTGTAAGTCCTAATACTATTTCCTTTATACTGTATGATGGATGTAGTGTATATATACAGTAAATGTTGTACTGTATATATACTCCATCATCCCATTTAAAACCCACCTCAAAACCCACCTATTTAGGCAGGCGTATGTCTGATTTTATTTTTTAAATGGATTGTGATTGTTAATGAACTGTTTTTAAATTGTTGTACGGCAAACTTGAGTGTCTTGAAAGGCGCCTTATGAATAAAATGCATTATTATTATTATTATTATTAAGTCCTAATACTATTTTCTTTTGTGGGAAATTAACGTCAGGCTTGAGAAATATTCAGGCTGACTTTAGACATATGTCATATATATATTAGTTAATTGGGAACATTGATTAAGTTAAAGGTAATTGATAAATAGGATTACAGTACAATCATTATCATATATATTTGAGGACATTATATAAGTCGGTTTTGATTTGATTTGAAATCTTTATTTCGAACATGCAATGAATACAAACAAACAATAACAAAAGCAAAACAACTCAATCTACATGTTCGAAAAGGAGTAGGAAGAAGTATACACTTATTTAATCCTAACTTCAAATGAGTGTACTATTTTAAAACATAAAAAAAAAAAAAAAAAAAAAAATATATATATATATATATGCAAAACAAAAAACAAAAACTATATATGTAAAACATGAAAGAAATAAAATAGAAAACAAAATAAAAATGTAAACACCCGTGAATATCAAGTCCCTTCCTCATCCCTGTACCTTGTGAACATAATTTCCTTATACATCAGTTTGAATTGTGTCATGTTTGGACATTGCTTTAGCACCACATTTAGACTGTTCCACAGTTTCACTCCACATATCGAGATGCAGTGTCTTCTCATGGTAGTGCGTACGTTTAGCACTTTTAAATTGTGTTCTCTCCTCAGATTATAACCCCCCTCCCTATCAAAGAACAATTCTTGAATGTTTCTTGGAAGTGCATGACTTTTTGCTTTATACATTAATTGTGCCGTTTTAAATTCCACAAGATCATTTAACTTCAATGTCTTTAACTCCAAAAACAATATGTTAGTGTGATCACGATAACCTGCAATGTGAACTATCCTTATGGCCCTTTTTTGGAGTATAAAAAGTGTTTGTAGTGTAGACTTATAATTGTTTCCCCAGACTTCAGCACAGTAATTTAAATATGGTAAAACTAGTGAACAGTAGAGAATGTAGAGTGATTTTATATCCAGAATGTGCTTTACTTTACTCATGACTGAAATGCTTCGTGAGAGTTTAGATTGGACATGTTTTATGTGAGGTTTCCAACAGATTTTATGGTCTATTATTACACCTAGGAATTTATTTTCATAAACTCTTTCAATAATCACATAATTTATTTTAACTTGTACCTGAGTATCCAATCTACAGTTTCCAAACAACATAATTTTAGTTTTGCTCAAGTTCAATGATAATTTGTTTCTATCAAACCATTCCTTCAATTTCTTCATTTCAGATGTGATGACCTCTAAAAGCTGCTGGACACTCTCACCAGAAATAAAAAGATTAGTGTCATCCGCAAATAAAATACATTTAAATTATATTGGATACTTTACATATCTCGTTAATGTACAAGATGAACAGTTTTGGACCCAACACTGACCCCTGGGGGACACCACAAGCAATGTCCAAACATTCAGATTTATAATCTCTCATTGTCACAAATTGTTGTCTTTTATTTAGATAGCTTCTCACCCAGTCCAATACTACCCCCCTGAGCCCATATCTCTTCAATTTCCTGATTAATATATCATGATTAATAGTATCAAATGCTTTTTTTAGGTCAATGAATACTCCAGCTACATGTTTTTTTTTATCTATTTGTGATTTTTTCAACGAGTTCTATTAACGCTAGTGATGTTGACGGGTGTGTTCTGAATCCATACTGGCTATCGGTGAGTAAATTATGTTTATCAATGAATTTATCTAATCTGTTGTTGAAGAGTTTTTCTAATATTTTTGAAAACTGAGGAAGTAGAGAAACAGGCATATAATTTGTGAAGTGGTGTTTATCTCCAGTCTTGAACAGAGGTATGACTTTTGCTATTTTCATTTTATTTGGAAATCGACCAGTTTTGAATGATAAATTGCAGATGTGCGTGAGTGGTTTTGAAATCCCACTAATGATTTTTTTTACTATTTTCATATCTATTTCATTACTGTCTGTAGATGTCTTGTTTTTACATTTATTAGTAGTTTCTATAATTTCATTTTCATCTACCGCTTCCAGAAACATTGAACTATGATTTATTTCAATATAATTGTCTTTTTTTTTTTTTTTTTTTTTTATTATTGCAAAACAGAAATTATTAAAAGTCAGTACTCAACACATAATGCATAATGAAACTAACAGTCAAGGTGGTTAAAATTACATGCAAGTACAGAAACAAGACAAAAAAAAATGTCTATAATAATATTTTACCGTATATTTTTTCCGGTTGAAACCAGCGTGATGCGGTCAGTTTTTTAGCTACTGTGATACCCGATAAAACCAATCTCTTTAGCTGTGGATTTACTGCAAACTCAAAAACATCATTCAAAAGCAATACAGAGGGGTGTACTGGTATATATAATATATCCCATGATATAATTGTCTTTTATGTCTTCAGGAGTCACTGGATCTGGGATTTTTCCCGCTAATTCTGGTCCAATATTTACAAAAAATGTATTAAAGTTGTTAACCACCTCATCCATATTGCTAATAGTTTGATCATTTTCCATAAAATACTGAGGATAGTTTATTTGTCTTGATCCATTCCTGATAATACCATTTAATATCTTCCAAACACCTTTAATATTATATTTGTTGTTTTTTTCTTTTGAATAGTACACTGAGAGGCTTTTAGGCCAAGGTTAAAGGGGCCCTTTATCTCCAGAAAGGTGGCTGGTCGGTCCAGGGCTGGAAACCTGTGCATCCTCGAGGACCCTGTCCGAGGAAACGGTCCGAGCTGGATCATATGGGAAAGGACACAGGTGTCTCTCACTGGATTGGTCAGCAAGCGTAGACACCCTAGGTCAGGCCCAGACTGGCCATCGGGAGCACCGGGAGTTTTCCCGGTGGCCTGGCCTGCACAGATAAAAAAAAAAAAAATTATATAAAAAAAAAAAAAAAAAAAAATATATATATATATATATATATATATATATATATATATATATATATATATATATATATATATATATATATATATTATTATTATTATTATTTTTTGCCAGGCCATTGTTTCTAGTTGTGGCGGCGGCGCTGCGCGATAGTTAGATAACCTAGGTGGGTGGGGAACAACCAGGATTTCACTGTCTGCGGCAGAGTTGGAGAACTATCTGACTCTCTCCCTCACGCGGATCACAATGGAGCCGTGCTGCCGCTTGTGATTGGTGGAGGCGGGACCAGGCGATACAACTGATTGACAGCGGAGGCGGCGAATGGAATGGCAGACGGCACTCAGATGCAGAATAACAGCCAGGCAATGAGCCAGGTTGATTGATTGATTGATTGATTGAAAACTTTATTAACAGATTGCAGAATGGGTACAGTACAGTACAGCTCAATGCATACAATTGTTAAGGGGATGCAGACCAGAGAAAGACTTTCGTCTTGTTTACATCAGGGTCCCCCATTTTTAATTCATCGTAACATATATGACATACAGATAGACAGTACTGCTACATCTATACATTTATGACATACCAGATTTGCAAATACAGTACTGTTTGTGATACGAAAAGAGTCCAGAAAAGAAGTATATACATTTGACGTAGAAACTGTACATTGGAAGAGGTTGGGTAGGTGGGGGGGGGGGGGGGGGGTACTGTACATTGGAGTTGGTTGGGTGGGTGGGGGGAGGTTGGGTAGGAGGGGTGGGTGGGGGACACTGTACAACTGTACAAGCAACACTGTACATTGGAATATTGACAAGACCATACTTGGTCATTTTTACTGTACATTGGAGGGGGTTGTGAGGGACTCGGGAGAGATACAGTAGAGCGAAAGTCAATTAACGTTGATGTCAAGATCAGTGATGCCACAGATTACTTGTAAAAGTAATCTGATTACTGATTACTGATTACTCCTTTAAAAAGTAATCTTAGTTACTTTACTGATTACTTGATTATCAGAGTAACTTAGTTACTTTGAAAGTAACTAGGTTACGAAGTCGTCGTCCCTGCTGCTGCCACAACATAAGAATGACAAAAAAAATTTAGTAAAATGTACTCAGTTTGAGTAAAATGTACTAATAGGGCAGGTAGGCCTATCTTGCTATCTATAGATCTATAGATTTCACAAAAGATAAATGGTCAATAACACCACATGTAGGCTGATATGTAGCCTACCTTTGAGGCCTGCCCCATTCAGATATGGTTCTACGTTATTATTATTTATTATTGTGTGAATGAATGAATGAAAACTTTATTTAACAGATTGCAGAATGGGTACAATACAGTACGGCTCAATATATACAATTGTTAAGGGGATGCAGACCTGAAAAAGACTTTTGTCTTGTTTCCATCAGGGTCCCCCATTTTCAATTCATATAGACATTTATGACATACACAACATACATGACATTTATGGCATAGGGACATATAGGTATTTAGTACTGATACATTTGTGACATAAGCGGTATTCAAATATACAGTACTGTTACCCCTAGATCCTGACAGAGTATATACATATGATGGGGAGGGGACTGTACATTAGGAGGGGGTGGGTGGGTGGGTGGGAGGGAAATATACATACGGTGGGGAGGGAATATATATACTGCAGTGTTGTCAGTGTGCTACTGACAACCTACATACTGCAGTATGGTGTTCCATGTTCATGAATAGTGCAATGCAAAAGATGTTTAACTCAAAGGTGGAACATACTGTTTGGCTGGTGCAGCTCCGACTCCGAGTCCTGTAGAAGTCGATGGTCGTGCTGTGCTGTATATTCTATATGCGGTAGACAGTATTTTGTTTCCTCCGCAAAGTGAATGTTTTTTTTTTTTCACCCGGCTTAGCTTACACAAACGTTAAGTAGACTAGTGAACTTCCAGCCTGATAATAACAATAACAGCCGCGCCCACCAGCATGGCTCAACACGCAAGGTTGCGTGCTGTGACGTCACTCCCCAATACAAGGAAAAGCTTTCCAAACGTATATTTGACTGTCGAAAACGAAAGAAAATACTGCATTCCGCCTGCATTATGATGAGATAGTAACGAAATAGTAACGCACAGCCACTTGGACAAGTAACTGCAATCAGATTACTGGCTTGTAAAGATTAACGCGTTAGATTACTATTTTCGGGGAAAAGTAATCAGATTACAATAACGCGTTACTTAGTAACGCGTTTGTGGCATCACTGGTCAAGATGGACAGTGGAAGAAAAAGAAAGGGTGGAGGAGAGAGGGATAAAACAAAGAAAAAGAAAGGCCCTTACAGGAGAGAGTGGTTAACTGTATTATAATAGTAAATAGAAAAATATGTGGTGCTCTTGCTTTTTTCTTTTTGAAGGTGGAGAGAGTAGCATTGCTAGTGCCACAACAGTTTTATTTGAGGTCCATAACAGTACATTGTACTAAGCAATTGTTGGCTCATTAGTTTGTGATTCACATGCACTAAAATTCACCAGAATGCAGGAAATTAAGTCTTTGTAACAAAAAATGTCCTGGTGGGGGACCCCCAGACCCCCGCTTAAAAAGTGGCCTGATTGGGGCTATATTTCGCGCTATATCTCCCGGTATGAATTATTTCCCCAGTCCGGCCCTGCCCTAGGTCAGACAAGTATATCAGACCATTGGAATAGAGGGAGAAGAAGCTTCTTGCCCTCTCTGCTATATGCTGCATTGCTGTCAACAAGCCTGTCATGATCCATGGACCACCCGATAATTCATGTAATTATTCTTTCTGATTATTCAATAAATACAAGACATAGGGGCGCCCGAGTGGCGCACCACGTACTGTGCTGCGTCGCAACACGGCCGTCCCGGGTTCGACTCCCGGACCCGGCGACCTTTGCCGAATGTCTTCCCCCATCTATCTCCCACTCTTCCTATCTCTCTCTCTACCGGTAGTAAAAAAAAAAAAGCTACCAAAAACATATATAAAAATATATATAATAAATACAAGACATAATGTTTGAACTCTCTTCCGGTGTCTAACTTTCTATATACTTCTATCTTGATTCGAGGAGTAAACAAAACTACCCACACTTTATACTGTATGATGGATATAGTGTATATATACAGTAAATGTTGTAAGTCCTAATACTATTTTCTTTATATTGTATGATGGATATAGTGTGGATATACAGTAAGATAATTGTTTTACCATATCAGATCAAATCAGAATATATATCTGTTTTGTTTCAATGTTTACAAATACCACCAATGTAAACAAATCCTTTACAGCCACAAGATACAGCAAATACAGTTGAATATTTATATGTAACTGTTGCTAGGCCCTATTAATACTTGACTAGTATTACATCGGGACCATGGCAATAGAAAATTACCTCTGACCTCAGGGATTTCTAGATGTGCATTCACACGGGATGTGTCCCAGAGATTGAACTTGACACACCCATAGATTTCACTGTTATGGTGTTTGATCAAACGTTATTGTTTCAAACAATGCCAAATGCACTGCCTGAAGCAGAAATGGAATTATGCTTTAATTATTTTTTCAATGATAAATCAAGCAGGGTAGTGGATAACACATTCAGTATGTGCATTTACTATGGAAATACATTTTTCAAAAAGCAACTGTAGGCCTAGCAGTCTCCATGGTTAGGTGCAGCAGCTTGAATTGAAGTGTGCACAGAAAATGCATTTAATATATTTCTGCATTGATTACCAAAGACAAATTGTGAGCCTACATTATTGAGATGACGATTCACACAGGACTAATTTCATCAGATGACCTCTGTGTCTGCCGAATTATGGTAGGTAATTAGTGCTTAAAGTTTGACTTCACAAATTACAGACATGGCAGATTCAGACAGGATTAAGTTCACAGACGACCTCCACAATTATTATAAATTACTAGAGGTACCCAGGTAGTAAACTAGAGAATGAAAACATTCCAATTTCTTATTTCTGATGGTGGGGCTATCCATTTAAATTATGTTTGGATCACTGAATGGTCCTTTAAAGTTGTAAATCCTACAACTAAAGTCCCCAGCCAAGCTGTCATTAAAGAAACCCTCATACAGTCATCCCACGACAAGTCAGCAAATTCATAGAACTGTGAAATGGACAATAACTTGGCATATCGGGGCAGCTATTTCCCTACACCAATTGCTTTCTCTCTGCACCATTTGCCATCTCCATCTCTCGCACACATACACACACACATACACACACAGACAGACACACACACACATTGGCATTCGATCTCTGTGGCAAATGGGTCGCATGTGTCCTGTGCCTCTCCGACGCCTCCAGCTGCCATAAATATCCCGTTATGAAAGGCAGGTAATGAGAATCACTGCCTTGGTAATCCGTGACGGAAGGCAGTTTCACGCTAGTTTAGCTTCCACCACCTCCACTGCCTCCCTACCATCACCACTGATACCAGGCCTCCCCCAAATCCCCCACACTGTCAGCCAGACAGGCTTACTGTATGGACCATCTGTCTGTGGAGCCATTATATATAATGGTAATATATATATATATATATATATATATATATATATATATATATATATATATATATATATATATATATATATATATATATATATATATATATATATATATATATATATTATACCTGTTAAAGGCTGGTGAACAAGACATACATATTCTAGATGAAGAAATACACAAGCATATAGAGTAGACGCACCTATAGATTTACACATGCAAGCATATAGATGCACCTATAGAAATATACATGCATGCATATAGACGCACCTATAGATTTACACATGCAAGCATATAGATGCATCTATAGCAGTGTTTCCCCTAGGATTTATTTTTATCAGGGGGGGTGGTAGGCCCTCCGAAACTACTAGTGTTGTCGCGGGGCGTGTGTGTCACGGATATGCGGTGTCAACAGTGTCGTCATAGACGCATGCAGTAAGGCGGTTGTTAGTATCTGTGCATTTCTCTACACTGAGCTGAAATGAAACGATTGCACATAAATTAGGTGTATATATATTTAAAATATTTATTTACAACACATACATTTACTTATTTACAATTATAGATACAGTAGTCACAACACACATGAACTATTTACAATACAGGGAGGCACATACAAAACACGTTTTAACTATTTACAACCCTTACAAAGCCAATGGTTCAATGGCACATTGCACAGTTGTGGTCATTGCACTTGATTTTTCTAGGTTTCCTGAAAAACATTTCAAGGGCCTCCTGGTAGCGGAAGTCCCCAACTGGACTGACCTTATTATGGCCAAGTCACACATATATGGATTGGGCCAAATCTCCCCTTTCCAATGACAGAGTTCAATCTGGATTTAGTACCACCTGACAGGGCAGCAAAAACCGTGAATTAAATCTGTAAGTACACTTTTTCATCAGATTGCAACGCCGTTTTTTTCTAGACATTCACAGAAAGGTAGAGAAACTAACTGCGTTCTATTTTGGCAATAACGTTCAGGTTTGTTCCACTCGTGAGCAGTGATGCCAGTAACGCGTTACTAAGTAACGCGTTACTGTAATCTGATTACTTTTTCCCGAAAATAGTAATCTAACGCGTTAATCTTTACAAGCCAGTAATCTGATTGCAGTTACTTGTCCAAGTGGCTGTGCGTTACTATTTCGTTACTATCTCATCATAATGCAGGCGGAATGCAGTATTTTATTTCGTTTTCGACAGTCAAAAATACGTTTGGAGCTATTTTCCTTGCATTGGGAGTGACGTCACATGTCACGTTTTCAAAGCGTGTCTGAGCACGCAACCTCACGTGTTGTACCATGCTGGTGCGCGGTGGCTGTTATTATTATCAGGCTGACCAAAACATAGCGAGCTACAATGGCGCAGGAAGATGCTGGTAACGCTTTCTTGCACTGGAAGTTCAGTCACTACTTCAGGTTTGTGTCAGCTAAGCCGGATGAAAAAAACATTCACGTGCGTTGCACACTATGCGGAGGAGGCAAAATACTGTCTACCGCTAAAAACAGCACATCCAATTTAAGAAAGCATCTGGAATCACAGCACAGCGCGACCAAACTGATAGAAAAAACCAGAAGCCGAAGTCGGAGGTCCACCACCAGCCAAACAGCAAAAGCTGGATTTCAATAGAAAAAAACACCTGTTAGTGAGCGAGAGCTGAAGAGAATGGTCGGGAGATATGTTGTAGAAGAAATGTTACCTCTGAACACTGTTGACTCGCCCTCTTTCCATGCCATAATAGATAAGATCCCTTGTAGTGCTAGTGCTGAGCTGCCCCGAAGAACGGCATTCTCCTCTTACTTGGATACAGAATATGCGGAGATGGAGAAGAACCTGAAGGCCGCGCTAGACGAGGTTGACCATGTATCAACCACAGCCGATATTTGGACTGCTAATAACCGTAGTTATATGGGGGTGACCTGTCACTGGATCAGCAGAGCAACACTACAGCGCAACAAGGCAGCATTGGCATGTCGGAGAATCCGTGGTAGACACACCTTTGATATTATTGGTGCAGAAGTTGAAAACATCCATGCATCATATGGACTAAGTAATAAAGTTGTAGCAACAGTGACTGATAATGGTTCCAATTTCGTGAAGGCATTTAAAGTCTATCAGCCTGTCACTGTCACAGAATCCGATGATGAGACGGAGGAGTCTATTCCCACTGATGATGCCACTTTTTTAGACGTGGCTGGAATCCTCTCAGCAGAGAAGGAAAGTGATGGCCAGGAGGTGACTCTCCCCCCGCACTACAGGTGTGCTTCTCATACCATCAACATAATTTCTACAAATGAGGTGGAGAAATACTTGTTATCCAAAGCAGAGAGCAAAGCTGTGTATAGGAGCAGCACGGCTAAATGCACAGCCCTGTGGACCAAAGCAAGTAGGTCTACCATTGCTTCAGAGACAGTGGAGGAAGTAAATAAAAGGAAGCTCTTTGTACCTACATCCACTCTGTGGAATTCTTTTTACGATGCCATAAAGAGAATCGTAGAAATCCCCATGAAAAAGCCGAATACTCTGTGCACCAAGGTGGGAGTCAACTGCTTCAAAGATACAGAATACCAGTTCCTGCATAAGTACTGCACCACCATGAAGCCTCTGACTGTAGCACTGGACATTTTACAAGGTGACTGTCCTTATGGAACTTTATTACCCACACTTGAAGTGCTGATGCAGAAGACCCTTGCTCTGAAGGACACCCTCTCCAAGACGACTGCAGGCCTTCCAGATGCCATAGTGCAGGTATGTTCCACCTTTGAGTTAAACATCTTTTGCATTGCACTATTCATGAACATGGAACACCATACTGCAGTATGTAGGTTGTCAGTAGCACACAATAATAAACAATAATAAAAATAATAATAATAATAATAATAATAATAATAATAATAATAATAATAATAATAATAATAATAATAATAATAATAATAATAATAATAATAATAATAATAATAATAATAATAATAATAGCATAGGAGGAGCAGTACCGTTTAATAGACTAGTCAACTAGTCTCGCACATCCCTAAATAACAATATCAAAATATATTTCTCAGGCTATCCAGACTCGTTTTGCCCCAGTGCTGGACAACAAAGATGCCCTTCTCGCAGCTGTCAGTTGTCCAAAGTTTAAACTCCGGTGGCTGAGAGACGAAGGTAGGAAGGAGCAAGTGAAGGAGCTCCTGACAGAAGAGTGTCGCTCCTACAATGCTGGAGCACAGAGGCCTGCCAGCGTCCCCAACCCCAACACATCTGCCGGCGAAGGTGAGCTGGACTTTTTCTCCTTTGAGGCCGAGCCAGAGGAGGAGACCTACGTGGCAGAAAAGGAGGTGATGGACTACCTAAGGTCAGAGCATGAGCTTCAGATACTGGATAGGTATTCAAACATAAAGAACATTTTCTTGAAGTATAACACTCCAACCCCATCGAGTGCTCCTGTGGAGCGTCTTTTTAGTCTGGGAGGGTTGGTGCTCACGCCTAGAAGGAACAGACTTTCTGACAAGAGGTTTGAGAAGATTCTGTTACTGAGATATAATCACTGGTTTACTCACCCCTCTCCCCTGTTTCACTAGGAACATTAGAACCATATCTGAATAGGATAGGCCTCAAAGGTAGGGTACATATCAGCCTACATGTGGTGTTATTGACCATTTATCTTTTGTGAAATCTATAGATCTATAGATAGGCCTACCTGCCCTATTAGTACTTTCTTTTTTATATAACTTTATTTTTCAATTTTCACTTTTCACTTTTCACATAAGCATACATCCCTATTAGTACATTTTACTCAAACTGAGTACATTTTACTCAAACCGAGTAAAATGTACTCAGTTTGAGTATAATGTACTCTGCAAAATGTACTGTGTACTCGTTGCTGCTATCTTATCTTATCTTATATGATGGTGGCAGAGCAAAAGCTCGTATTTGCCAAATGCTGTTAATTTACAGGTTAAAGACAAGAGAGACTGATTGAATGTTCATAGACATTTTTAGCCTACATGGTGTTATTCACCGTTTTTGTTTTGTGAAACCACTCGTTGCTGCTCAACAGCAGGAGAGATTGTTGCTTTCCCTTTTGATTAATGTTTTTTTTTAACAAATGTTTTTTATTTTCCCTTTTATAACATGAAACTAGACAAACAATACAGTAATAGTAATAATCAATGATAAATCACAGGACAATGACAGAAATAATAATAACAATAATGACAGTCCAGTAATTCAATCAAAATAAATGTAGATTAAAAGACATAAAAATAATAAATACAATACATTTTGATTAATGTATATTTGATGGTGGCAGAGCAAAAGCTCTTATTTTCCAGATTTACAGTTCATTTTCATGTTAAAGAGAGACTGATTGTATGTTTATAGAAAGACATTTATAAAAACAATTTAATAGTTACAGTTGATATAATTCAATAGTTCAACCTGCATTACCTGTATACATTGGTTTTGTAAAACCACTGTCTGGCTGCTCTAATGCTGTGAGCAGGAGAGACTGTTGCCTTAACATACTTGATGGTACAGAAGCTGAAGCACTAGTTTAACAATTTACGTTATGTGCAGAGAAACAAGTTAAAAACAATGTATGCACTTTCAATAAAGCGTTTAAAAAAAAACTGTTGTCATTCTTATGTTGTGGCAGCAGCAGGGGGGACGACGACGACTTCATAACCTAGTTACTTTCAAAGTAACTAAGTTACTCTGATAATCAAGTAATCAGTAAAGTAACTAGATTACTTTTTAAAGGAGTAATCAGTAATCAGATTACTTTTATGATATGATCCCGAAAAAAAACAGAAAGAAAGAAGTCACGCTAGAAGTCAGATGATTGACAGGGGCTGGCGTGAGCTGGGAAGTGTTGTTTCTTTTAATTTGAAAGCCCATCGAAAGCCTTGGTTCTCTTCTCTCAAAAGACTACACTCAAGTTAGGTTGAGCCAAATCCTCGCGTCAATAAGCTTCTTTTTCCGACTCGATGCCCTGAGATTTCTATAAACTCATATTTCACTAATTAACACTTAAAATCATTGGTAAAACAAACGTTGTTACGAAGGATCAGATTAAACCGAATATATATATTTACTACTTGATATATATTGCATAATATTTGTATATCGTCTGATATCCCTTGTGTATTCTTTGTACATATACACGGAATATCCCTTTTACCTAGTACAGACCATAATATTTCGTTCTCCTATTGGAAGCGATCCACTAGGCGCCACAGCCATACCCCCAATGTCTAGTTCAAAGTCACCGCCAAGGCTTGCCTGGACATGCCCGGTTCGGCGCAAGAATACGAGACAGGAATAAGGCTGGTACTAGATTATTCGCCGTACGTATAAATACGTCGCAGGTGGATACAGCAGCACTTAGCCTAAAGCACTTAGCCTAAAGTCAAGTTAACCTAGAAACGTGTTACCCTCAAACGTTAAAGCCTTCATCACGAGTCAACGACCAAGTGAAGTGAGCAACCGTGCATCTAAATAGAGCACTTATAACCGCGTGCGAATAGGACAGTAAAAGTGTCAGAGCTTAGTGGAATAACGTCAAGTTCGACCTAGTTAATGTGAAGTACCGCGCACCGGAGAATCTACACCGGTGAATGCAGAGCCCTTTTCCGGCTGGATTATTATTATTATATTGCTTTGGTCCTGTGGCTGTTGGAGCGGAGGAGAATCGTCTACACCCCACTACTGTGTGGGATTTACCCGTGAGGAACATCACTCGAGCCCGTCTCAAGGAGAGGCTGGCCGGCTTTCACCTATGCTGCACGCATACTTGGATTACAGCTGCTGCTTTCGTCTGCCGATCAAGGGAGTAATGTACCGTCTCCCATAGCTGGAGCTTATTGATTCCCCGTTGATCCAGAGTTTGCATTCGAACATTTCCTCCCCCTGCTGGCCTATAACCGGAGGGACCCTACTAGTATCTCCCGCTGCCCTACTAGTGTACCATAGATATCATTCCTAAGATACAGGTGGTATTCATTATCTCCTGCGTACTATTCTAATGGACTTACGCTCTTGACTTACTCACGCACATTCTTTGCCTTACAAGCGCAATTCATAGTTATCATTCTGTAACCTACCGTTGCTGCTAATAAATATTATTCTAACCAATATTTGTGTGGAACCGTGTCATTGTGGAGGTGTTCATATCATATACCTGTGTACTGTATGGCCAGTAGTAATGTACATAAGACAGTAGTGGTTTAATGATACCATACTTATTAATACAGTCAGGGAATTGTACCCCTCAGTTACAAACGTAGTGGTGAAAATATACACGTTGACTGCTGTGTTGACAGGGTTAGGGTCTTTACTCTTGGCTACATTTGAAAAAGAAATGCAACCTTAATTCATACATTCTGTAGAGATGGATTTATGACGAGATACCGGACCGCTCGGGCTTAAGAGTTTAAGGTAAGTTTAAGTTTAAGTTCAAGTTACACTGGACACTCTGACCGAAGAGTCAGTTTATCAGAGTGTAGCAGATTTTCAGAGTGAATTTATTAACTCACCTTAACACATTGGCGACCGCTGGGACCCGTCTAATATAGTGGTTGAGGACCAGCTTTTGTAAACAGACCGGTGTCTTTTTGTAGAGCTAAATCTATACTTTATAGTATTGCTATCTGTCCATTCTCATTGTCAATTGAGTTCATAAACCGTCCCTTCAAAATGGCTTAAAGAAAAAAAATGCATCAATAGGTTGTCATTTTATAGCGCCATGAATATAAGCATTATAGCGGATTTTGTCTCGTATATTTTCTGGGAGGCTAGATAAATGGCTAATAGCTGCTAACGTTATATCCAACGGCATTTCCGTTTTATAGATGCTAAAGCAATAACTCAAACTGCATATCATTGGGACTGTCCCAAAGCATGTATGCATCAAAGGGGGGGGGGCAGGGGACGTCGTTTATTATTATTGATTACCAATAACAGTGTCCGTGTAACTAGCCACATACGCTGCTCGGCTGGTTGCGTATCATAGCAAGCTCTGATCCGGCTGTAATTTATGTGAAAAAGATCGTACTATGAGCCGGTGGGATACCCCCGAGCATTTCCCCGTTATCGATCGGCATCTGGTAGATCGATATGTCCATTGGCTGATGATAAATCCCCTTATTCTATGGTGAAATCTGCGATTCGAAACGTAATCCACGGTAGAGGATGCTGATTCAGAATCCGGGTACTAAAAATCTCCATTGAAAGGGGAAAAAAAAGTCATCCGTTCGCCCACAGGGCACATTGCAGTAGCGCGATGGCGCCCCTAAGAGGATCTGGCCGGTATTGCATCTTCTCGAATTCACAGACTAGGGAATATATGCAGTGCCGCTCCGCGACCTTGACCCGGTTATTGAAATGGAATAAAAGCAATAACAACTTGCCACGGCTATATACGTGGTTTTGTCCACAACGCATGGATTCGAAACCCGTATAACTCGTGGTCGGGTGGAAAAGTGTTAACACTTTAATCGCCGGGAACGCCGTAACTTGTCTTTCCCCGCCATGCTTATTCTGCCGAAGACGCCGTAACACGTCTTTGATATCAATATTTCAAAAATCTGTGATCGAAATCATATTTCTCCTCCGGGGACCTGAGATATATTGCTGAGCTCCACTCAACTGTCTAACGGTTCAAGAGCGCCATCTGGTGGCCGATCAGCAGATCGGCCAACAGGAAGTGACGCGCCAAACAGGAAGTGCTCATCCATATTTTGTCCGGGCACTCGCGATCGTTAGCCGGACTCCATCTCGACACACTGGATAATCAATCGCTCGCCCTAACTCAATAAACAATGTTATTTGGACGTATATAGTATTATACAACCTGGAAATGGTTCATCTAGATCAACATCCCATAATCGAAAACTGAATTATAAACGACCCCCCGCCCATCCGGTCAACATCAGATGATACGTAGTAACTCCTAGAACCACGTCCAGTTGACATTTTTTATCTGGCACCGATCGCTACCAAACTGTATTTGATCATCAATATAATGCATTTCTGGCTATAAATCAAGTTCTGGAGAAAGCTGCAGAAAACGATAAAAACATACTTATACTTTAGACCATATTTTAGTATGAATATGTGAATGAAAAAGTATAACGTTGCTACACCCTGAACAATATATATAGGACATTGAATGGGCCATAATAATGTCAATTTAGCAATAGAATTTAAAAAGTTATAGGCCTGCAAAGAAGGGGAACTTCTCCATAGACAAATAGAGCTGGCTAGGGATGGTAAATTATGAATTTAACCATGGCGATCAAAGTGTTAATATACGGTGTCGCTTGTCGTTGTCAACATAAACAATAAACATAGCTGTCTTTGGCAACGCTAGCTCACTACAGTAGCTTGCTAATTTAAATAAGCTTGTTAAAG
Organism: Notolepis coatsorum; assembly: GCF_963971535.1. Classification (NCBI taxonomy): domain Eukaryota; kingdom Metazoa; phylum Chordata; class Actinopteri; order Aulopiformes; family Paralepididae; genus Notolepis; species Notolepis coatsorum. The sequence goes on from NC_140184.1 coordinate 32,778,250, forward strand.
TTAGCTAGCTCGCTAACGTTACGTTACTGGGATTAAGCTTTCAGGAGGGGCGGGGGTCCCGTTGGCAGGGGGGAGGGGCGCTCCTTCAATGCAATGGTAGGGGAAACACTGTATATGATAAAGATAAACGCAAGCATATAGACGCACCTATAGAAAAACACATGCAACCCTATAGACACATCTATAGAACTACACATGCAAGCATATAGATGCATCTATATAAATACACATGCAAGCATATAGACGCACCTATATAAATATACATGCAAGCATATAGGCTCACCTATAGAAATATACATGCAAGCATATAGACGCACCTATATAAATACACATGCAAGCATATAGACTCACCTATAGACATATACATGCAAGCATATAGACGCACCTATATAAATACACATGCAAGCATATAGACGCACCTATAGAAATATGCATGCAAGCATATAGACGCACCTATAGAAATATACATGCAAGCATATCGACGCATCTATAGAAATACACATGCATGTGCACGCACACATGAACCTGCACACAGACACAAAAATGTAACGATCCCAGACCCAGTCCGGGCTGGGGTTGTGAGGACAAGAGAAACAATGATCTCATGCCGCCCTCTAGTGGGCACCATCAGATGGTGCAGGCAATAATTATACCTGTGTTGACAAATATGATTAGTATGATTAATGTAATTTCATTATGCATGTTGTTGTTGGCTTTCCCTTCCCTTGTGTGATGTTGTCCTCCTGTCTGGTTGTGTTATTGTAATAATGCTTTTGTGTCTAGTTTGGTTGATTTTGTGTTTTGGACTGGCTGGCCAGCTGTTACCAATTAGAATTAGTCTTGTATTTAAGTGTGGGTCTGTCTTCACTTCCTTGTGGCGTGGTTACCCCTTGTTCCTGTCCACATTGTCCTTGCACTGTTGTTATTCGTTCTAAGTAAGTGTTATAGTGTTTCATTTTGTTGCCTTTTATTTTCCGTGTTCTCAGTTAGCTGTTTATTAGTGCCAGCTCGGCTGCGCCGTTTATGTTCTTTTTGTAACGTGCCGTTGTACTAGTAAAAGTCCGTCACCACTCGTTATCCTGCCGTCTCTGCCTCCTTCCATTCCTGTCCGCAAACTGGGTTCTCCTCTCCTTCCCTCACCACCCCCAATCCTAACACAAAAACACATCACCCTCATGCTTCAAGAATAGCCAACCACCAAGTCATTCTTACAACCACGTCTTGCATTTAAAAATAATTGTTAATGCTCACTGAAGCATGTCATGGCGAGGGTCATACGGGTGAAACCTGTATAGGAGGGCATGTCTGTGTTCAAGTCCATCCTATAACAAACACAGGGGAGATCAAGATTGGTCCTGAGTTTGTTTTCATTCGAAAGGATCCCGCTTATCTCTTGTTTTTTATGAAGGACAATGTGGGCAGTGGATATTGGCTCTCACCCATGTACTGAATCTGCACTGCAGCCACCCCTAGACTTCTCGGGGGCTGTAAACACTGTTTGATTTAAGGGCCCCCACCTTGTTGTGTGCTCTTGTGAATGAATAAGATACTATTTTTGGTTCTGTTTATTTACTCTTCCAGTAAATGATAGTCCATACTCTGTAACAGTGTGGCACAGCTTGTTCTGGCCTGCAGCCAGTATCTGAACAACATCCTGCTTGTTCACAGTACAATTATACTGTAACTAAACCCAATCACAGGCAAGGAAACAATCTGACCTGTACATCATTGATCAGATACATTATCATTTAACTATATATATATATATATATATATATATATATATATATATATATATATATATATATATATATATATATATATATATATATATATTAGGGATGTCCGATATTATCAGCCTACCGATATTATCGGCCGATATTGGCATTAAAATGTGATATCGGAAAATATCGGTTTTCAAAAATATCGGTTTTCAAAAAAAATAATTAAAAATAATTGTTAAAAAAAGATTACATTTATTTAACCTTTATTTACCCAGGCAAGCAAGTAAGAAGAAGATCTGATTTTATTTATTGTCAAAAGTATGCATAATGTGTTAATTCCACAACAAGAGATATGTAATGTTAATTACCTGAAATTATTCCATTTTGGGGGGGAAACCCTGCATATATCGGTACCGGTTGATATCGGTATCGGAAATTGAGAGTTGGACAATATCGGTATATCGGTATCGGTAAAAGAGCCAATATTGAACATCCCTAATATATATACATATCCCCAATAAGGAGAAAATCACAGCACCACTCAACAAGGCAATAATATTCCTAATTTGCAAAGCACACAGATTGCTCTAAAATGTGAAAAGTAGCTTTTCTGGGTCTACAAGCTTGTTTTCCCCCACAGCTGACATGGAAGTGGTAGTCAACCTTTATCATGAAGCTATGATTGAAGTCCCTGAGGGTATCTTAAGTTCAAGAAGTGAAGCTGTGGTTCAAGAAGTTCCAGTCCTGGAGAGATCTAAGCCTGCATTTTACGTAGTGATTGTACACCATCAGGAGTCAGTAGTCAGGAGCAAGAAGTGAGAATCTCGTCAGATAATTATGATACATGATGATGATCGGGCACATGGTGGGTCATAGCTTGACAGACTGGGAAGGTACTGTAAAGGTTAACAAAAGCCATGAGACCACAGTGTAAACATGACAGCAGATACAATAAAACATTGCTGATGATAGCATGAATGTACATTTAATACTTCCTTGGAATATCAATTGTTAAATTGCATGCTTACCAACTGTCTCGCCTGTTTTATTGCAACACTACTATCACCGACATCTAAGAAGGGAGATTCCCAATAGGGAGGTGTAGTCTGACGTCACTGGTTGTTCTACCCGTATAGGGATTTATCATTGGGAAAATGGATTATCGGCTATTGTAACAATTCTGCCGCATGGAAATTGAAAAGCTTTCCATTTTTGCACAAAATGAGTTCCCTTCTATCACTAACATTATTGTTTAAACATTTTTGGTTGAAATAGAATTTTGCGTTTTTTTTATGATTAATTGCGAATATTTTCATGTTGAGCTATAGATTGTGGATGAATAAGCACAGAAAGGTACACCATGCCAATGTTAATGCTTTATTTGTTTTAAACGAGGCAATTTAGAAATGGGCAATGGGGAAATACATTGCGTTGGACAGAGGGTGGAACACGAAAAACGGCAATGGCGTAACCACTACACCTCCCTATTGAACGGCTCTTCTAAGGTTTCTCTCCTGTCTGTGGTGCATTTTTTCCTATTACTAGGTTTTAGTGAGTTTTTCCTTACCTTCGCATGGGGTATGTCTGGGAGTGTTGCATTCATTTATTTTATTTATTTAAAATGTTTTGGACTTCATGGTGTTTTTGTTTTGTTCTTGATTTATTGTGATGTTTTTTCTTGACTTGTTTAAAGAAGACGTGTCCGGCCCATAGGGACATTAACGTGTGTTGTCGGGCCTTACAAATACATTTGATTTGATTTGATTAAACCTAAATTTAACATTGCATTGGCCTATAGAAAACATAATAAAGCCGCAGTGGCGAATCCTCCTGGAAGCCAAGGGAAACCAGGCTTCCCCATTAAAATATGAATATGAAATATGAAACATTTAAAAAAAAAAAAAAATTTAAATTAAAATGTTAAAAAAAAAAAATTAAAATAAAAATAAAAAAAAAGTATATAGTTTACAATAATAATATAAAATCATAAATTTTCATCTCTGTGTTATAATTTTGTTTTTTGAATTTTCTCCCTCTTCTCCTTCTCACTCTCTCTAACACTGTCAGACTCACTGAGGCAGGCTGGCAGTCACTGTGCTCAGCCAGAATAGAGAGCAGAGGGGAGGGGGGAGGTGTCTTTCTCTAGCTTCCACCATGTGATTCATGGTTGTGGAGTCCAAAACCAATTATTAGCCAATAAGATTTGAGCTTAATAAAGGGGTTCCCACACCTTAACACGGGGCCGTCTGACAGCAAAGTACTCTAGCGTCTTCAAATTTGCCACTCTGGTGGAGGCGGGCCAGTCCAGAACGTTTCCGTTTCCGGTCCACCTAACGTGACAACGTCTGAACGTCATCCCCTCGCGGGATTGATTGATTGATTGATTGATTGAAAAGTTTATTAACAGAGCGGGCACGTTCGAATCCTCTATTAGTGTATCAAACATTTAGCACTTTATTAGCAACTTATTTTTCGCCGGCGGGACATTTACTGAGGACCAACACAGCACACCACTGTGGATATTATGATTTAACAAATCTGTCCAGGAGGAGCGAGGAGGACCACATTATTGGCCAGGTAAGCAGCCTAAGCAGTTTCTAGCTTGGATGCTAAAGTACTAACGTTATCAGGCTAGCTTGGATGCTAACTAACGTAAGCAAATTAATGAATGAATGAAAACTTTATTTAACAGATTGCAGAATGGGTACAATACAGTACGTCTCAATACACACAATTGTTAAGGGGATGCAGACCAGAGAAAGACGTTTGTCATGTTTACATCAGGGTCCCCCATTTTCAATTCATAGACATTTATGACATACACAACATACATGACATTTATGGCATAGGGACATATAGGTATTTAGTACTGATACATTTGTGACATATGCGGTATCCAAATATACAGTACTGTTACTCATAGATCCTGACAGAGTATATACATATGATATGATGGGGAGGGGACTGTACATTAGGAGGGGGTGAGTGGGTGGGAGAGAAATATACATCTGGTGGTGAGGAGACTGTACATTTGGGGCCAGGGGCTCGAATACGCAGTCACTTATTCCTCCATAGTAGCCAGGTTAATTTGGACATATGTACCTGTGATGTTTGTTTGGTTTATTTAATTCTTTTTGAGGCGTGCTGTCCTATAAATGCCAAGTAATAGTTGTTTCATGGACCAAGACCACAACAGTCTCCTCTCCTATAGTGTCAAATGTTTTATCTGCTGACAAAGCACAATACCTGTTGGTTTTTAGTTCACTCATTGTTCAGGGAAACACATTGTTAATGACATTGACGGATTGTGAATTTTGTGATTGACTCAAATTATATTTATTTGGAAAAATAAATATAGTCACTTTATTTGAAGAGTCAAAACTGTTCTCTTGGCTTTGTTTTGTTCATAGTAGTAACGCCGCCAAGCCATACTGTACATGTTGACTGCTTGGTTTGACTGGCAGTGGCCGCCGAGCCATACTGTATATGTTGACTGCTTGGTTTGACTGGCAGTGGCCGCCGAGCCATACTGTACATGTTGACTGCTTGGTTTGACTGGCAGTGGCCGCCGAGCCATACTGTAGATGTTGACTGCTTGGTTTGACTGGCCGCAGAGCCATACTGTACATGATCACTGCTTGGTTTGACTGGCCACCGAGCCATACTGTACAGGTTGGCATGGCCGTAAGCCATTACGACAGTGCAGAGTACAAAATGTACCCAACCAGGATCTCCATAACGCTTAACCCTGTGACACCCGGACCGACCTGGCATTTTTCCCCCTGAAAAAGCCCAAGTCCCTCAGGGTACCAGAACAGCAGATCTGCATCCCCGGCGGACAACGGGTTTAACTGATCCAGACCAGCGTGACCAGAACCAGTCCTGTGCCCTAACCACGCCGACATGCCTACTCCAGGAGAAGGGGCAGATATGCATGTTGATCTTAAACATGAAAAGAAGGCGCCACCCAGACGTTGGGTGCGAACCGCGCCCGGTGGCCCACCCCCAGGGCGTGAGACCCCTCTACATATGTTCAGATCCATTCCGTCATCATCCCCCAGATATGAACGAGAATCCGTCGACAACCAAAACAGGTCGTCGGAAGAGGAAAACCTCCATCCCAGTTGCTTTATAAAAACGCCGTTTTAACCCCAAGCAACCAAGGCGTGCCAGTCAGTCGCCTGATTACAGAACACACCGAGCTAGCACTATACGTGCGTCGGGACACAACCACATCAATGAACAGGCTATTTAGACCTGTCATTGAATCCCCAAGGCGCCCAGGGGAACGACAAGAGGGGTGTGATGCTCCCTAACTCCAACTCTTCTCAATAGAAAAGAAGGAAGCACCAACAGTATGTATCCCAGTCTACACAGCCGGGGGTAATTTTCACATTTTTACATCCCACCACCCTCCCATAGGGAGGAGACGGAAATCCCCAGAGAGACTTCCCACGCGAGCTGTACAGATTGAAAAGAATATATTGCACCTTGAGCCATGTAAAAGTTTGGTTTTAGGGCTCTCCGGGGAGGAGGCACTGAACCCATACACACTCAATAATCGAATTGAATCGAATACACACACAATAGAGTAGGACTCCTTCTTGAGGTTCCACTCACCTTGACAATCTGAGGAGGAGGCTCTGTACTCTGAGGAGGCTCTCTCACATGGAAGGAGAGTCCCAACTCACAGAAGGCCCAAATAGGAGCTTCGTGAGGAGGAGCCCTGACCACCCCCCGAAACAGATCCATCATATGGACCTGAACAGCACACGGAAGTCCTACCAACAGAGACGCGCACAGTGACGTACTCTATGGCGGGGGAATTTCTGCGGTGCACACGCCCAATATTCCAGGGCGTGGGACAAGGAAACTCCCTCCCCCCCCCCCCTCACCCTGTAACGTGCCGAACCGCAACGTGACAGGAACCTTGAAGGACAGGTGGGTTTACCCCTGACCAACAGAAAAAAGGGGGAGGAAAGGTTACCAGTTCACCCCTTTACGACCCCACACCCATGATACGATGTAATGACAAAACAAAAAGAGTATGACGCAGTCATAGTCAGCTCCATGAAGCGTCTAACAGCTTCACACAGCGCATGTGCTAACCTGCTATCTGATTTTTACTAAGGAAAAAACACAGAATAGAGAGGGCCCTCCAAGAGCCCCGGTACCAGACTTACACATGTGCTTCTGTGGCCAGCCCAACCCAGTTGTAGGTCACACGACACACACAACCCATTATCACCTAAAAAAAATGGCAAAAACGCCGTTTTTCATAATGAGAGAATACACAATTCTCGATTAGTATCGGCCACAGGCCTTGCTAAGCACACACGAAAAAGTTACCAAACAATATTTTCTTTAGGAAAATAAAGTTTCTCAAGCGGTTAGCACAACCCCAAAAACTAAGCCAAGGGTTACATCGTATCCCTACCACACAGTGACACAATATAGTGTAACAACATGTCTGAAAGGAGGATGAAGAAGTCCCCAGGGAACCGGGGGGAAACACAACCCTCCTACTTTACCCTTAATACGGCCAGTTAAACAGGTAAACCTGTTAATATGTGAACACACTGTTCATTGTCATTACAGGCTGAGAAAAGAATCATTCTTTACTCATATGTCACTAAGCATAGCTTTATAGGTTAGTTTAACCCCCTTAGTTGTGAGTACACGATACATGAACACACAATGTGTCTCAACACAACAAACCAGATCATTTTCACTTCTGTAACAATAACCCGATTTGCATGGAGACCAGTGACAAGACAATTCACACATAACTCGCGTCGTATCCTAAATGTAGTGCAGCAACACTTGTTTTGGAAAACATCGTTATTTACAAAACATTTAGAAGGGAAAGCAAGAAGAAGTGTTCAAGGTCTGGTCAGGACCTTGCCTACCGGCAGCGCAGATCAATCGAATTGCAGTCTCTAACATGGCACCGAAGTAAACACAGCCTCCTGTGTTTGACGACACGGGCAGCTCGCTGCTCCAACCCGCCGCTACGGTGCTCCTTGTTGACGCAGTCCTCGCTGGCCTGGCTCCGGGCAGGTTCGACGGACATCCTCTGTCAAAGATGACGTCGTAGTCAAGAGTGTTTAAAACATGTTATAGTCACAGCACGTTCAACAGTGTAGCATTAGGCCAATGGCCGCTCTCGGCCGATAGCAGCAAGCTAACGTTACCTAGCCTAGTGCACAACAGGCTTGGTAAACACAGCGAGCTAGCGCCGCAGCTAACAGCTGACTGGCTAACACAGTAGGCCACAACTAGCACGCAAGCTAATTAGCTACCACCGGAACTCGTACACAACGATACAACAAGTCACACTCAGACAGGCCGCCGTTCTGAAACCCTCCTCACCTTTTAAGAGAGAAGAGAAACGAGATGTTAACACAGTTTTACAACGGTGAGTTTACCAACATCCGGCGGCGCCAGCACAAATCCCATCTGGGCTGTAGCTGACTTGAACATGGATTTTCCGATAATGAACATCCATGCTCACATTTCCTCGTTTAGGGTAAACTCTCATTTGCATATGAGAGACGGGGCCTATACGGTGACAGAGAAGTACCCACGCATCCAGAGATCCTGGGATCACCAGTTTACTGGTCGTGGCCCACTAGTTGCTATAATGGGCTTCAGACCAAGGTCCTCCGCCGTTGCCTAAGAGGCTGAACAAAGGACCCTAATCTGGGGCCGGTTTCCGTAAACATTGTCAGCCAGCCCCCATAGCACTAACAGACAAGCGGCGCTCGTAAGCAACATTACTCACCAACCTGGAACCCACCGCTTCTCACAACAGTCGGTGCGTCACTACAGTCCAGCTGCACCGTCGGAGGGTTTCACCCCGTCCAGCCGCAGCAAGGAGGACTGTAGTTGGGAGGCCTGTAGCGGCGTGCTCCCAATACGAAAACCGGTGGAGGTTTTTTAGAATTATCACCATCTTCCAGACACTCCAGTGACGAAGACAATATCGCCGTATTTTCTCGAAAATAGTGAGAGAGAAAATAAAGATATGATGTCAACGTATCTCTTGTTTTCCAACTCTTCTCCTACCATCACATCACGTCAAGTGGGGATCTACCGAGGCACTACCTTCTGGTGAAAGCGAGAAGGAGGAGAGCAGGTGACCACACACCTGCTTATGAAGGTAAGCTAACGAGGGGTGTGGTCAGACGAATACTGGGATAAAGGTACATTGTGGAATTTTATTCAGTGCGCGTGCACATATGCGAGGATAGTGCATGAGTGACGTCGAGCGGAGCCACTATGTTACAGAACAACAATAACACCTCCGGTCGGGGGGTTTCAAAATAAAAGAGCTAAGTCTAAAACAGGAAAGACGTTTATTTTGCACATTTGTGGCAGCGTTACAGCATTTTCAGTGTTTTAGTTTTGACGCACATATTTCTTGAGAAAATTTCGGAAAACCTTTTTTTTATTTTATTTTTTTATTATCTTTTTCCCCCTCCTTCTTTTTCCGATTTTTCTCCCATCCCACTGTTAGTCGTTATGCCAATTCCCAAACCCCTTCCTGGTTGTTGCGCACTTTCCCCTACTGTTGGTCCGAGAGGCCGGAGACTGTCACATGATTTCCTCCGACGCATGTGCAGCCAGCCGGCAGCCAGCCTGGCCGCGCAGATTCTCACCGGGAGAGTGTAACGTGTGGAAGGTCGCACTACCTCTCTCCAGATCCTACCCTTGCTGAGCAGGCGCCCCGACCGAACTGTAGGGGTCGCTGTCCACAACGCCCAGGACCCACCCACGGCTCCCCTCCCCCTAACTCAGCCAAACGAGTTAGTATAGCGATCAGCCCGAGCCAAGGCAATGCTGACTCTCCGGGAGTCGAGGAAAACTTTTTTTAAACGTTTTTGAAATGAAAAAGATCGGTTCTGTCTCCATCTGGACAAGGCCTAAGTAAGGGTTAAATACACTGGTGTGGGACTCTCATATGTAATATGCAATATGTATATGCTCTTAAATGCTCAAATGTGTACAGGGCGAATTAAAGACTTTAGACAAAAAAAAACTATTCATGAAAATATAGCCCAAATGAAGCAGACTGACCCAATTTCATGACATAATCATCAACACAGCCACTTACCGAACCAGCTCCTAGAAAATGACAGAGTATATTGTCTTCCTCTGTCTGTTGATTGTCCAAACTCTTTCACTCTGAGTTTTTCTTGCAATGTTCGTCTTTCAAAAGGTGTTGTTTTGAGGGATTTAACTGAATTATCTGCCTCCATGGTAGCTAGCAAGCTAGCTAAGCTAACTCTCCGTCACGGTCTAAAAATACTCCTCCTCCTCCAAGCGCCAAGTCTTTTCTGTCTGACGAGTGAGTGACGAACCCACCAGTGTGACTCTGCTTGCTTGGATCGCTAGAAAACTGTGCCCTCAGACATCATATTTTAAGACGCTGATTGGCTAAAGGCGTTAATGTCTAGTGCCCAGAAGAGAGAGTGGATGACATGACGCACAAACATGATTTATATTTGATATATATTACACGCAGTGGCGGTTGGAATCCTGAGGCGAGATTGACAGCTCTTGACAGCTCGGGCCAGCTCGGGCCCCCCCCCCCCCCCCCCCGACCAACACCACCAGACCCGGCACCGGGACATCCCTCCCTCCTCCCACGTGTGCGCCTTTTATAGATAATTCATTTGTATCGCAACGGAGTCACGGATCTAGTCGTGCCACGTAGCATTATGTAGACAAAATTCATATAGAATAAACAAGTCTAAAACAAAGACTTTTAAACGAAGTTTAGCCTATTAAATCATTTTATAAGCATTCGTTTATTTGCGGTCTGCGTGAGAACTGAAGCAACCACCATCTGCCTGACAGCGTGGGGACAGAGAGAGGAGAGGAGAGGAGAGGAGAGGAGAGGAGAGGAGAGGAGAGGAGAGGAGAGGAGAGGAGAGGAGAAGAGAGGAGAGGAGAGGAGAGGAGAGGAGAGGAGACGGTGTGTGGAGAGGAGAGGAGAGGAGAGGAGAGGAGAGGAGAGGAGAGGAGAGGAGAGGAGAGGAGAGGAGAGGAGAGGAGAGGAGAGGAGAGGAGAAGAGAGGAGAGGAGAGGAGAGGAGAGGAGAGGGGAGGGCTGGGCTGGGCTGGTGTTCTGCAGATTGTTGCTTCAGTGTTCTCACGCAGACCACAAATAAACGAACGCTTATAAAATGATTTAATAGGCTAAACTTCGTTTAAAAGTCTTTGTTTTAGACTTGTTTATTCTATTTGAATTTATTCGACATAATGCTACGTGGCACGACTAGATCCATGACTCCGTTGCGATACAAATAAATTATCTATAAAAGTGCCCTATCTTTTAAATCCATCCACTGCTGTGGCGAGCCTGGGGCGAGCCTTTATCGCTACCGGGAAAACATAGGGGGAACATAGGGGGCCCGGAGAACATAGAACCCTTTTGGAACATGGGAAACATAGGGGGCCCGGGGAACATAGGACCCGGGCCCCGGGGCATGGCGCAATGCAGTCTGTCATCCAGTCCCACGAACGAACGGCAACTCCATTCAGTCCCGGGCCGGGCCCGGGCCCTAGACCCCCCGCGGGCCATAAGGCGGCTGCCTCAGTCGCCTCGCCTATATATCCGCGGCTGATTACACGTTACGAGGAAAACCTTGTAACTCCATCAAAGAATTTAAATGATTTATAAATCAACTCAGTAGATCATCCTCCATATGTGTGTGTGGTTTTAAAAAGTTTAAACAATGGGAAAGCATTAAACCGATCATCTGTCTAAACCTTGTAACTCTATTCGCCCTCAAATCTGTGTTCGTTTTTTACATCTCCTGAAAAGTTGGGTTTTTGGAGTTACAATGTTCTCTTCTGCCAGTGACAATACTTAGAATGAGTAATTATTATTTATTTAAAAAGAAATGTATTATATTTTTAGCGGTTGAAATCTAAAATCCAAAACCACTTCTATTCTTCTTCTTTCCAGCAGGGGGGGCGGCACCCTAGCGCCCTCTATGGACCAGCCGCCACTGACAGAAACTACTTCTGATGCAATCGCTGTCACTTCATGAAGTATTTCCAGGAAAAAGTACAATGCCTGTGCTCAGCGCAATGATAAATTAACACTTTGATCGCCATGGGTTAAATTCATAATTTACCATCCCTCGCCAGCTCTATTTGTCTATGGAGAAGTTCCGCTTCTTTGCAGGGCTATAACTTTTTAAATTCTATTGCTACATTGCCATTATTATGGCCCATTCAATGTCCTATATGTATTGTTCAGGGTGTAGCAACATTAAACTTTTTCATTCACATATTCATACTAAAATATGGTCTAAAGTATAAGTATGTTTTTATCGTTTTCTGCAGCTTTCTTCAGAACGTGATTTATAGCCCTAAATGCATTATATTGATGATGAAATACAGTTTGGTAGCGATCGGCGCGAGATGAAAAATGTCAACTGGACGTACTTCTAGAATGATCTACGTATGATCTGATGATGACCGGATGGGCGGGGGATAGTTTATAATTCCGTGGGCAGCGTTAGATGATTCATCCAGAGTGGGTCATATGTTCATCATAGCAGTTTATATGGAATAGGTTAGAAAATAACGCTGAATCTTACCGTATGTTCCTCGTGCCGTTGGACGATCAGCGTGGAGTAGACCGTTTTCGATTATGGGATGTTGATCCTGATGAACCATTTCCAGGTTGTATAATACTATATACGTCCAAATAACGTTGTTTATTGAGTTAGGGCGAGCGATTGATCATCCAGTGTGTTGAGATGGAATCCGGCTACCGATCGCAAGTGCCCGGAGCACATATGGATGGGCACTTCCTGTTTGGCGCGCCCCTCCCTCTTGGCCGATCTGCCGATCGGCCACCAGATGGCGCTCTCGAACCGTTAGACAGTTGAGTGGAGCTCACCAGTACATCTCAGGGCTCCAGAAAGGAAATATGATTTCGATGACAGATTTTTGAAATATTACATCAAAGACGAGTTACGGCGTCTTCGGCAGAATGAGCATGGCTAGGAATGACGTCTAAACTCGTCATCGGCGATTAAAGTGTTAATGATGAATTTTTATATTATAGTATGGCTCTGTGACTTGTTTTAACAGTTTTTACGACTTCTGGATATAAGCTACTGTATAATCTGGTGTTGGTTGGATGGACTATACTTTAATAATAATAAAAAAAAAAAAATAATAATAATAATAATAATAATAATAATAATAATAATAATAATAATAATAATAATAATAATAATAATAATAATAATAATAATAATAATAATAATAATAAAAAAAAAAAAAAAAAAACAATAATAATAATAATAATAATAATAATAATAATAATAATAATAATAATAATAATAATAAGCTTATGCTTTGGGCCTGGCAGTAATAATATTAATAATAATAACAATAATCAAATCTAATCTAATATGCCTGCAATTCAACCATGCCTTTGGGTGATCTGTCTCTCTTGCACGCAAAGCAACAACGTATTGTGCAATGCTTTCATGCGGTGCTTGTGCACGCTTTCTGAACGTGTGTTGCTCGACTACTACGTTGATTCTTGGAGTAAAATGTGCGTCCAACGCTGCCACAGCGTCAGCCACGGAATCACCTGTATCTGGCAATGTGTAGAAAATCCGCTGACCCTCGGTACCAAGGCAATGTAGAAGGGTAGCTCTCTTCCGAGCTTCGGACCAACCATTTCCAGTCGCATTTATTACCAGCATGTAATTCTTGAACATCTGGTGCCAAGTCTTGAACGGCATAATAGGTTCTCCGGGGCATGGTAAAAACGACGTTGGAGAAGGCACATGCATGTTAGCCATTTTCTCCTGCAGTAAAACCGTCCGTTAAAAAATTCCCCGGTTCAACTTCACTCGTCGCCAATTGTTATGATGTACGTACGTAGTATTTTGTAATGGTGTAGAGGTGTAGTAATAAGACTCCGGATACAGGATTACTCTTTAGCCTTTAGCATATTTAGTAAAGCATAGCAGGGTACAAGCATCGTCTATCATCATACAGCATCGTGTACTCTTCTTCTGCTCTTCCTCTGTATGCATAACAGGGCATTCTATTAACTGCGCCCCATAGTGGAGACTCTTGGGAGTACAGCTTCAACATGTAATGTTAGAGAACACAACAGTTAGGTTACCCATTATATTTCATATTTGTTACAGCTCTGTGTTTGTGTATGTTTACCTGTGGTGGCAGACAGGGAAGAGAGTGTGTGAGGTAGCTTCTCCCAGTGCCAACTAATCTGTCATCAGATTATCATGGCCACTATTTTGGCATTGGGCGCCTGAGAGTGGCAAAACAAACTCATTTAATGACGAAACAAGACTGAGAGGAAAGGAGTGACTACTGATTGTTATCTCTGTGTGTGTGTGTGTGTGTGTGTGTGTGTGTGTGTGTGTGTGTGTGTGTGTGTGTGTGTGTGTGTGTGTGTGTGTGTGTGTGTGTGTGTGTGTGTGTGTGTGTGCGTGTGTGTGTGCATGTGTGTCTGAAAAACAAACTCAAGGCTTTTTTCCAAAGGCAACAGTTCAGTGAGATCTAAGCCTTGCATCAGTCAACAATGAACCGCATTCCAGCAGTCTTCCTACCGTTTGTGTGTTTATCAGTGGTTTAGGGTGTGTGCGTCTGTGTTTGTGTGAGCGCCAGAGAAGTGTGGCTTGTGTGTGTGGCATGCACAGCATAGAACGGAACAGTATTCGTTGAGGGTGGTGACCTCGTCTGACCTGGGAGTGTGAAGTGCTGTGTGTGAAAGGCCAAAGGGGGTTTGCATACGTGTGTGTGAAGCCTAACCCCCCCAGCTTTAGTCTCTCTCCAACCACCGAAACTGTCATCATTTCATTCTGTTCTACCATGTCACCGCAATCATAACAACTCAATCACTGCGCTGTCATGTCAATCCCTCTCCATCAAAACAAGCATTTTCAACTGCTATTGAGACCAAAGCCTTTCCAGATCCCCTCCAAACACAGTATGGCTCTTTCAGGCCTATCGCGCCGCAAGCAGGTCAAGAGGAATATCACTGGTGATGATTAGTGGGTTCAGGGAAAGACAAAAGATGAGGTTGGATTTGCTAGACAGAAAACTCAGGACTGAAGTTGAGGCAAGTCTAGACGTGGGCTGCTGAGGGCAAGACTAGAATGTGGGAGCGGTACGCAGGACGCGTGTATCCTTTCCGCAACGGAATTCGGTTTCCGGGTTCCTCTGATTGGCCGCGACCCCCACGTGACCCGCCCCCCTATCTACCGCTCTGCTCTGCTGCTGCCGCGCGTGCGGCAGAACGAGCGGCCGCGGACTCATGGTCATGACAAACCAATTACATAATCCAACATATGTGTAAAGGCACAACATATTCCAGTTAACGGTATATTTTTTTAATGATTTGTTGCGGCGTAGTCATTCTATATGAATTGAAAATGGGGGACCCTGATGTAAACAAGACAAACGTCTTTCTCAGGTCTGCATCCCCTTAACAATTGTGTGTATTGAGCCGTACTGTATTGTACCCATTCTGCAATCTTTTAAATAAAGTTTTCATTCATTCATTCATTCATTCAGTCAATACTTCCATGCGTATAAATTGAGGAAGCGAGCGAGTCCGCGGCCGCTCGTTCTGCCGCGTGCGGCAGCGGCAGAGCAGAGCGGTGGATAGGGCGGCGGGTCACGTGGGGGTCGCGGCCAATCAGAGGAACCCGGAAACCGAAATCCGTTGCGGAAAGGATACGCGCAGTCAGGACAGGTGTGAAGTACAGTTTAAAGACTGCCAATCCACAATGAGACGACATCCATTTACTTGAAAGCACCACTCGTCTGCTTCGAAAATAACCTTTCTGGTACTACAATAACACACAGATACTTTAGTGGGAGGTTGCCCCTCCCTCAATGAAAGATAGAGAGAGAGACGGCAAAGTGAAATGACGACAGACATGCAGGGCCGCCTGGGAGAAATGCGAGGCCCTGTGCGAGATTGAAACGCAAGCCCCCCCCCCCCCCCCCCCAAAAGGTAAAAAAATATATATATTATATATAATTTTTTTTATTTATTTTTTCATACAGTCAACATATTCTTAAATAATAGCGCTGCCCGAGGCTGGGCATGTTACAGTCAACATATAGCAAGAGAGAGAGCGAGAGAGAGCTCCCGTTCTACAGTCAATATACAGTGTTATCGCTGCACAGACCCGGCAATGCCCCTGACCCTCCACCAGAGCAAGGCCAGAGAGAGAGAGAGAGAGAGAGACACATTGGAAAGAAACAACCCAAAACCAGAGTAAATTGAAATGCTATTCGGCCCTAAACAGAGAGTACACAGTGGCAGAATACCTGAGCACTGTGACTGACCCAATACTAAGAAGATTTTTGACTAGGTACAGACTCAGCGAGCACAGCCTAGCCATCGAGAAAGGCCGCCATAGGCAGACCTGGCTCCCAAGCGAAGACAGACCCACTGCACACAAGATGAGGTGGAAACCGAGCTCCACTTCTTAACAACCTGCCCACTATACCAAGACATACTTCCCACAAATTGCAAACACCCAAAGAGACTTTGAAAACATCGACAATAACTCAAAACTCCCATACCTACTGGGAGAAATACAAGAATGTGAAATAAAGCCCATTTGAATTGAAGAGAGAGAGATAGATAGAGCATGTCTGTGTGTGTTAGAAAGAGAGAGATAGAGAGAGAGCATGTCTGTTTGTGTGTGTGTGTTAGAGAGAGAGCATGTATATGTGTGTTAGAAAGAGAGAGAAATATATAGAGAGAGAGCATGTCATTTTGTGTGTTAGAGAGAGATATAGAGCATGTCTGTGTGTGTTAGAAAGAGAGAGAGAGAGAGAGAGCATATGTGTTTGTGTGTTAGAGAGAGAGAGCATGTCTGTGTGTGTGTGTTAGAGAGAGAGCATGTATGAGAGAGATAAGCAAAGATGAGCCCCTAAAGGATATTCAACTTTTAATGGAAGAACAAAACAGAAGGAAAAGATAACTTCACAAAGGCAACATGAATATACATAGATCCAAAAGGACAAAGATCAACACTTAAATCCAAAGAGAAGAGGGTCTATACCAGAGAAAACAAAGTAGCAAGGAGCCAATGGCCGACATCAGCTAAATAGGCTAACTGCAAATAGAGTAGCCAGGTACTGACACCAGGCCACACACCGTTAGCTACCACAACAGCTAGCCGGCCCGTTTGGCTCAATATAACGTTAGCTACGTTAGCTAGCCGGCCCGCTTTGGCTCAATATAACATTAGCTACAACAGCTAGCCGGCCCGTTTGGCTCCCGAGAGAGAGAGAGAGAGAGAGAGAGAGAGGGAGAGATATATCCACGGCGGGAATAGAATAGAGTGCATTAAAAACTCACCAAACGTCCAAGAGGATGGAGACAACCGCATGGAGTTGACGAAGTTCATCTGCCGAATGACCGTCCTCTTCATCTTGGCATAACAATGCTGCACGCGCTCTCTCTAGGTTAGCTAACGCTAGTTAGCCTTTAGCTAAGCTAGTGTGGTAGAATTGACGTTGAATTTCATAATTAATATGTGTGAATAAATTAGAGGACCACATCAAAAGCCAGATGTATCTTTCAATAGCAGAGAGAGACTCAGTGGCTAAAAGAGTCTCGACTGTCAGTGGAGACAGCTGCAGCAAATAAACAACAGAGAGCCATTCGCAACCCCCACTACACCTTTTCGAACTGACTGTATGTAAATGCTGATCAAAGACAGCTGGGCTGACCACAGGGCAGACCAGTTTAGACTTGTTGAAGAGATGATTAGTCATGGACACTAAGTCACAAACAAAGTTATCTAAAGGTTTATTGAAACAGGCCTCTGTACTCAAGTGGCCACACCAAGGGGGGGGGGGGGGGGGGGCAGAAAGACCCCCCTTCTTATCACTGAGGGAAGATGACATCACACCAACTCCCCACCCGTGGGACAAGACCCAACCCCCAAGAAGAAGACGCGGGATTGGATCAACCATGTGCTAATATTGGCTAGAAGTTGTGTATATAAGGAAGAGACAAATTGTAATTCGGGAGCTCTCAGACCGGACCCAACCCCAGGGGGTCTGGGGGCTCCACCGCTCCTTCCACCAGAGAGACTGTGCTGCTGCATTTTATGTGAGTAAAATCATGGACCCATGGTTGGTTAGAATAGAATGTATAGATACTTATCTTAGAAACCAGATTTACTCATGTATAATGTGTGCAGTATGGTTAATGTATGTTCAGATTATGTTGACCAAGTGACTGTTTTATGTACATTATTGAGGTTGGAGATGCAAACCTGATTGTGATATTTCTGTACAACAGACAGCCCTGTTAATGTTTTCTGATAATCTTTTGTATGTGAAAGGCAACCTTTTATTCACGCTTGGCCCTGGCTCAAATAAATCAGCTGAGTTGAACTACAGTTCTGGTTTGTCTGGCGTACACGTTTTATTCCTCACCTGCTAAGTCAGATGAGGAGACCAACAATTCTATCAAGTATGAATCTTTCCTCCTCCTTCCAGATAGTCAATCTCATTGTGTTGTACTACAATAACCTCAAATTATTGTAGAAAGTCTGTGGGAATTTACCACACTAGCTACTAGCCGACATCATCATGGCTATCCCGACTGAACCACACGTTAGCACTCGATATTATAACGTAGCTAAAGCTAACTAGCTGTCCCTGCCTTTAGCTAAGCCGACATGGCTAGCCTGACTGAACTGTCTAACATGCAACAACTTTCATCTTCAGTCCATCTGCCGAATGACCGTCCTCTTCGTCTTGGCTGGCATAACTAAGCATAACCTCCAAAGCTGCACGCGCGAAATAGTCAAACGCAGCTGACGCACGCCGGCGTACACATGATGTAACCCCTCCCTTCGTTGAAACCAATAGTATGTCTGCTGCAGAGCCCCAGAGCTCCAATAGTGAGTATGTCTGCTGCAGAGCCGCAGAGCCAGGAACAAGTCACACACATTCTACAAACGTGTCTAATGTGAAATATATAAGCATATAAGCAAAACTAGATTTTAGGTCTGTGATGAAAAAGGGCCTCGCGGGAAGGGGGGCCCCGCAAAAAATTATAAAAAAAATTATAAAAAAAATAATAAATAAAATATTTTTCTTTTTTTCTTTTTTTTTCGAGGCCCCCCTTCCCGCGAGGCCCTGTGCGACCGCACTGCTTGCACACCCCCTGAGGCGGCCCTGCAGACATGGATGTATCTCTATTTAAATTTAAGTTGTGGGCGTACTCGATCCACGGCAGCTGGGCACTCCAGGCGGAGGGGTTCCGGGCCGTGACACAGCGGAGGGCGGCCCCCAGGTCCTGGTTGGCCCGCTCTGACTGGCCATTGGTCTGCGGGTGGTACCCGGAGAAGAGGCTGACTGAGGCCTCCAGGGCTCGGCAGAAAGCCTTCCAGACCTGGGAGATGAACTGTGGACCCTTGTCGGAGACGATGTCCACCAGGATCCCATGAAGGAGGAAAATGAGGAGTACCATCAGTAGGGCTGTCTTAAATACTTCGAAGCTTCGTTCGATGGGCATGGGATTCGAATATGAAAAAAAATAAATTGTTGCAAAATCAACTCTGTTTCTCTTTGTTAACTACAACAAGCAATGCTTGTTGTGAAGGATCAGATTAAACCGAATATATATATTTATTTATGGATATATATTTAATAGTATTTGTATATCGTTTGATATCCCTTGTATATTCTTTGTACATATACACTGAATATCCCTTTAGTCTACTACAGCCCATAATAGTTCATTCTCTCATTGGACAAGAACCTGGCGCCAGCAGACAGGCCCCTTGAGTCAAGTTCAATAGTGCCGACGAACATGTCCCAACTAGCCCCGGTTCCGCGTAGGAATACGGCTACCGAAATACGAATGTTACTATTTGTTCACCGTGCATATAAATATGGCGCAAATAAAGTAGAACTTTCTTTTAGTCCATTAGTCCTTTACCCTCCAACCTAGTAACAGACGTGAAGCCTCACCCACGACCCACGTGTGGTGCAGTATGGCCTATTTGGCCCCAGAATAGGCATTGAGACCTCGTGTAAATTCATAGCTGAATTGTCATAGTTTGGCACTGTACCGTCGAGTGGGACGTATTCTATTAAGTTAATAATAGTCTATTATGTATGGTGCATCGTTCGGTTAGAGTTCTAAAGTGAGCAGCACCCCCATCGTTTCCTCGCGTTATCTAGAGTCTTAACCAGGCTGGGCAGACCATGCTTTCATCCGAGGAGTTCTGGGCGAGGACGAGTGGACCTGCACATTGGATTACCTACCCGGACGACTGCTGAGCCTATACGGCATGGAATATCTATTTGCTTTGGGTGCTTTGATTTGTGGAGCGGATAACAGCCAACGCCGGTGAGTGTTGGAATTACCCCCGAGAGGAGCCCAGGTGAGACGGCGCTCAACCCAGACCGAGGCCGCCTCGCTTCTCCTTCGTTGTGGACCTACAGCCTACAGCTACCGTCTACAAGAGGGCCCAAGTGTATTCATCTGTGGATCAAGATCCTGCGGGCACTGTGTTCTGTACCTGAATTCTCCCCAGGAATCGTTGGCCAGATGGGATGCAGCTGACGGCTCTCCAAACCCCCCCCCCCTACTGACTTACAACCAGCAGGACCCCTTTAGTATCCCGCTATAATCCTTAAGTACCATCGCTATAGTTCCCTAAAGAACCAGGTTGTATACTTGCTTCCTGCGTAACCAGAGATTGGACATTCAGTGTTGATTTGCCTACGAATACTCATTTGCCTTACAAGTGCATTCAAATCATAAATGTAATTAAGTGAATGTTGTATATACCTTTTGCTATATTAAACCTTCGACTGTTATATTTGTGTGGACCTGATTTCATATGTGGGAAAGTGTTCATCATACTTATATATCGTGTACTGTATGGCCAGAAGTTAAAGTACATCAAGCGGTAGTGGTTTAATGATACCATACTTATCAATACAGTCAGGGAATTGTACCCCTCAGTTACAATGCTGTTTGTTATTTAAGATGAGGTCGGACTCGGCACTGACAGATTTGTGTTCATTGTGCTGCTTTTATAAAGCCTCAAATGACGGCTTACAATATTTCATGAAAGCAAAGTGTTTAGTTTGTCTAAGATTTAAAAAGGTTTAAACTTTACAGCACTGACAAAGTTAAACAAAGTGCTGTAGAAGTCCCACAACATTAAAAAAAATTATAATAATTTAACATATATTTTATTTCGAAGCTTCGAATAAAAATCGAATCTCGGCCCCGAAGCTTTGAATTCCAAAAAAAAATCGAAGGTCAGCCCTAACCATCAGGTCCGCGGTCTCTGAAGCAGAGGGAAGTTTGGGGAGAGTGACAAAGTGAACAGCCTTTGAGAACCGATCAATAATGGTTAGGATAATGGTGTTACCGTGTGAGGGAGGCAGGCCGCTGACAAAGTCCAGGGCGACGTGTGACCAAGGCCATCCAGGAACTGGCAGTGGGCGGAGTAGCCCGGCAGGTAGTCAGTGGGAGGATTTCCCACGAGCACAGACAGTGCAGGCAAGGATGAAGGCGCGGGTATCCTCCCTCATGGAGGACCACCAAAAATGCCGCTTCAGCAGGGACAGGGTTCGGGCGATCCCAGGATGACAGGCGAACCGGGAGGTATGTATCCACTGGAGCACCTGGGAGCGGACAAGGTCGGGGACAAAAAGCCGGTTAGGAGGGCCGTTACCTGGGTCAGGCTGGGTGCGTTGGGCCTTCCTGATGATGAACTGGATCTCCCAGGTAGCGGAAGCCACCAAGCAGGTGGGAGGAAGGATGGTGTCGGGCGAAGAGGACCGCCTTCGGAGACAAACTGACGGGAGAGGGCATCTGGCTTGACGTTCTTGGAGCCGGGCCTGTAGGTCAAGGTGAAGTTGAACCGACCGAAGAACAGCGCCCATCGGGCCTGGCAGGAGTTCAGGCGCTTGGCCGTCTGGATGTAGGCAAGGTTCTTGTGGTCCGTCCAAACGAGGAAGGGGATCTCGGAACCCTCCAGCAAGTGCCTCCACTCCTCCAAGGCCAGCTTGACCGCCAGGAGCTCCCGGTTCCCAATGTCATAGTTGACCTCCGCCGGGGACAGGCGGGGGGAGAGGAAGGCGCAGGGGTGTAGCTTCTGGTCGAGAGCGGAGCACTGGGAGAGGACCGCTCCCACCACGGTATTGGAGGCGTCCACCTCCACAACAAACTTGCGGGACGTATCCGGCTGGACGAGGATCTTCTCAGGATCCGCTCGGATCCGGCCGCTCTCGATTATGTAGCCGAGGAACCCGATGGAGGAGACGTGGAACTCACAGTTCTCAGCTTTGATGAACAACCAGCAGGTGTTGGAGGACGCGGCGGACATGCTGGACATGCTCGTCCATAGAGCGGGAAAAAATAAGAATGCCATCCAAATAAACAAAAACAGAGCAGTTCAGGACATCACGGAGAACGTCATTGACAAGGGCCTGGAAGACAGCAGGGACGTTGGTCAACCCGAAGGGCATTACCTTGTACTCGAAGTGAACGAGAGGCGTGTTGAAGGCTGTCTTCCATTCGTCCCCCTCCCAGATACGGACCAGGTGATAAGCATTCCTGAGGTCCAGCTTCGTAAAAATTGTGGCACCTTGCAGGGGTTCAAAAGAAGAGTTTATCAACAGCAGGGGGTATTTGTTCTTGACCGTGATGTTATTGAGGCCACGGTAGTCAATACAGGAGCGAAGCGAACCATCCTTTTTAGAAACAAGAAATAAACCAGTGCCGACAGAAGAGGAGGAGGGGGTGATAACTGGTCACCCCAACACAGGGTGGCATCGAATTGTATATTAGGACGGGAACTGGGGGGACATTTTTGGCTCAAACAGGTGCCCAGCATAACAGTCGAGCCCCCCGTTTGGGCGAAGAGGGCATGTATCCAGGAAGTGACTGCGCTGACCGCAGTACATACATGCACCAGATCGGAGCCTGTGGAGGCGTTCGTCGGGGGAGAGGCGAGACCGACCAAGGTCCATTGGCTCGGGGGCCGACGAGGACGGGGAAGAGTGTGGGGTGGCACAAAGGGGGTAACACTCTGGGCGGAACGAGCGGCGTGCACGGAGGAAGAAGAGCGAGGTGATTTGGATAACAGAGGACGGGTGACGCTAGCACTCTCACAGTGGCGTTCGCGAAGGCGCATGTCCAGATTCCTGGCTAATTCAATTAGCTCGTCCAAGGAGTTCGTTGTCTCTTTGGCAGCCAACTCGTCTTTGAGAACGTCACTGAGACCTTGACGGAATACCCCTTTTAACGCAAATTAATTCCACCCGGAACCCGCTGCCAGGATACGAAACTCAATCAAGTATTCACTAATGCTGGGGTGGCCCTGACGGATGGATAACAAGCCGGCAGAACAATCCAGGCCACAGAGAGGATGATCAAAAAAAATTTGCATGTCGGCGACGTAATCGGCAAACAAAGAGCAGAGGGGAGACTGGCTGAAGTGGAGAGATGTTGCCATGCCAACGCAGGTCCTTTGAGCAGACCCGACAGGTAAGCGACTTTAGATTTATCACTCTGGTAGGTGTGTGGCTGTTGCCCGAACACTAAGGAACATTGAAAAATAAAGGCGCGACACTTTGTGACGTCCCGTCGTAGCGTTCTGGTGCTGGAACCAGAGGCTCCCTGTACAGAGACTGAGGTGGGACTGGCGGTTCAAGGACTGGTACTGGTGCGTGTGCCTGGGCTGGCTGGGCAGAGATGTATGCAGCGATCTGACTTAATTGTTCGTCTTGCTCAGCGGAGCTGATTGTGAGTGCTTGGATTTGGGCAGAGGTCTCAGCGAGCGTGTCTGTGTGTTGATTTACCAATCCAGCGTGACTGTTGAGGATGGACTGGAACCGGTTCCATTGTCCAGCGTCCTGTGGTGCTGGGCTCGTCATTGGTCCGAGTGTTCTGTTAGGGTAGCGATAACTGGAGCCCAAGAGCAGAACACAGGGAGAGGAGAATGAGGCGGTTTAGGTTGTTTAATACCAAGGTACCATGCAGACATGATTTTTAGAATGAAATAGGAATGTGCGACAGGTGCGAGCAGGAGCACTCCTTGTGATCCACGGGAACGTCCAGGCGGGTGGTGTCTCGGGAGACAGCGTAGAACGAACGACAGGCGATCCTAGGTAGGTGTAGCAACACTCGGACGGTGAGTGGCAGGAGACGCAGGGCTCATATCAGAGCTGGTGATGATCTGACGAGTCTCAGATGTGCAGATTGATCCCGGCTGACAGCATGTGGAAACAGGAGCAGGAAGCTGCCCATATAAGGGCATGGAAGCTGCAGGTGCGAGAGAGGCCCTGGCTGTGACTGTAACACAGTTGGCCCGCTCTGCAGCCATTCGTGCCTGACATACTTGTGAACATACTTGCATAAGGCTGAATGGTTTGGGGGAAATATCTGATTGCAATTATTTTGACTGTAATTGCGAAATGATTCACGATATTAAAAGGAATAATATGTTTTGCGTCATTGTTGTAATTTTCATTGAAAAACATTCAAATAATCATTGTGTGGTTTTTGCAGGGATTTGTACAAAACAAAGACTTTTTTTGTAAGTCTTTTGTAGAATATGATACGTAGGCCGGGGACATCTCTGCAGCACCACAATACTTAATTTAGAATGGTATTTTGACACACATTTAGCCTTTAACAAATATTGCACCTGCAACGATTTGGATATTGCACTAGGCCATATTGTGATTGAGATACATTTTGTATTAATTGTTCAGGCCTAGTCCAGGGTGGTAATCCTCGACCTATAAGAACTATTGATGTTCTTCAGTACAAAGGCCAAGTTGTGTTTCAACACTGCGCTACTCAAATCATCCCTGATTGCGGAGTCTGATATGGCACATGAGTTACTCATGCTTTTGGCTGAAGTGACCAATAGCAGGAGTGCTGTCTTCAAAGATATCATCACTGGCATTTCCTCAACAGGCTCAAATGGGGCCTCTGCCATAACTTTCAGCACCATGGACAGATCGCATTTGGGAGCTGTCTGCCTGATGACCAGCCTCATCCTCCTTGCAACTTGGATACATATTTTAACCACAGGGTATAGTTAAAATACAGATTCCCCCCCCCCCCCGTAAATCCCTCATGACAGGAGGAGATGGCACAAGCATAGACTTTGATGGTTGAGTGCAAATCAAAGTATCAAATGGAATTGGATAATCCGTAGAGATGTGCATATCTCCCTTATAAGACAATCTGATATGTATCTAGATACATGGGCTATGGGATAAATATAATGATTCAGGGATGATACTGGAATGATTTGGTGCGATTCGATGCAATATGATACAGTTCTTAACATTTGTTTAATGTAGACATTCATTTTCTATTTACCATTGATAACAAACTCAAAAGTTTGATTGACTATTAAACAGTGTGTAGGCTAGTATGGTTAAATGCAGTGTACCGTCAGTAGACAGACAATGACAGTAAACAGTGTGCAGTACCAGCGGTCACAGAACAGCTAGTGAAAGCAATATGTTCAAAAGCACACTCTTAGCAACTGTTAACACTTTGAGCGCCACTCACGGCTTTATTCTGGTTTACGACCCGACCGTTGAATGCCACGTCACGGCTATTCTCTGGTGTTTTTTTAATTTTTTTATTAGCGATCTGAAATCATATTGCATCACGCGAGCCTACCGTTGGAGATCCAGGGACCGCCGGCGATCAGATGTGAAAAAAGCGCCCCCTATCGTCTCCCAGATGGTAAATCACCCTTTTGGAATGGACTCAATGAAAGTGAATGGTAGAACGGATTTCTGACTCCACATTTTACTTCTCACTGATGCAGCCGGGGTCTACCAGAGTTCATTCTGGAGCCTCTGAGCCACGGCGAATATGGGTTATACTGTACACACGATGGATCAATACATTTATCGATTTTTCCGAATGGCGATCGGAAATTGGAATAAACCATTTGGATACCATCTGACCTCGGGTAAGGAATCTATGTTATCAGTGTTAGGATAATCAGACTCGTTTTCAGAGATATACGCGTTTATGTGATATAGCTGTTTTGACTGTAAAAGCCATCAGGAAATGAGAGCAGCTATTATCAGCGCGCGGCACGAACGTGCGTGAGCACACATATACTATCGATCATCTAGCGTTTATTTGAAAACGATTCATAAATAGGCCGACAAATGACAACGTTCTGGAATATTCCAGTAAAAGGCGATTATCATAGGCATGGGTTGTTTTTCCCCGGAAAACGGGTGATTTTCAAAATGCTATCAAACGGAAATGAAGCGATAAAAATACAATCTGCCTTGCCAATGTTGACTGGAAAATGAGTCTTTGATAAGCGACGGGCAGATTAGACACATAGCCATCATTTAAAACATAGATTAGGCGATATTAACGTTAACATTGCGAGTGGATGGTGGCATCAAGGGGGTAAAAAGGAAAACCCGGCGTGGCATACAAAGTGTTAATGCACTCTGTAATAATAAATTTTGTGTTGAGTAAATCAGATAATGTGTTTGTTGGGCGGTTACCTGTTATGCTGGGCTGCAGCTTCAGCTGACATACTTGTGAATATCCTCTCAGCATCATGGTCACTCAGGAATGGCAAATGGCCATGGGGGTGTGTGTACCATTTCTCATTGTGAAACACCTTCTCTCATTAACTCATTCAGCACCGCAGGCCTAGCCCATCTTTGTTCCTACTGCGACCCACCGCTCTAAGAGATAGGAATGTGTGGCAGTGTTTTCAGGGCTATATCTATATTCTATATTATAGCTATGGATACAATACTATGGCTCATTTGACATCAACTATTCATCGTTCAATATGTGAAAAAGAATGTTATACCGTGGTGAATGTAAGTATAGTTTCAGAGTGATCCTGGCTAATTCCAGAAAACGGCGCTATGGAGCAATACGTGAATTTTACTAAAACGCTACTATTTCCAAATCAAATGTATATAATAGTTCATCATGAATGCATGAAAGGGGAGGGGGGGGTAATTTCTTTATGCTTTGATCGTCATCAACGGCATACGTTCTGGAGTACGTTACACATGGTTGTTGCGATCAATGTGAAATAATGGTTGGATCAAAGCAGGATTGATGTCATATAGTCCTTGCCTTCACTAGGAGGTACCCCAAAAATAAGATTTCAATTGTCTGATCGCGATTTCCAATATTGGTGACCAAAAAAACTGTGCCCGGAGTGAATTAAACGTAACACCGGGTGTGAAAAAAAGGTTTTCGAAGGGTGGGCGATACTGCCACCTACCAGGATGCGGTCGGTATTGCACTCTAGCGATCTCAGAGTGGTTCCCTATGGTAACCCCAAGGTCCGTGTGAGAGAAATGAATAAAAATATTGAATAAAAGAAATAACGATGAAAAACCGACTATACTCGGGTCTGGCGCTGAGCGGTTGGCGAGTTAACCCGACTTTCCTCCGGTCTGGCGCTGATTGAGTTAATGAGTGCTGTGTCTTCATCGGATGCCTCAAAGTGCTTTAGACGTTTTGTCTTGAGGGGGGCAATCTACAACTCTGGCAGGCATGTGTCGGTGAAATGGTGTCTGCTTGGTATTGTACCTTGGCTCTAACATATTTACCATGTCACGAAAGCCATCACTCTCAACTACACGGCAATGTCGTAGTTAAGTCCTTACCAAGAAAATGGGTTATAGATGCTGTGATTACCTAGCCCTCACTGAGCTGTATCTAAGTTGTGGCTGGAAAAAGTTTAAAGTTCAAGTTCATGTTCATGTTCTTTATTTGTCAAATACACAACAATAAAGGGGAATTGCAGGTAATGAAATGTTTGTGTTTCAAGCTCAGACTCAACAGTGCACAATTAAGAAACAACAATGAATACAAGAATGGTAAGTAGTAATAGTAAGATAAAATAAAATAGTTAATTATTTACAGAAAGTGCATATAGTGAATGTGCATGTTAAGGTGCAGTGCAGGGTGGTTGTACTAGTCCCAGACAGTCCCACTCAACAACTGACCCACTGCGTGCCTAAACGTTGCACACTGAAGAAAACATGTTCTTATTATAGTTTCATATGGTTCGTCATACACTTTCATAGTAAAGATGTTAGGAACCGGTTACAGGTAGGCTCAAATGGCCAACATGGGAGACAGAGGAAAGTTCAACTCCGAAAGGCTTTTAATAATACATTGCAAAAAGTGTGTGTGTGTCTTGAGCCTGGCGGGTTGGTATCCGTGACCGGGGGGAAGCAGGGGGTTGAAGCTGTGAGGATAACAGAGAGAGAGACGGGGTAAGTCTTCAATGGAAAAATGAGGCGAAGCACACGAGACAAAAACACGGGGAAAACATGAGACGTCAAAAATCATGGAAGGGGTGGAAACACGAAAAAAAAACACAACAGGAGTAAAGTTAACATGATGACGAAAAAAGCATAAGCAATAGAGGTAATGTCAAGATACTTGCCAGGCCGTCAATAAACGAAGGTCTGACGCTGATGCATGGAGATCCTGGTCTTCTTGTAGATGGTGTGTTGAATAGACGGCAGGTGCGAGCCGCATTGAGCCGTACTGTACCCATTCTGCAATCTGTTCATACAATTTTCAATCAATCAATCTAATCTAATCTATACTCTTCATTTAACTTCATTATCCAATATTTCTGATGAGGTTATTATTATTCTGGTGAAGTGTCTTTCTGTCTTCATTCATGTATCTCTATCTAAGTTCATTGATCGTATAGTGTTCTATTTCACCCTTTCCTCTGCATGGTTTTAGGTATTTTCAGATGTTCGGTTTCAAGTAAGAGGAGACTGACGATATGGTCAAAATCAACGGGCGGCGGTGTTTATTAATAAAACAGCTTTAGGAATTAAAACAGTACATCGTCTCTTTGGTTCAATCTAATTGTCTCTTTCATTTGGCTGTTGTCGTCTCTCGGTGCTGTTCGCTGTCTCAGGTTGTCCATGGCCAACACCGAGTCCTCTCTTGTGGTTCGCTGGTCTGGTTGTCAAGACAACCTGGTCTCCTCGCCGATCAGGCAGGGAGTGCTTGATTTCGTATCGGCGGAGTCCGCTATGAACCTCGGCTCGGTCATCTGGTCTCAATGGCTCTCTGAGTCATCGGCTCTTCAGTAGCCTGAGTGGCGAGTCGAGTGGCGAGTCTCCCTCTGTCCGTGGAGGTTTTCAGCGCTCCAGTTGCGATGCGATCTCTGTCATCGTCTGTCCCCATGTCTCTGGGTCTTCAGGTCCTTTCTGGTGTGTCAGCGCTTCTCCTGATTCGAAGCGATTTCGTCTGTCATCGGGTCTCAGTCCCTCTGTGTCACGGCTTGGCTCTGCAGGGATCCTTCTCCGTCTCCTCTGAGTGTCACCGGGTGTGTGTGACGTGTCTCTCCAGGTTCCTTCTGGTGTGAGTCGTGTGTCTAATGAGTCGCCATCCGCCCTTTTTATCAGAGGAGAGAGAGAGAGAGAGGGGGAGGGGGAGACAGAGAGCGAGAGGGGGGGGAGACCCTGCCTGCCTGTTCACGTCCATACGCTTTTCTTATTTTGGTCCACATTCCAGCAGAAACCTGTCTGAGGGTGTCCTGTGACCACATGTTTCGCTGACACAACCTCCTGGGTCCTCTGACAACGGTTTTCACAGTTTGAATCTGCTGACACTTTAATCATTACTTAATGAGAGGGTAGTTTTTCACTGAGTAATACAACATCATGCTTGTGACTAAAAGGTTTACATAGTCTAGATAAGAACCAGACTACTTTTTCAGACAGTGCCCAGATAACAAACCATATGCCTATTGGGTTCTTTAATAGAACACCTTATTTACTGATTAAATAATGTGACCAATAGTTGTATAGTTTTTACCTTCTAATATTTAAGAGTTTTTATTCTTTACTGTGACTAAGTTATTCTAATAGTTTATGCCTACATGTAACCTATGAAATTGCTAAATCTTTTAGTATATATTTCCAAATAGCCTGTGTCACCTTTCTGACCTCTGGGTTAGTCAGCAGCTGCCGTGTTGTAACTTGAAAGTCCTTACTTAGGGTAAATATGACCTTTTATGATCTCACCGGTTATTCTGAGTTTTTAGTTCCTGTTTCAACGAGAATGATCTCCTCGCTTTTCAGTTGGAGGTGGCCTAAACCACAGCTGCTAACCAGTGGAATGTGCATTAACATCATAAACAGTCTTTTGCCCTCCAGATTGTCGGTGCATTGGCTGAGTGCGGGCTGATCTCCCTCTCAAGCTTCACTATAGCCAATTTTGTCTTTCTAATCATTACCTTGTACATTTTCACTTGCATTTATTCATGTTTTCATTTAGAAATATACGACAATCCACCCTTAGGGGGTTTAATAACCTCCTATACAACATCAATATTCTAAATTAAAACATGTTAAAAATCATATCCATAATTTTTGCTAATATTTTTCAAAATTTCAAAAAAATCCAAAATTGACCCAAATCAAACTACAAAACCCCTTTCCATCTGTACAGTTACAAAATCATCATTTCACCTACCTTTCCCTCCTTTCACAGTTTATATACATTATCAGTTATTATTATGACATCCAGTCTAGGTCCGTCTCTCTATGCAAAGAGATGATCGTACCATTCTCAGCTTCTTTTCGTTTAAGACTATATTTATCCATGTACTTAGCTTAAATGTCTATTTTGTGTAATGGACTCTGCAAGAAAAGATTAATACATCACACCACTAAAGTATTAACACTCTAAACATTTGAGGGAAATTCAAACAAGCAACATAAATCATTTTTACTCCTTAAAAAGACCACTGAGGCCTCAATTATCCTTTGCTTTCATCCCTGTCAGTTATCCCTGTTTAAACCTCCTAAGGCCTTTACTGCTAACTCGTTTTTGACCGTTTTCTTCTTGTTGTATCTTGTGCTAATCACCGCCCCTTCTTCGTTGTATGCAGGTCTCTGGTACTGCTCCGATTTTCCACAGAAAGAAACGATTTTCCCTCTGTCCTTTTTGCATTTTGGATTATTATTTACAAACACACAATAGATTGGAAACATTTATTTTCACAGATACATCTTTACTGTTCTGCATTTTGACAATACATTTTTCTCCAATTAATTATCTATGTATTTCACAGCTTCTTACGTTAGCATTCAATCAAATCATCTTTGTCTCATTTCTTTTTGTGCTGTACTGTTTTACTAGATCAAATACCTTAAGATCAACACAACTACCTCCACCCTTGACAGTGGAATAACCATTATTTCACTTTCAAATACCTCGTTTCCCGACAGCTCCTCGGTCCGGACAGTCAGCTCTAGACGAGGCCAATCACCAACAGAACCTATGTAGACAGGGTCAATTTTCAGAAAATCATAACCCTGAAGGCATTTCGTGTTTATTTTTGGTACACAACATTTCTAGGGGTATTAAGGGGTGCTGAATCCAAATCTGCTGTATACCAAGCTCAAAAATGTCAAATAAGGCCTCGAAATTGAGAAATCCAACATGGCCGCCAGCGCCAGGCTGAAATCTATTTAAGTGCTTTATATCTTTTTGACTAAACAAGGTAGAAACATGAATGAAATGTGTTTTTATATGTTTGCATACATGAGGAATTTAAAATCATATCCTGATTTTAGATCAGTTGTGAAAATGTTGCTTGAAACTCATATTTATAGCAGAAACTGTGGTTGTTATTGATGCATAACTCATCAACCAAATAAGAAAGAAAAGCAGGATGATCCCAGGCCATGGATTTATTCATCAAACTCTTTTCTCTTGAATTTTTTTAATCAACATGCCATTTATGCAAATTAGATAGTCCTTAATATGCGTACAGTAGCTTAGGTACAGTAATTTATTGTCAGTCATCAATCGTATTCAGGCAGGTGTCGCAGGTGTCTTGCAGTTGCATGATTCATCCAATGCCACTTTTCCTGAATAGAATAGATTATAATATAATAAAATAAAAATATTATTTTACCATATCAATATAAGTGAATGTTCAAGTTTCTTTATTAGTTGTCATACAGAATACTTTGCATAAAATGTTTCTTTCTGTGTTGCTCCTGAGAGTGTGCTAGATAATAACAAGATAGTATAAAATAAGTATAATAAGTATAAAATAGAAAGTCAAGTACATAAACAAGTGTAAACAACCAAATTGTTCAGTGTATCTATATATACAGTACAGCTGGTACAAGAATGGTGAAGTATAGCTTAGCTTGTGGTGCCACCTTGTAGTGGTGAGGTGCAATAAGGAATGAGAATGATGTGCAATTTCCTTACCAATAATATAAATATAAAGTGTAAAGTGTGTCTAAAGTGGTAAAGTGGGTGCTACAGTGTGTTGTTTATTTAAGTGAGTGTATGTGCGCTGTGGGTGTGTTGATGGTTTGCTTATTGTTCATTGTTCATTCATTGAGCATCCTGATGGTCTGGGGATAGAAGCTCCTTCTGAGTCTCTCTGTGCTTGCTATGAGACTCCGGTATCACTTGCCTGACCGCAGCAGTTCAAAGAGGCAGTTGTTTGAGTGGCTGGAGTCTTTGATTATTCTCTTAGCCTTGCCCATGCACCGCTTGTTGTAAATGTCTTGGAGAGTGGGAAGCCCACCTTCAATTGTGCGTTCGGCTGAACGGGCCACTCTCTGTAGTCTGCTGCGGTCTTGTGCAGTGCCCAAGTTCCCAAACCAGGAGGTGATATTGCCAGTCAGGATGCTTTCTATTGTGCATGAGTGGAAGTTCTTGAGGATCTTCTGACTCACGTTGAACTTCCTTAAGCACCTAAGGAAGTAGAGGCGTTGTCGTGCCTTCTTGATAACACTGTCAATGTGTGTGGTCCATGTCAAGTCCTCGGATATGTGGACTCCGAGGTACTTAAAACTGTTCACTCTCTCAACCGGTGCCCCGTCGATGCTGAGGGGGCTGTAGTCCCTGACCCCGACCTCCTAAAGTCCACAATCATCTCCTTTGTTTTGCTGACGTTCAGGGAGAGGCTGTTCTCTTGACACCATCCCGCTAGAACCTTAACCTCTTCCAGGTAGGCCCTCTCGTCGTTTGCAGAGATCAGGCCCACCACTACTGTGTCGTCAGCAAATTTTATGATTGTGTTGTTGTTCCGCTGTGCCACACAGTCATGTGTGTACAGGGAGTGGAGGAGGGGACTCAGACCACAGCCCTGTGGGGCCCCTATGTTGAGGGTGATGGATGAGGAGGTGCAGTTGCCTGCTCTCACCACCTGGGGTCTGCCCGTCAGGAAGTCCAAGACCCACTGGCAGAGGTCATAGTTCAAGCCCGGGTCCCTGAGCTTGGCTATGAGTTTGGAGGGGACTATGGTATTGAATGCTGAGCTGTAGTCGATGAATAGCATTCTCACATAGTTCCCCTGCCTCTTGTCCAGGTGTGATGCTGCTGTGTGCAGCACATGGGCTATGGCGTCCTCCGTGGACCTGTTGGGGCGGTATGCAAATTGAAGGGGGTCCAGGTTGATGGGGAGCGAGGAACAGATGTAGCATCCGAGGTTGGTGGCAGAGTCTCTTGTGGACAGCCTTTGCAGAATAACTCAAGGCACACCATAGATCTTGCAGATGAATCTCTCTGTTGATGTCACAAGATCTTCTGTGAAAGGGCCCTTCCCAAGGCCAGCAAGATCAGTGTGATGGTGCTTGAACACCTGCCAGGCTGTTTTCTTTCCGTGAACACTGAACTGGGACACACTGTCACATCCGGTGAGGGCATGGAAGGCAAGGATTGTGTCCAGTAGATCATCAGATAGTAGCTTTCTAATGTCATGTACTGGAAAATATTTTGGATCCTTCGATGTCCCAGCTTTCATGTAGAGATGCGTACATCGGATTCTGTCATAGTGAGCCAAGAGTAGAAGCAGCACATCTGTGTCACGCGCTGACACAACGATTGTTTCCACTGGAGCCTGGATGAGAAAATCAGACGTGTATCAGCTTCCTCATGGTCAGCACTCAGAGAGGAGACTTCAAGATCTGGATCTGTTGACTTGACAGTTGTCCCTTCAGCAAACCTCTCTGATACTACAACTACAGGTTCATCATCCGGGCTGTGCTCTATCAGGTGGTTTGAGAGTAGTTGAGCGATATCTGATTTGTTGTCTTCAAGGGCCATGAAGCTCGACCAATCGGCAGGAAGTGGAACAGACTTGTTTTTGATTTCACGACGTACTGGCCTGTGGCGCTGTTTGCGTTTCACCCTTGTGCCTGTTTTGATGGATTGGTCATGGTATCTGTCAAAGACGACATCTACTCTCTGGTATTTTGCTCCCATCTTCAACACGGTGTCAGTGAACTTGTTGGCATAGTCACCAAATGTTGTAGTGTCAGGTGGCTTTCCGAGTGCCATTACCAGAGCTTGGCCATCAATGACCAGGCAGCTGGGTCCCTGAAGGGTAAGATCTGCAGGGGTTTTAACTTGTTTCGTCAGTATATTTGCTAACACAGACTTGTTGGTGGAATGTAGACTCCCGTTAGTTGTGGCCAGAGATGGCGAGATGGGCATGAGCTCATGCTGGAGGATATTGTCAAGGTCTACCTTACGACCTGCTCTGTAAGCTGTGATGAGCATTTGTAGAATCTGCCTGTCCACTTTGATGGTGTTTTGCTTGTTCTTGGAAAGTTGCACAACTTCATACAAAGAGGCAAATGTCTTTGGCTTTGTTCTTTCGAATGGGTGATTTCAGGTTCAGGTGCTGGTCACTATCTGGAGGTTCACACAAACGTTTGTCCACAAACATGTTCAGTTGTGCCTGTCCAAGGTGTTCTGCGCCAAGTATGGATTCTTGAATCTCCGGTGTGACTACGTCCTTGTTGATGTATGTAAGAAAACTTACAAAAGCACATTTAATTCAGGTTTGTACCTTGTGTAGTCACACTTAACTCATTAAGCACCACCATTTATTTTTTGAAAATTCGCCTAAAACAGCATGCTTACATTAAAATGCTTATATATCCAGATTTATAAGAGCTACTTGCATAAACTTGGTACCTGAAGAAAGCCAAGACTTGGGGGATTCTAATGTTGGTGTCCAACACTGTACAGTTATTACCAAATTGCTGTAGTATTCCTGCAAACACTGAAGAAATGTCATTTTTTGTATCCTCACCTATACAAAGATTACAGTTAGACAGTCAAAAACACCCTGTTACTCATGGTTGCACCCCAGCTATATTCCTACTTTCTTCCTCCATAGGTGCAGATGTTCTGTGCAAACGTTCATGTCAGTAGAATAAAAACTGTGGGTTTAGCACCTGTTTTTGTGGAGAGAGGGCCTGGTGCTGGCGGCCATGTTGGATTTCTCAATTTTGAGGCCTTATTTGACATTTTTGAGCTTGGTATACAGCAGATTTAGATTCAGCACCCCTTAATACCCCTAGAAATGTTGTGTACCAAAAATAAACACGAAATGCCTTCAGCACTTTATACAAGCACATTTTCTGAAATTCTGCCTAGTCTAATGTGCATGGTCAACAAACCACAGTCCCTTTAAACACACATCACACACTCTCTGCCAGCTTTCAACAAGCCGGTGCAGAGTCTCCCATAAGTCAATCATCAAATTCACATGTCTGCACTCTACATGAACACTGTCTGGCCAACTTGCGACCAAAAACCTACAGAGCTTTCCTATAGACAGAGAAATATGCTTCCCCAACACTTATCATAACCCAAAAAGTGACACAACCGCCCAGATTCTACATCTGGACTCTTAATGAGCGGAAAACAACCCATGAACCAGCTCCCGTCCATTCTCAGTTTCCAGCTCATTATATCAGACTTCCTACCAGTCCCGCTGTGTCACCACCACCTGCCATCCCTGACCGGCGAGAGAACTCCCCCAGCCAGCCAGTTCCTAAAAAAAATATATATATAGTCAACCAGAAACAAAGAAAATTAAAAATAAACAAAAAAAAAAAAACTGTGAGTGCCTACATGCTACACACCCATCCAACAGAATTAAACTATCATCCAGAGGCATAAATACCCCCGCAAAACTAAGACAGCAAAATTAGAAATCCAAAAAGAAATAAAATAAGTAATGAAATAATAATATTGTTTTTTTTTTTTTTTTTTTTTTTTTTTTTTAATTCCTTATTTCAACTTTGACCACCCTTTGATCAAGTATTGTAATCACTACTATAAATAGTCCTTTGTTTCTAACTCTGTCTAATATTATATGTTCCATTGTTCCTGTCTAAAACCAACTGTTCAACCCTTCTCTGACACCGTCTGGTTCAGAGTTCACAAGACCACAAGAGCCATTGCGGTGACCATTTTTCTCTCTCTCTCCAATCTGTGCAGCCGGGCCAGGCTGCACAGGTGGGAGATACCAAAAATCGTCCACCATACCATTCTCCCTTACGTTTTCCTCACTGCCACAGCAAGAGTTGATCAGACACACTGTAGCAAAAAGGAAAACCCATGATTTGTCTATTAATTAACTGTTAGTACGATTGGCTCATGCATCTGTCAGTCATTTCATCTCTCCCTGTTAGTTGCACATCCATCTTAGTCGCTTCCACTCATAATCTAATGTACCAACGCTTCTATATATTTTTTATTCTATTTTTATTCCAATCAGTCCTTCTTCCCATTTTAACTTATTAATAACTCTATTTTCCCGAGCACCCAAAATACTTTGTTGGTGCATTTCCGCTTTGCTCTTAATTAACCTATGACCTATGCAGACACCTCCTCTGAAAATGTCCCAACTCTCCACATTCCCAGCAACCCTGTTTGGACTCTTGCTTCTTTCTGGACCTTCGCTGAGGCCTCCACCCTTTGTAACATGACCGAGCGAAATGGCCAACCTCCCCACAACCCCAGCACACAGCCGACGCCGGCCATCCCAGGGGTTCCAGTTCACCCAGTTTACCACGACTCCCACAGTCTCTCGGCTGGCCTCCCACAGTCCTCGCCAGGTCAACCCCTCTCCCGTCCTCTGGGCGCATGTCCTGTTGCCTGGAGGAGAGAGGGGCATACCTGTCCTTTTCTGCTGCCTCTCCTCGGGCCTTCTCTTGTTGGGAGGGGCCTGGAAACTCACCCCTCCTGCGGTCCTGTTCATCCTGTCGCGGCCCAGCTCCCTGTCCGGGCAACGGAGCACAGGGCACTCTTTGATCACAGCGGCCTAGGTCAGACGCCCGAAGCATGATCTCAACAGCTGTCGCTTCTAGTAGCACAGTCTTTCTCGCCAGTTCTCGTCCCAGTCTCTGAGTCTCGTGTGCGGCTTGACCGATCTCCAGCTGTGTCTTCATCAGATCTCGATGAACTGCCTCGTGTTGTTCGAACGCCGTCACAAACGCTCTCTGTTGTCTATAGTATGCTGCCTCTTCCCCCATCTCAGCACGGGCGGTTTGACGTCCCATCGTTGGGCTCCGCCTCTCCTCTTGGCTTTGGTGCTGAGGGCAGGGTGGATATGGGAAACGGGTGGGCTGTAGAAACTGTTCGTGTATTCCATACCTGCTGTCGGTCTCAGTTCCAGCCCTCCGGCCAGAGTGGACTTCGTGGGACGGCTGTAACCACAGTCTCTTTTTCTGCCCCTTGGTTAAACCGCAGTCGCCTGCAATTGACACTCCAGCTTGAATAGTCAACATTTCAAGTCCTTCTGTCGTACTGGTCACATGAGAGAAGTCCATATTCAAATCAATCAGATCATTATCACTGGTAAAGTCTATCTGGGAAATGTCTGCAGAGGCTCTCGGCCTACTCCCCCCAATGGCCCGATCACTAAGGCCCTCTTCCATATTGTCGTTGTTGTTATTCTATTGTTATTGCATCTAACGCTTCAGTTGTTCCTATCAATTTTCCTCTAAGGTGAACTTCCTATGTTACTGTCATTCATTCCACTTTCAACACACTCTTGTAATCACCGTTTGAAAAAACAAGTTTCTCTGTCTTCCACTACTTCTACTTACTTGAGTTAAAACACTCACACTGTCAAATTTTTACTGTGCAGACACGGATTGATAACTGGCTTATCATTCATACTTATACCAAGGCGCATTAAAGCCGTTTTCCCTAGATGGTTATGGAAGTCGTTAGAGCACCTGTCCGGCCGAGCATCTGTATAGAAAGAAAGCAGAAATATCCAGACTTAACACAGTGGCATTTCCCTTATTATTTCCACTCTTCGTTATGCATTGGAAATGTCGGGCAACACTATACTAATATATTTAAAGAGACACAGTGTGATTTGCTTGAAAAAATAACGATACAGCTTATCTTGTTTTTTGTCCGTTCCTTCAACAGGAACACTGGAGGTTTTCCAATCCCCTGTGTGCTCTCTCCACCTGATTTCCTGGGAAATATAATCATTAATCCCCTTCCTATCCATTGTCTAATAATCCTTTGTAAACCTGGTCCTTCATCTGATTCTAATCTCTCTTTGCTTGATGAATCTTGTTCATCCTAACCTTATTTCTTACTTTTAAATGCCCGATTAGCGTATCGACTAAACCTATTATTCCGATTAGCGTATCGACTAAATGTATTATTCGCTTTCGCTTCACTTCTCATACTACATCCATTTCATTCATCCTTACACACAACCATTACCCCCCACAACACTTAATAAAAATTAATCAGTGTTGCTACTGCTACCAACCACCTAATCAGGGAAAACAATAAATTTTTAGCAACTTAGATCACTAAAACCCTGACCGACACATAGTACAGCTGGCCACGTTAATAATTTCATGGACACCCGCACCATGCCACCGCAATATTCACCCAGTTCTCTGAATATACAAAGAACCGTCAACCCACAGCCCAAAGCGTCCTCCCTTCAGTTTCGAACCTGAACGGAAACACCCCAAGCTTTTACCACACCTAGAATATCACAAATCATCCTACCACCACCTGCACCTAGACAGGCCAGCGCCCATCCGGTACCTACTTCACATACATAATACCAACGCAGTACAAATAAACCTACAACCAAATGCCCACAACACACGCCGCAATCTAGGGATGGCGAAATACAAGGAGAGACAGGGAAGGGAAAAGAAAAAAGGAGGGAGGGATACAGGGATCCAGGGACTAAGGGGAGGAAAGGGGGGGGGGGGGTCACACAATGCAACATTAACTACCACCAAAACCGTCTAAATCAACCTTAACTTTAATCAGACCAAAAGAATGACCACGAATATTCCATTTATCCTTATGTAATCCTATTTTAGCAAGTAACATTATTCTAATATAACCAATACTCCACGCCCATGATGAATTGAAAATGGGGGACCCTGATGTAAACAAGACGAAAGTCTTTCCCCGGTCTGCATACCCTCAACAATTGTGTGTATTGAGCCGTACTGTACTGTACCCATTCTACAATCTGTTAATACAATTTTTCAATCAATCAATCAACCAGGCAATCTATCCTAAACAAAACCCCCTTTGTACACCTGTCATCCCACAAAGTTAAGCTGGGAGATAGGGATGGAGCGGAGGGGGGCGGGGGGGGGGGGAGGAGGGAGGGAGGGAGGGAGGGAGGGAGGGAGGGAGGGAGGGAGGGAGGGAGGGAGGGAGGGAGAGAGGGAGGGAGGGAGGGAGGGAAGGAGGGAGGGAGAGAGTGTGAACGAGGGAGGAAGAGACAGAGGAAAAAGGGGGGGGGGGGGTTGTTCACGCCAAATCCCATCACAAAACGCCGCTGCTCTTACTTCAACCATACTTGGCCCATAACAAATACAGATTTATAATCAAACCAGTAAACACACCCATCATCAACAACAGTTAAAACCGATAAAAAGAACCCACAAATTCCCACAGATTGCCGTGCTTCAAAACCTATAATAATCACAACTGATCTCTATTGTTTACTGCACCTCGTTCCACCTGTAAAGGTGAAACTATAAAAGAGGCAACAGCGCCCTCCGCTGGAACGTCTTGTCCATCACCAACGCACTACAGCACTCACCACCTCCTGTAGGAGGCGCCACGCCTCCCCCGCAAGTGCGTCATTACGTAAACCACCCCAAGACGTCAACTCGACGTTCTACCTCAACCACAAAACTACAATTCCCAGAACCCTCTACACCGGAAGACCCTGTCCTCCGCCTCTCCAAGATCCCGCTGCCAGCAACAGTAGCAACACGCGAGATTCCCCGAGAGTTCAATCATGCTATATTGTTAGCACAGGTAGCCTAGCATCTTAGCTTCGTTAGCTCAGTGCCGCTCGCACCAGCTTAGCTTAGCATCCAACACCACTCCTCCTAAACGGCCCAGTCCTGTTGACTCGAGCGGCACAACACATCGCGACGTTTACACAACCCCAGCTACACCCCGTAACACAACTTTAATCCTATTTAGCCCCCGTTCACAGAACCTATATTATTATCCTTATTCTAGCATGCTCGCCCGCTAGGCCCCGGCCGGCTCCGTATTTTAAATCTAACGCACCCCAAGCTCCGACGCTCCCTATGACGTCACCAGCTCTAAAATCCCCGTCTTCTTTGATCTTTACTACATTACTTTTAGACTTCTACAGCCCCGATTTGAAAAATGTCAACGAACATTACACATCTCCTAGGTTCCATCTCACATGTCATTCATTCAATTCACTCGAAAACGCAACACAGCGTCCACACGTTAGTCGCGTCGCGCTCAGCTAATGCTGGCAGGACAGGGGTGTGGTTTCTCCCCGCTGCAGCGTTGGCCACCTGGTCCAAAATAATATAAAAAAATACCTTGACATTTACTCAGAGCTCCTAACATTCATCCATTTAACGTCTCATTCATAAGCATACCACTCATTTATGCACACATTCATCCCAAACGCATTTCCTTGCTTTTTTCACACAACATCCTCCTATGTTCTAATCTCATGTGCAGTTACCCCACGCATTTCCCCCACAAGTGCATTATCTCCAAAGGTTACTTTCCCCCCCCCCCATCATTCCTCTTCTCAACCTCTCAATCTTCATATTCAGCGCCGTTTGGGGAGCTTTTACCTGTCTCACCCCCAATCGACCAAATACCTCCTTAAAAATCCGTACCAAAGGCGAATTTTTTAAGCAGATTCCGTCGGGTCACAATACAACAGATCTGTATGAAAACGTCTTTCTAAACTCGTCTGTTATACGTGCCGATTCTAAGAGTGAAGTCCGCGAATGATGGCGCGGAAAAAAAAGCAACCAATTACCTCCCTGTTCTCTATTTCTCTTCGCGGAACCAGGATTTCCTGTACTACACCACGGTCCTCAGTACCCTACACTCCGTCCTCTGTTCTCTTTTCTCTTCGTGGAACCAGGCTGCCCTGTGCTACACCACGGTTTTCTCATTAAACTCTTTAAACTTTTTACCTTCTCTCTAATGAACCACTCCGTCACGCACAGTCCCACTTCCCGCTATCTGTGACTAATCTCCGTTCTACTGCTCCTACGCCGGTCCCCTCAAATAATTTACCTAATCCCTAGCCTATCCCCTAAGCTGATATAACTAAATACAGACATCTATTTCCTCTCCCCACTTGGCCTTGTACCAATTATAGGCAT
This sequence comes from Notolepis coatsorum, assembly GCF_963971535.1. Lineage (NCBI taxonomy): Eukaryota > Metazoa > Chordata > Actinopteri > Aulopiformes > Paralepididae > Notolepis > Notolepis coatsorum. The sequence goes on from NC_140184.1 coordinate 32,819,510, forward strand.
CCTAACTGAACATAAGTGCAGCGCCGGTGTGTGGCTGAGACCAGAGCCAGGTTGTGAAACCTGGACCCCGGTACCCCTCCAACACCAACATTATCCTGGTCCATTTACAACTCATTTCTACCTAATGCAATAGCAACCCCAAAATGCGAGACTGCTTCGACCATTACTAATTTTAAACACCATCATCACTACTTACCTAGTCCCGCTGGCCTTGGCTGAAGTGGACGATCATTCAGTCGCATAGGGCTTCGATGATGGGGAGAGAACCTCTCTGTGGTTCAACCGGTTCTGGTCGAATGCAGGACGGGTCACGTCACCAATTGAAGTGTCTTTCTGTCTTCATTCATGTATCTCTATCTAAGTTCATTGATCGTATAGTGTTCTATTTCACCCTTTCCTCTGCATGGTTTTAGGTATTTTCAGATGTTCGGTTTCAAGTAAGAGGAGACTGACGATATGGTCAAAATCAACGGGCGGCGGTGTTTATTAATAAAACAGCTTTAGGAATTAAAACAGTACATCGTCTCTTTGGTTCAATCTAATTGTCTCTTTCATTTGGCTGTTGTCGTCTCTCGGTGCTGTTCGCTGTCTCAGGTTGTCCATGGCCAACACCGAGTCCTCTCTTGTGGTTCGCTGGTCTGGTTGTCAAGACAACCTGGTCTCCTCGCCGATCAGGCAGGGAGTGCTTGATTTCGTATCGGCGGAGTCCGCTATGAACCTCGGCTCGGTCATCTGGTCTCAATGGCTCTCTGAGTCATCGGCTCTTCAGTAGCCTGAGTGGCGAGTCGAGTGGCGAGTCTCCCTCTGTCCGTGGAGGTTTTCAGCGCTCCAGTTGCGATGCGATCTCTGTCATCGTCTGTCCCCATGTCTCTGGGTCTTCAGGTCCTTTCTGGTGTGTCAGCGCTTCTCCTGATTCGAAGCGATTTCGTCTGTCATCGGGTCTCAGTCCCTCTGTGTCACGGCTTGGCTCTGCAGGGATCCTTCTCCGTCTCCTCTGAGTGTCACCGGGTGTGTGTGACGTGTCTCTCCAGGTTCCTTCTGGTGTGAGTCGTGTGTCTAATGAGTCGCCATCCGCCCTTTTTATCAGAGGAGAGAGAGAGAGAGAGGGGGAGGGGGAGACAGAGAGCGAGAGGGGGGGGAGACCCTGCCTGCCTGTTCACGTCCATACGCTTTTCTTATTTTGGTCCACATTCCAGCAGAAACCTGTCTGAGGGTGTCCTGTGACCACATGTTTCGCTGACACAACCTCCTGGGTCCTCTGACAACGGTTTTCACAGTTTGAATCTGCTGACACTTTAATCATTACTTAATGAGAGGGTAGTTTTTCACTGAGTAATACAACATCATGCTTGTGACTAAAAGGTTTACATAGTCTAGATAAGAACCAGACTACTTTTTCAGACAGTGCCCAGATAACAAACCATATGCCTATTGGGTTCTTTAATAGAACACCTTATTTACTGATTAAATAATGTGACCAATAGTTGTATAGTTTTTACCTTCTAATATTTAAGAGTTTTTATTCTTTACTGTGACTAAGTTATTCTAATAGTTTATGCCTACATGTAACCTATGAAATTGCTAAATCTTTTAGTATATATTTCCAAATAGCCTGTGTCACCTTTCTGACCTCTGGGTTAGTCAGCAGCTGCCGTGTTGTAACTTGAAAGTCCTTACTTAGGGTAAATATGACCTTTTATGATCTCACCGGTTATTCTGAGTTTTTAGTTCCTGTTTCAACGAGAATGATCTCCTCGCTTTTCAGTTGGAGGTGGCCTAAACCACAGCTGCTAACCAGTGGAATGTGCATTAACATCATAAACAGTCTTTTGCCCTCCAGATTGTCGGTGCATTGGCTGAGTGCGGGCTGATCTCCCTCTCAAGCTTCACTATAGCCAATTTTGTCTTTCTAATCATTACCTTGTACATTTTCACTTGCATTTATTCATGTTTTCATTTAGAAATATACGACACTGGTCAACTGACGTAATAGGTATAAGTACACTCTGCCTAGTAACGGAGGCTGATTGGCCCAGTTGGAAAGTTCCAGTCGGAGATAAAAGAAAGCAGCAGACACTGAATCACAATAATTAAAAGGTAGGTGGGGCTAATGGCTATAGTGATTCCAGGCAATGGTGATAGTGGCATGATGGGTGTTTGTTGTTGTGACTTGTGTGCTGAGTCCAGCATTGCCGTTTGGCCAACTATGTGACTAAGGAAAGTGTAGCGGTTATAGAGCTGCTCCTTCTGAGTACCTAATAATCGAATTACAGCCGCACATGCAAACCACTAGTGAGGGGGTATTTATCTTTGCACAAAGGCTGAGAGCAGGCAATAACCTGAATTCTAGAATACATTTAAAATCCGTCAATGACAAACATTTGATCTGAATTAATTTCTATCATTGTCCATTGAAATTATACCTTTTAAAGAGTCCAAGTCATGTGACTGGAGTCCACACCTCTGATATACTGAATATATGTATGGGTATGTTTTCTGTTTCAGACCTGAGAACACTGTGTAGAATGAAGCTCATTTGGATATAAAAAGTCAAACATTCTGCAGGTTCACAGGGTCTCTAGTTCATTGTCAATGTAGCTCCACTTTATACCTGATGGCATCACAGGTTTGATTCTTCCATGTGTAACCTTAATGGTCGAATATAGAACAGCAGAGGTTTTTGTATTCAAGATTTGACACTTCAACTGGACCAATCTAGACCACCACTACTAGTAATTAAAAAGAATATTGCACACCAAATCAGCACTGCACCTCTATAGAGCACACACACCAGTGGCGGCTGGCCGATAGGGGCGCTAGAGCGCCGCCCTCCCTGGCTAAAAGAAGAAGAAGATTTTTTTTTCTTTTTTTGGGGCCTATAAATAAAAAAACATGTTTAAAATGAATAATATTTACTCATTTTAAGTATGTTTGTGTTTCCAATGCACAATGTAACGTTAACACTTTGACTGCCTAAAAACGCTTTACAGCGTCATTGCTGGCCATGCTAAAGTTGCCGGGGGACGCTGTACAGCGTCCTTATATCAATATTTCAAAAATCTGGAATCGGATTCATATTCCCCCTCCGCTGGCCTGAGGTCCACCAGCAGGACCCACTGAGCTCTCTGGCGGTTCAGGAGCGCCATCTGGTGGCCGATCGGCGCAACCGCTTAACAGGAAGCGCAGTAGAGGTTTTGCTGGTCGGCCCTATTACTTCCGGGCACTCGGTATTGGTTCCGGCATTCTAGCTCGTCACTCTACATAGCGATCGATTGCCAATAACTCGATAAACAACATGATTTGGACGTATATACCATTATACAAGCTGGAGATGGACCGGGTAATAATATATCCCATAATGATAAAATTTCTACTCGACGATGATCGCCCAACGGCGCGCGGAGACTGGGGTGAGTTTCAGCGTGTAACGTTACCATCTTCGATACTAACTGCTTTTATCAACATTTGACCCACATTAGATGATTGGTATAACGCTGCCCACGGAATTATAAACGCCCCCTCGCCCATCCGGTCAACATCAGATGACGTGTAGTAACTTCTAGAAGTACGTCTAGTTGGAATTTTTTATATCGCGCTGATTGCCATCAAACTGTATTTCATCATCAATATAATGCATTTGGGGCTATATATCACGTTCTGGAGAAAGTTGCAGAAAGAGATGAAAACATACTTATACATTAGACCATACTTTACTATGAATATGTGAATGAAAAAGTTTAACGTTGCTACACAATGAACAATACATATAGGACTTTGAATGGGCCCTAATAATGGCAATGTAGCAATAGAATTAAAAAAGTTATAGCCCTGCAAAGAAGGGGACTTTCTCCATAGACAAATAGCGCTGGCAATCTATGGTATATCATTAATTTAACCCAAGGCAACCAAAGTGTTAATATATCAAATATAAATAATTGTTTTCATTAACAGGAAGTGACTCCTTTCCGTAGCCGCATTTCTCTCGGGCTAGACGCAATAGGCTTCTATTCTTTCCGTAGCCGCATTTCTCTCGGGCTAGATGCAATAGCGCTTACAGTGGGCGTGCACTGGTTTCATCGCTGTATCCGTCGCAGCCAATCAGTGCATAACGCGCTGTGCGTTGAAATATGATGTATTATGATGGAAGCCGGGCGCTTTTCCAAGCGATCTATTATCATCTAAGCAAGCAGCGTCGAGACTTTCCGTAGCCGCATTTCTTGGAGACGCTCTCTGATTGGCCGACGCCAGTATTTTCCGTAGCCGCATTTCTCGGAGACGCTCTCTCTGATTGGCCGACGTCAGTTTCTGGTTAGGAAGTTAGTTAGTTAGTTACTCGATGCTGTTGTGTTGTGATGCAGTCACTCTGGACAGTGGATATACATCGACAACAACAGTCTGGGACTGTGGGACAGTGGACATTATACACTTTATCAAGCCCTCCGGCTGGACCACATTTCAACTATACAGTGAGTTAATGAGTTAATGCGGTCTAATCTCTCTCTCTCTCTCTCTCTCTCTCTCTCTCTCTCTCTCTCTCTCTCTCTCTCTCTCTCTCTCTCTCTCTCTCAACACAGCGTGTTAATTTCGCTGTGGGTATTGCATAATGAATGAATGAATGGTAACTTGTTTAAAATGACAAGATAGGCCTATATATATGTGTTCATTATTGGATTGATGATCATACGTGTACTAGTGTAGTATGAATCAATTAACTCGACTTAACGTTGGTAACGTTATGAGTCAGTATTTGCTTGGTCAGCTTGGTCAGATGCCCGCGACCACCCAAATGTAATTCACACCGGCCGCCACTGACACACACACAGCACTTCTAATAAATAAGAAACATCACTGCACTGCTGGATAGAATAAACAATAAAATAAAGCGGTCAGATGGCACAGAGGTACAAAATGGAAACTACCTAAACTCTAAAAAGGAAATTACTTGAGGACGTACAGAGAAATGAAAAAGAGGAAAAACAGTGGCTGCCCTACACACCGTGTCGATACAGCCTGAAAATACAAACAATTGTTATATTATAGCATCATAATATCATATCATAGCATGCACGTCATCACACAATGTAATATACTGAGCGTGCCACACAAACGCATCAATTAACAATTAAAATGTCATGCCCACCTCAAGCTTCCGATTGCCAGCCAGCAACTGTGCTCCCAGACACAAAGATGGTTGGCCACACAAAACACGTCTACACAAAAGATAGAGGACATTAAATGGATGGAAATGGTGAAAAAGATCTATTAAATCAGTGTTTAGCCCGCTCATACCTTAAAAACCAGTGGGGCAGCACGACCTCCGGTGCTGCTGTAATCACTTGAAGTGTCAATCCCAGCTGACGAGAACAAACGTGAGTTTGGTCAAAGTCTCACGGGATTTTCCCTTTCAAGGCTAGCAGTACCCAGAGCCATATAATAAGAGTTGCGACACTCTGTGATCTCGCCGCCACGCGATCACATGGTTCATGTAGCTAGCCATACTAGTTCCAAAAAAAAATCTGCACCATCAACCTGATTTTAGCGAGACAGAGCAGCAGCAACTACTACTGTTACAGTAATTTTCGGTAAATATGAACACATGATGTGCATTGATCACTGTTGTGTTCTATCATTTATATGTCTGCTACTTTATTATTTACATTTATTTATAGTATATAACTTTATATCACTAGGCGATGGCGGCAACATCGAACGTTACTATATGCTAGCTGACTATTGTTTTACTTTACATTAGCCATTTAACGGCAGTTAAACACCCAAGCATTATTTTATTAATCAGCCCACATTACAGTTACTATGTTGACAACACTTTATATTCAATATATATATATAATAGCATTTCTGGGGGATGGCAGAGAGACAGCATTAATCAGTTTTTCTGTTGTCTGTTCCCATAACCTAGGATAAGTTACGAAAAATATGAATGCATAGGCTAATGTTACATACTGTAACATTCACGTTATGTATGTATTCATATTTTTCTTGTGCTTCTATGGTCATAAATACACATCCTAATGTTATCTTATGTTAAGACATTTGCACAAAGTGAATATGGAAATGCAGTGAATATCATACCTCAAGCTGTTATTACTTTGCATTTCTTAGCATTTACATTTCATATACTGTAACCATCTATGTATTATAAGAGCTCTAATACATCCATGACTAACTTAAACGCTACATTTCATACCGTTACTAGTGTTCACACTGTATATATCTTAGCGTATTCATACCACTCTTTTCATACTGTTCATACTGTATATATATCTTAGCACATTCATACCTACCTTTACTGTTTATTGTATTTATATGTTATACATAATATGTAAGTTAAATTACACTGCACTTTACTGCTTCTTTTGCACTTTGATTTGATGCTAAACTGCATTTCGTTGTCTCAGTACTTGTAGTCTGTGCAAATGACAATAAAGTTTAATCTAATCTAAATCTATCATGCCAGAAACTACTCAAGCCAATTAAGCCAAGAAAGAAGTTTGGTCAACAGTACAAAATATACAAGGCAACCAATTGCATTCCACACTTTTTTAAATTTTATTATTATAGGCCTATAATATGTCCAGGTAGAGGGTAAAGGTCCAGTCTTCCACTCCTGTTGTTGGTAGTGCTATATTCGGGCCTTGCTGTCACGACTGCTGCTCACAAACCTCAGACTGGACGCACGCCATTATAGTGGTAGTTTATCCTAGAAAACAAAACAGGGAGATAGAGAGTTATGGAGTTGCACATGCAGTCTACAACAACACACATCTTGTATCTCTTATCCATCTCTAACATTTCCATTCCACAGCATGCAAGCATCCTGCTTCAAGAGGTGTATGATTGTGTATGTGACAATAAAACTCGATTTGATTTGATTTAAAAAATTTAAAATAAATTATGCTTTTTCTCCCCATCCCAATTTAGTCGTTATGCCAATTCCCCCTCCCCTACCTGGTTGTTGTGCGCATGTTCCCCCTACTGGTCAGTACAAGGGAACCCTGAAGTCTACCACATGCTTCCTCCGACACATGCAGAGACAGCCAGCGGCTCTCTTTTCACCTGGCAGCGAGGACTCTCATTGGTGAAGTGTAACGCGTGGGAGGTCACGCTGCCTTCACCACTTCCTGCCTTTCGCTGAGCAGGCGCGCAGACCTGACCTGTAGGCATCGCTGTCCACAATGCCAGATTACCACCCACGACTTCCCTCCCGCTAACTCAGCCAAACGAGTTAGTATGATGATCGGCCCAAGCCGCAGGCAATGCTGACTCCGGAAGTCGAGACCGCAGCCTCTTGCATTGGTGACGAGCGCAATCTCCGCTACGCCACCCAACTGCCTTGATTTGATTTTAATATATTAGAGGGTTTAGAGTTCACCCACCAGTTTCTGCTGTGGGAAACTTGGTATTTTAGTATAAATATTTTGCTTGCTTAATCATAACATCTAACTTTTATAGGTCGACGTCTTACCATGGTTGGCTGTGCAGCATTTGGATGCACCAATCGGTCTGAGAAAGGGATCCAGATGTATGGCTTCCCAAAAGACACAGACAGGAGAAGAAAATGGTTGACTAGTTCATATAGTTTAACTAGTATACAGCTCAGACAACAACTTAAATGTCAGGTCAGCTTAGATAGATACTTTATTAATCCCCTTGGGGAAATTCAGGAAATATAGCTTGACTTAGATGTCCAAGTAAATCACATGTTCTTTTTCTTGTTGTCTTCATATCAATCTTGTGACAGATACGACAAAACCCCTAATCTCATCTTTGTTTACCTTTATTGTCATTATCTGTTATTAATTTGTCATCTTTCGATGTCATGTCAAACTATTTATTTATTGTAAGTATGACCAGAGCTCTTTTTCACTTTCTGGTCAGACGCTTTTGTGTATCTGATTGTAAACGGCGCATACTCTTTCTATGGCAATAGAAACAGATAATAAACGATGTTCTATTTTTGATACAATTTGACTCCTCTGAATTTCTACAGTTTCACTGTTGGGCTCATTTAAAATATTCCACAACAGGTTCAATGTGTTTACTGTAATATGTACATGACTACAACCATATTTGTGCATCGCCCTAAGCTCCATTCTGATCCTGGTCTCAGAATGGAGGAGCTGATGGAGCGCAGCCCTGCACCTGACCCCACAAAAACTGAGACCTGTGCTCTCTACCATCTTACGGGCTACATTGTGAATAAAGTAATGAGATATTCCAACATTTGTGATGAATACCAAAATGCAATTAAGCACAATGATGAGTCCTGAAGGAGAGCACAGTATTTTGTGTCATATCTATTTTATTTTTTTCTATGCCTATTTTATTATTGTATTTTTATCTATCAATGCAGGCATGACCAACCGCATTTCACTGTATGCCCTGGTATGTATGTGACAAATAAACCTCTTGATTCTTGATTGTAATCAGATGTACTAATACGAATAGGGTCGAAACTGTTGCTCACTTTAACAATAAATATAATAAACGAAGATAAACTAACGAACACCAATAACTGCAAATAATTTGAGGTAAATGTAACGTTAGGCCAATTGACAGATTGCAGAATGGATACAATACAGTAAAGCTCAATACACACAATTGTTAAGGGGATGCAGACCAGAGAAAGACTTTCGTCTTGTTTACATCAGGGTCCCCCATTTTCAATTCATCATAACATATATGACATACAGATAGACAATACTGCTACATCTACACATTTATGACATACCAGATTTACAAATACAGTATTGTTTGTGATACAAAAAGAGTCTAAAAAAGAGAGTATATACATTTGACGAACGTATGGTAACGTTAGCTACCTGCATTTAGAATCTAACAAGCTATTAACTTACGATAAACATTAACTAAAGCTGGCTACATAAAATACCACTATTGACTAAATCCATGAGTGGTCTGCTAATGCGTTAAAATGTAAAAAGTAAGTAAAGTAAACTTACCAGCGACAGTGCCTCGGAAACAATGAAAATGAATGCCAATCAAGGCTGGAAACGGAACTATGGACGGCACACGAGGCGCTCCACTTCCGCATTCCACGATAACAATGAAAGCATATGAGAGTGTCACAACTCTCTTTTAGAAGGCTCTAGCAGTACCTAGCCCGAGAACTCCTGGGTCCTAATGTCCCTCGGTTACACCTGTTTTAGTTTTTTGTGTCTCTCTCTTTCAAAACAAGATTGTATGCTCGGTCCACCACGTGCTATGCAAGACTAGTCTTGTTTTCACTTTATTTAGAAGTGAAATACTACTATATTTGTAACAACTGTAGAAGTAGAATTGGATGTGGCAAATTATCAGGTGCACCGTTATGGTTTCTAAACCCAGATGGCCCAGTGGTTAAAGGCTGGATTGCGCACTGCTGTCAGACAGTTAGAGGTTGTGTGCACGCAGAGGAGTGTCTTGCTCCATTCATGGCAGGAATGAAGTGAAGGCTGATTTCACATTTTGTAGCCTGGACAGCAGGGCGTGGGTGTAGGCATCTCTCAGAGTGCTCTTCTAGTTTCTATTTCTCACACTCGTTCATGCATTAGCTTCCACTATTGCACAGCTGGGGTAATACAACATTGCCCTCTGGTAGTGATAGAGTCCCCTCTGTTACTAGCTCCTGGGAGGAGAGAATAATAAAGAATTGAAGAAGAGGAGGAACAATGGAGGGGTACCACTAGGTCTTCCCAGGTTTGTGTGACCTAAGGTTAGTACCGTGCTGACAAGATACAAGGGAGTAAGATATAAGTGAGTATCTTGTCAGCACGGCACAAACTGCAATTTAGCCAATATCAGCCCTCCAGTTGCATAATCATACCTGCTCAACGGTCTCTCTCTCTCTCTCTCTCTCTCTCTCTCTCTCTCTCTCTCTCTCTCTCTCTCTCTCTCTCTCTCTCTCTCTCTCTCTCTCTCTCTCTCTCTCCTCTCACACACACACACACACAGACACACACACACCTGGGGGGAAATGTCATCTGTTGGCAACCACAACTGTTGTTCCAACTGTTGCCAGCCTTACTTTCACCTTACAATGGCTGCAAGCTTTAGGGCTTCTTCTTTTTTCCATTATAATTTTAGGATTATGTTGAGCTGGAAAGCCTGTCTGTGTGGTCTGTATCCGTATCTGTATCTTTAAAGAGTAACTAACCCCATGGTCATTTTGGTGCCATAGTGGTTGACATTTTCACCTTGCTTGCCCTATTCCTCCCACTCTGTGATGTCAGAGTGCTTCTTTGGAGGTACTATCACAGTCTGTCTAGACGGTGTGGGGTGGGGGGGGGGGGGGGGGGGGGGGGGGTACTCTGACCTCACAGATTGGGTGGGGCAGAGTGTGCAGCAAGATGAAATATCAACCACTAGGACAGCAAAACGACCATGGGTGTAGTACTCGTTAAAACATACTAAATCCTAAAATCCCCATGGACCAATTCAACCTGCAACCCCGCATCCCCGCTGTCAGCATGCCCTCCCCTGCTTCCTCACACCCTAAATAATCTACTGACAGCCTTAATTGTACCAAGTATGCCTGGTTGCCTCCGCAGAGTTGAAACACAGACGGCAAAAATAAGGTCAATAGATCTTCACTGAAGCGTCACTTAACGCACTAGATAGCAGAAGAATGTGTCAGAGGCAGCCAGCAGCAGCCGGGAGCTTGGAGAGGAGAGCGGGGGGGGGGGGGGGGGGGGGGGGTGAACGGAGGGATAGATGACAGGCTGAAGTGTGCACATCGGGGAGGAGGAGGTGGGTCTAGTCCCTCACCTCTTATGCATAGTCTGGATTCTAACTATGATTTAACTAATCATCATCCGTCTTTCATCCCCCGCTTGTCAGGGGACTTGGCCGCGGCGAAAACCACTTCATAGTGTGCCAGCGCTACATAATTAATCGGCCCCGTGTCATCCTCTGACTTGTTTTATCTCTCCTCTCACTCCCTCTCTCAGCCTCTAACTCTACTATGAAAGTGTCGGACGAGACAGTGGTGTTTCGCTGCCGCAGTGTTTTTGTTTTGATACGGATGTAATAAATGGGAGCGATACGGTTAAACGCGATACGTTTTTTTTGCTGGCTAGCAGCCATGTCTATGGTGGTATACAGTACGCCATGCATGCACACACACAATACACACACTCACATGGACACACACACACACACACCCACCCACCCACACACAACGAGTGAATCCTCTCACACGTTTTAACAATCCATTCTTCAGTCTGCTTCCCGCTCTGCTTCCACACTTCCTCACATGAAGGCCAGGCGGGCCCCACTCTGGCCACACATTACCAGCAGCAGCAGGACACGCTGCTCCAGCGAGGGAAGGGATAACATTACAGTGACAAACATTCCTTCCACTCACTGTTCTCTCCCTCTCTCTCTCTCTCTCTGTCTTCCAACAGGCCCCGTCAGTGGTTTTATGAGAGGGATTACCCATAATCCTCAGAGTCATCTGGATGTCTGCAGACTCCAGCTCACACACTCCCAGGGTGCTTAGCGGCGACTCCCAGGTGCTGACCGGTGACTCCCAAGGTGCTGTGCGGTGACTGGAGGGCTCTTTGTTTAGCTGCTGGCCAATTAGCCGGGCTAACAGTGATTAACCAGGCAGATACATGGTAATCAGGGTATTTTGGCTCACTTTGGATTGCATGCATAGGACATGCTGACATTGTTTTATAGTTGTTTTGCTTTCAGATCCATAGCAAACTTATTTTGTGGTAACCAGCTATTTAATCAGTATATTTAGTTATGCTGCTCTGAAAGTTGGCAGGCTTCAAATTTGAAAGTACATAATCTTTATCAATTCTTGCCATGTTTTCTTCTTCAAAGTAACTAGTAGCTGATGGGTTCAGATAATGTAGTGGAGTAAAAAAGTACAATATTTTCTTTGAAATGTAGTGGAGTGAAGTACAAAGTTCGGGGTGCTCCAGTAGCACACCATGTTACCGCGCTCGCGCGGACTCCGTGCTGCGTCACGGATCTGGTTGACTCCGAGTTCGATTCCCGGACTCGCCGTCATTTGCGGAATGTCTCCCCCTGCTCTCTCTCCCGTTTCACCTACAACTGTCGGTCATGCTTGACCAGAAAAGCGATAAACGCTAAAAAATAAAGTTTAAAAAAAAGAAAGTACAAAGTTCCCTAAAGTGAAAATACTCCCGTAAAGTACAAGTACCTCAAAATTATACTTAAGTGCAGTACTTATAAAAATATGTAGTTACTTTCCACTACTGGTGGTTAGTTATGTCATGTTAAAGCCATGTCTCCATTTTTACGTACAAATGTATACATACAAATAGTGTATTCTACATTGCTGTAATTATCGCCTATAATATGCTGCCTGGAGAATTACATTTTCAAGCCCCTGGAGGCATTACTCCTTCACATTCTCTTTCAAATTGCATTGTATCTTTTAAAGTGTTTATACATGTAAATAAACAGACAAACAAACAAACAGACAAACAACAAACAAACAAACAAACAAACAAACAAACAACAAACAAACAAACAAACAAAGCAAACAAACAAACAAACAAAAGGGCTGGGACTTTATCGCGATTAATATTTTCTCTTTTATCTACTTTTTCTCCCATTTCTATTTCCTCTCCATCCCTTCATATTCTATTTCTACCCTCCCCTGTCTCGAACGTTGCTAGACTATGCCTCCCACTGGTCGGCTGCAATGTGGACAAGCCTTGCATCACGTGTCCCCTCCGGTACACGAGGAGGCAGCCGTCGCATCTTTTCACCTGCACAGCGCGATCTCTCAGCGGCGAGGAGTAACACGTGGGAGGCTCACGCTGCCCCCGTTGCTTCCTGATTCTGCTGTACAGGCGCACCAACCGACCTGTAGGAGTCGCTGTCCACAAGGTCCGATCCCCACCTACCGGCTTTCCCACCCCCTAATACTGCCAATTGTATTAGTATGAACGACCAGCCAAGCCGGAAGCAACGCTGAGAGCTGGGCTCGAACCCAGCATCTCCTGCGTTAGTGGCGAGCCATGCGATAAATTAAATCGCATGCAGGCCGTCACACACGTGCACGTCGCGGCACTTGCAAGCGTCATTTGACAAGCCGTTCTGACGAGTGTTTTGACTCACGTCTGAATGAATGGAAGTGGATAGCCATTTTGGTATTTTCACGCTGAATTTTTGCGGCACACACGTAAAAAACCTTTGTGAAATACTCATTTCCGTGGGATTTTTAGAAACTTTGGACCTGGACTACATAAGACTTCAGGCTATGGAACCGTTATGTTTGCCAGCTCCTACCTCTTAGCTGAACTTAAAAACAGGCATCTGGAAACCACTAAACGACATGTGAGTACACAAAACGTTTACTTCAGTATGTTCAACCTCTGTTACTCTATTTCATTAGCACTCAACGTGATTTTTCTTTATTCTGTAAGAATGTTACCTTTCAAAGGAGACCAGACTCATGCATGTGCTATAAGTATAATAAAGTATAATACATCGCGAATAACCTTTTTCCTTAGGCTGGTTTGTTCATACAGAATACTGAAAAAATACGAGTTTTTTTCTGTTTTGGAATGTACTTGAAAGTACTGCATTTTACTTTTACCTCGAAAGTGAGTTCACAAATGGTCCTTTGCGTATATATATTCCAAAAATTGCTGCACTTTGTTAAAAATTGCATTGATCTGTTGGTCTGTGTAGCTAATACAGGAATTTGCTGCTTAAACGTATGTATATGCATTGATTCACTCGTATACCAAAAACCATTTGAATTGAAAATTTTGCTTTTCGCATCAAATATTGATATGCGATTAAAATGTGATAATTTAGATTAATTAACTATAAAGTCTCGAATTTATTAGATTACAATTTTAATCCAGCCCCACCACAAAAAAAAATCTGTCCCTATTTAAGCCATTGCACATTAAAGTTAGTGTTTTTCTTTGGCTAATTGTCTTGTTTCAGTCCAGTGATTACCCCCCCCCCTCCAAATGTCTGCCCAGAATTTGCACGGGACTAATAAATAATTAATATTTTTGGTAACCAAAGCGGTCAGACCACACCAAAGCTCACATGATAATTCTCAACACACCAAGTTAACTGCCTGAAGCAAAATATGAATTCAGTATATTGTTCAGTAACAAATCAAATTGTTATGACAATTTGACGAAATAATTAACTAGATTTACAG